>NW_020664393.1:5414988-5439718 GCF_002925995.2 Terrapene triunguis | reverse complement strand
TTTTTTTTTTTAGGATTTAACATAACAAAGATTAAAGATTATATTAATGGGGGCTTTCTTGTCTTTCAGAATTAGGTTTATTATAGGAATTAACCCGGAGACTCAAGATACATTAATACATAGAAAAAAATTGCCTAAATACCTAAGCATTCACTTTTTAAACATGTTTCATTAGATTGTGATAGTGAAATGTATTAGAGGGCAAGGACAAACCTAGCTGGTAAGGATGTAGGGTAAATTCAGTCCTGGTGAAAGCAGGCACAATTCAATTGTCTTCACTATAATGCTGCTCACTAATGCCAAGGCTGAATTTGGCCCCAAGCTTCCATATACAGCATATTAGCATCACTGTGGTAATAAGTGTTGCCTATACGACCTCTGAAGTCTTAATTTCAATGAAAAGTCTTCAAAATACTGCTTCTATGTTGTAAAAATTCCAATTCAAAGAGGGGCTAGATTGGTAATGGTAAAAAGAGATCAGAAACTGCTATATAGAGGACCCACCTTTGGTCCTGCTATATAGAGGACCAAACGTGGGTCCTCTATATAGCAGGGAAGGAGAGCGAAGAACTGATGATGTCAAGAAGGCTGATATGTTTAAAGTATATTTTGCTTCAATCTCCATTAAAAGGGTAAATGTTGACTAAAGACTAATACACCTCTACCTCGATATAACACTGTCATTGGGAGCCAAAAAAATCTTACCGCGTTGTAGGTGAAACCGCGTTATATTGAACTTGCTTTGATCCACCGGAGTGTGCAGCCCCCCCCCACCCCCCCGGAGCGCTGCTTTACTGCGTTATATTCGAATTCGTGTTATATCGGGTCACGTTATATCGAGGTAGCGGTGTATTAACAACAATGGGCAAGGAACACAAGACAAAATAGGGAAAGAATAGGTTAAAGAATAGAATATTTAGATCAGCTAGGTTTATTCAAGTCGGCAGGGCCTGATGAAATTCAACCTAGGGTACTTAAGGAACTAGCTGAAGCAATCTTGGAATGTTAGCAATTATTTGATAACTCAGAGGACAGGTGACGTCCCAGAGGACTGGAGAAGGGCAAACACAGTACCTCTCTTTAAAAAGGGGAACAAAGAGGAGCCAGGGCATTGTAGACCAGTCAGACTAATTTGATACCTGGAAAGATACTGGAATAGTCTAAGTTCACTTGTGCCTGCCTCAACACAGGGGGCTGGACTAGATGACCACTTGAGGTGCCACCCAGTTCTACATTTCTATAATTCTATGATATACAGGACCCTCCCGCCCCAATACAGTTGAATTCTTAGTGGCAGATTTAGCAGAGATGCCAAAAATTAAATGGATGCGCAAGGCGGTCTATTCTGTTCAACCCTAGAAGTGGTCTCTTCAGACTAGGATCCAGGCACATTGGCAGGCCAATCTGGGAAAGTTTGCACTTGCTACTGCAACTGCTGTAAATACAGGACTTGGCTTTCTAATGCTTCCCAATGCTATATCTTCTGCAAGCATTACAAATATATTTAAAATAAGGTTTCCACAGAGAAAAGGACAGACCATTGCTCTCCTCTTTTGGACTAGTCCTACCTTAGTTTTCTTCCCAAACCAAACAAAATACCTGCTTATTTTATTTGTTTCTGCACCAACCAAATGGTATTATGAAAACAACTTGGAGAAGGTATCGAACACCTTTATCTTTATCTACTACATAGAAGAATAGCATTCACTTGACAAATCAGAACTAAATCTAGGTAATTCAAGCACAATTCACTTTGGAAAAGAGGCACCTTTTTTTTCTCCTGTAGATATTCATGCCATGCAAATTCTAATAGAGGAAGCACTACAGGCTCCGCAATCTTGGTCGGAAAATTCAGCCTCAGAGCCTAGATTTTCAAAATAAAAAATATTTATTTACAGGCAGTTTACTTAAAAGAATTTCCCATTACATTTTATATTCTCTTATTCAAACAGATTAGGATCCAGGCACTATGTTTTAGTTTGATTATTTCATGGCAGTTTTTTCACACATGTAACATAGCTCCAGACAGTTACACAAGACTACACAAACTGTTTTAAATTAGTATTTTAAACTTAAGAGGTTTTTTAGCATTTGCAAAAGCTGCTGCTTTCCCAACATTAACGAGTTATATTCACACTACCCCAATTAGGGAGGGAGGATAAGCAGATGGGGAAACTGCCACAGAGACATTGTGGCTCTCTGAGCATCATCAGTTGCTCTAGACTTCATGGAGAGTTGCAGATCCTCAGCATCTTGCAAGATCAGTCCCAAAGCCATCGAGTGAATCAGAGGCACAGTGAGGATTAGAACTTGGGACTTCCTGAATTCCAGTTCTTGTTACCTCTATCATTTTATGAACAGTACAGTAGAAGTTAGATATGGAACATTCCTGTTAGGCCATTTAGGCTCATCTCCTGGAGTGCAGAATTGTTTCCAGGAGTATATTTTCTAGACCTTTATTCAGGCTGGTTTGCAATGTCTCAATAATAATTTGTATTTCTATAGTACCTTCCATCTAAGAATCTCAAAATGTATTACAAACATGAACAAATTAAAGACTTAGATCCTGCAGTGCTTTACACAGATCATGGCCCTACAGCCAGGGTAGCTGGGCACTGGAGGATCATCCCAGTGTAGGAGGCTTCTACTGAACCCCCACTCTCTGGTTCCTGCATTAGCGTTTGTGGCCAGGGTGTACCTTCTCCCCCCACCAGCTGTATCTGCAGCTGGTAAATTTAGACTGCTCTAAATAAAGATGAGGGACAAGCTCAGCAGCCAGCCTGTTTAGGATTAGCGTAACAAAAGGTCACATTTGCATACCCCATCCTAAGCTGAACTGTGTGCTGCTTGGCCATGACCAAGGACCTGGGTCTAAATCTCCCAGCACCCCTGCAAGGTAGGTATTTTTACTCATTTTACAGTAGGGGAAATTGAAACGCATAGAAGGGTTAAGTGACTTGCCTAAGGTTGCAGAGCAAGTCAGATGTTGTTTCATTATATTTAAAATCTTGTGTGGCATCACAGTATGCAATAAATGGTTTAGGATCCTTCAATTGTTTGTTCTAAGTACCACATGCTTGACAACAAAAAACTGTACAACCAATAAGTAGATACCAATGTGAAGGGAACATTATAAATGCATACATAAGATTAAATTATAAACTCTAAACTTTCTAAAGAAAGAAATGCAGAATTTTAAATCTTATTTTCTTAAAAATATCTAGGACCACAGCCAGTCTCCTAATTTGCCTTGTATTTCATTTTAACAACAATAATGCCAGCCACTATTTTTGCAATCTCCTGTCCCTAGAGCCCACAGAAAGCAAAAACAGAAAGGAAGAATTTCAAACTGTCTGCTTTCTTCTGCTGCAACAATGGCCTGGGAGGAGTTACCTCTGCTGTACACTTTGCCACGTGGAACACAGGCTCCTTGAGAAGCCCCACCACCGTCAACTGCTGCAATTGCAGGGGACCCATGGCACCCTCACCCCACTGCACACACTGTCTCCTGGTTTTTCCTCCTTTGGTTGCTGCTCCTCTGCTGGCTGCCCAGCCTTGCTCCGGGTCAGCTGGAGGAGGGAGTGTAAACAGAATTCTGCTCACCATAGCAACTCCAATCACAGGGCTAGTGCTCTGCAGCTTCAAGTTGTACTACAAGCCTTACTGATAGAAACTCCGCCTGCACATACATTATACATGTCCTAGTGCCGTGCAGGAAAGAGGGATTGTTTATGTGAGTGCCACTTTCACTGGGCATTTTATTAACACAGTGCTAGATCTTTAACTGCATCCTACAGCGGTTTCCTGGGGTGGAGTTTTCAAATGTGCCAAAGTGACTGAGGTGCACAACACAATGACTATCTTAGCTGTCTATCAGCAAATGAAATTTAAAAAATAGTACCACAATAGACAAAAAAAATGAAAAGGTAAATAAAGATAAATTAATAGCAATAGAATGTTTACTTTTTCTTCCCATGAGAGACACCTCCCACTAAAACCTCTATCCATAATTAAAACAGACCTACTTATGGAGGTTAGGTGGATGGGTACGTGCACCCACCTTTCACTCTTTGGACAGTTATATTCAAATCTTCTTTTAGAAATCACACAAGAAAATTTACCTGTCTTAAGTATTTATATCACTTCTATTAACATGGTATCTAAATGCTTCTATGATGGTGTGTTCATCCCACACTGGCCTGGAAAGGGTTAATGTGACCTATCAAATTTCTTAGCCCCTTAGAACCACACCTGAGGGGAGACAGGCTTGAGAGGCAAGCACTGACTGAGGATTGAGCCCAGCTGGGCAGGAGCAGGCAGGGCTGGCATAAGACCAGCAAGCAAGGGTAGAAGGAGACTACAGCATGGAAGTCTGCAGTCACTCTCTGGACTGAGAGCAGAAAAAGGTGGAAAGCCAGGAAGAAAGCAGTCCTGGGATCCTGCTCCTGAAGGGTTTATGTAGAGGGGTGGTGGAGAAAGAAGCTTGATAGAGGTGAACTAGAAGGCAGTCTAGGGAAAAAGCAGTAGGGTAGAGCAAACCTTGGCTGCTGATTGAATGGTCCCTATGCTGGAATGCATAGCCGGCAGGCCTGGGTTCCCTTACCAGCCACTGAGGAAATGGCATACCCTTGAATTGGGGGACTGCTGGGAACAATAGGACAGTCCAGTAAGACTTTGATGGGAATGTTGGAAGGATTCATTAGCTAATATTTATACTAGATATTGAAGCTGTAAAGTTCTGTTTGAGACCTTGTCTGCACTACATATGATTTGCCAGTATAGCGATACCAGCAGAGCCTCCTAGTGTAGATGGAGATGGTGCATATGCCAACAGAATGCATTTTTCTCCTCCCCAAATACCACCTCCCCAAATAACACTTGCTATGCCAGCAGAAGTACTATGGGAGCATAGCTGCCTTGCTTTTGCTGGCATAGCTCTGTTAGCTCGGGGGTGTATTTGTATGTTTGTTTTTGTTTTTAAAATATCCCTGCCTGACATCACTATGCTGATAATACTCTGGTCAGGTCTACACTACGAAATTTTAAGTATTTTTTATTTGCTTGAATAAAATGGTATTTTCTGAGGATGCTGCTTCTGACTTTTAATTTTGTGGTAAAACAATATTATAAATTTAAACTTAGTCACGTTACATATTAAAGTTATTGGAGCTACAATAAAATTAAAAAGAATCAAACCCAAACTGAGCTACCTTTTAATCAACAATTTGCTTCTGTAACTCAGCTCTCTTAAATCACATTCATGCATGTGTCTTAACCGTAATGCCTGTCTCTCTGACTAGTACATCCAAATAGCATTAAATGTTCAAACAGTACATAGCTATGTGATATAATAAAACCTCAGGCTGGTCAGATTGATAGTTATAAACTGTAACTCCTGACAGAAGATTCAAAGTTAGAAAGAAGAAAGAGAATTCACAAATTATAAAAGGACTGCCAAATAATGAATCCTCAATTTTTCCAGATCACTGTCAGGGACTGGGCACGGTGACTAAGCTGGTATTGTGTGCTGATATTCTCCTAATTGCAATAATCAGGGTCATATGTCCATGCTGATGTTGTTAGTTTCAAAGGCTGCCACAAGGTCTAGTTCACAGATTCATACATAAGGTCAGAAGGGACCACTGTGATCATCTAGTAGTTTGATCTCCTGTATAGCAGAGGCTGTTGAACTTCCCTCAATTAATTCCAGTTGGAACTACAACATATCTTTCAGAAAAACATCCAATCTTGATTTAAAGATTTCCAGTGATGGAGAATCTACCACAATCCTTGTTAAGTTTTCCAATGGTAAATTATCCCCATTATTAAAAACTTGTGCCTCATTTCTAGTCTGAATTTGTCTAGCTCAGGGGTGGACAAACCATGGCCTGCGTCCAGCCCGTCAGAGCTTTTAATCCGGCCCTTGAGCTCCATTGCCCTGCTCCGGCAGGGGAGTGGGGTTGGTGGCTTGCCCCGCTCCAGCAAGCCCCCTCACCCCAGCAGGTGCCGTGCAGGCGGAGCGGGGCAAGCCCCCCAACCCCACTCCCTGTCCGAAGCAGGGCAATGGAGCTCGAGGGCCGGATTAAAAGTTTATTTGATATCTCTTCTTCAGAGTTAAATTGATTAACAACAACATTGCTTAATTATGGTTTACTTTGAAGCTAAAATAGTTTGATTATATTTTGGTTATTGCCATGGTCAAATGGAGAAACACTGATGATACAACAAAGCTAATTACAGATCAAAGAAGTCACCAATAAACATGAAAACTACCAAATTTTTATGTAGTGCGGTACCCTGAAGTTTTAGCTAACATACAATTTGTGTTCAGACAGGAGCAAAATTGTGTGGTAAAATCAATAAACAGCTCAGTAATGTAATTTTCTAACAGTGCATTGTTCAACAGCATCATTTTATTTTGAAACAAACTTGTGTTGTCCCTGTTTGAACATGAATTGTTAATTTCATGAGCATTCCTGGCCTGCCATACAATTTCCATACCCAGGTGTGGCCCTCAGGCCAAAAAGTTTGCCCACCCCTGGTCCAGCTTCACCTTCAAGCCATTAGATCTTGTTCTATCTTTATCTGTTAGATTGAAGATCCCTACTATCAAATTTCTGTTTCCCATACTTATATATTGTGAATAAAATACCCCTAACCTTCTCTTAGTTAAGCTAAACAGATTGACATGCATCTTTTACTATAATACATGTTTGCCAATCCTTTAGTCATTCTCATGGCTCTTCTCCAAACCCTCTCCAACTTATCAATATTCTTCTTGAATTGTGGGCATCAGTGCTGGGGGGAATTCTGTGCCAAATAATTAAAAATTCTGCACACAATATTTTCAAATTCTGAAAAATTCTGCATATTTTATTTGCCAAAATAACACAATATTATCACACCAGTTTCAATTATTTGTCATTTATTTCAAAATACCCGACGGCAGGTATGTCTAACAATAGAGACAACAAAGAAGATTCAGAAAATGTTTTTTGACAAATAGATTCCTTACTAAGCATATTTATACAGAATTCTGAGTAATGATTAATTTGAACTTTAATACAGAACCATATTTCCCACACCCCTCAGAAGCAATGCAAAGGTTTGGGAGAGTCAGGGGTAATGGAGGAGCTGAGGGAGGGGAAAGTAATTGCTGGGAAGGAGTCTGGGTGTGAACTTGGAGGGTGGTTCGTTATGAGTGGGGAAAGTATGGAACAGGTTTTTTTTTTCCTTGTCTGGGGAGGGACTGTTAGGGAGCTTCCCCCATGCAGTCCCTGGCTGACCCCTAGCCTCTCCCATTCAGTCAGGCACCTCTGCCCCTGTCCCCGCACCCCCATGTGTCCTTGCACCCTGTCCACATATCCCTCCACCCCCTCTCCCCCATCCCCATGTGTCCCTCCACCCCCACTCAGACACCCCCATTCCTGTGTCCCTGCAGCCCCTCCCCCTCTGCCACTCCCATCCCCCTGTAGCTCGGCACCCTCCCCGCCCATGTGATCCTGCACCTCCACTTCCATTCAGCTCCTGCCCCAATCTGTCCTCCCCCAGTAGCCCTTATGAGCCCTGTCTGACCCTTCAGCAGCCCCACACTATCTGTCTCCCCATAGCCCATCTCCTGACCTGGCCCAAAAAGTGTTGTGAAGAAGGCAGAATCCTTCTCTTCCCTAGGTAGCTGGGAGCTGCTGCTCTGTTCTAGCACCTCAGTGCCCTCTGGTGGACAAAAGGCAGAACTACAGCAACTTTCCCGCAGAAGCTTTTCTCTGTGCAAAAAATTAAAAATATGCAAGGTTTATTAATTATGCATACATGCAGTGGCGTAGAATTCCCCCAGGAGTAACCAGAGCTGGACACAGTATTGGTGGCAGCTGCACCAATGCCAAATACAGAGGTAAAATAACCTTCTTACTCAACATTCCCTTCTTTGTACATCCAAAGATTATAGTATCCCTCCTGGCCCCAGCCTTGCATTCAGTTAATTATCCACCATGGCCCCCAAGTGCTTTTCAGAGACACTGCTTCCCAAGATAGTCCCCCATCCTGTTAGTAGGGCCCTACCTTCTTTGTTCCTAGATGTATACAATTACATTTAGCTGTATTAAAATGTATATTTGCTTGTGCCGTTTACCAAGCAATCCTGATCCCTCTATATTAGTGATCTGTCCTCTTCATTATTTACCACTCCACCAATCTCTGTCATCTGCAAACTTGAATTATTTTTTTCCCCAGGTCATTGATGAAAATGTTAAATAGCATAGGGCCAAGAACCAAACTCTGTAGGATCTCACTAGAAACACACCTGCACAGTGATGATTCCCCATTTACAATTATAGTGAGACCTATCATTTAGCAAGTTTTTAATCCATTTAACATGTGCCATGTTGATTTTATATCAGTCTAGTTTCTTAATCAAAATGTTGTGCAGTAGCAAGTCAAATTCCTTAAAGAAATCCAAGTAAAGCACATTGACATTACCTTTAGCAAATTTGTAATCTCATACAAAAAGTTGGGTTGACAAGATCTATGTTCCACAAAGCCACATTGATTGGTGCGGGGAAGGGCATGTTAACTTGAAATTGTTTGATATGAAATGTTATAGGATAACTGTTAAGAGAAATTGTGTGATGAGGTATGTTGTGCGATGAATACCAAAAACAACATGCCACTGGGCATGGAGACACAAAGGCTTGGACACCTAGATGGAAGCTCCATCGAGACTGCTCATTTGGAACTCTGGGGCATCTGAAGTTGAAGTATCCTCAGGCTGGCTTCTGAGGAGAAGAGCAGCAGGATCAGAGAGGCAGTCGAGGAATTAGGAAGGGAAGCATTGCTGGGCTTTTATAAGAAAACACTTTCCTTAGTGGAGTAAGAAGGAGAAGGGTTATTGAACGCAACTGTTTAATCTGGTTAAATAAAAGTTTAGTTGTTTTTCAAACCCAGAAGACAGTGAGTTCTGAAGAGAGATGCAGGACCTTTGAAATAAAGTTAAGAAAAGCAGTCAGTATCACTGGATATTTATAGGCAAGCATCCTGAGAGGAAGATTAGAGGGCATAAAAGGCTGCATGAGCAACTCAGACACTGGTGTTGAACAAGATGTACCACTCCAAGGAAAGGCAGGTAGTGATAATTGGTATTGATTATATTACCTTTGTTTAATTTGTTATTAAGTTCCATATCACCATTCCATTATTTTGCCAAGGGTCAATGTTGGGTTGACAGGCCTATACTTACCTGCATCAACTCCCATTTACCCTTTTTAAATATTGGCACAGCTTTAGTTTTCTTCCAGGCCTCTAGAACTTCCCCAATGTTCCAAAAGTTGTTGAAAATCAGTATCAATGGTCCATGTTGATCATGAAGTTTGTTGCCTTGACTGAAGACCCTGGCAGCTGTGGAGAGGATTGCTTGAGTGGAAGATTATGGCCATTTTTCTCAGAAGTGGACCTACACCAAAAGTTGCACACTGAAGGTGTGACGTTAAATCAATATGGTTAAGTGGGTAGATATTTATGTTTGTTTAAACCTAGATTACAGCAGTTTAGTTTTGCACCTGTAAACTGTCGCTTTTTATAAGTCAAGCAAAAAGTTAATTTTTGGTTCCTGTCTTCACTTAGTTTTTCACTGCATGTTGTTTAGTTTTAATATGACAACATGGCTTCCCATTATGTGGTGAAACACAAGTCTTGTCTTCACTAGGAAAAAGGTGCATCTTTAACATGTTAAACTTGTTAAATCCCACGATATACAAGGCAGTTGTAGTTTTAACATGTTGAGGTTAGTAGGGTAAGCCTAGGTTTTATCTTCTATGTAGTATGTATACTAGGATTTTAACACATTTAAAAATATACCTTTTTTCCTCATGTACACGGCCAACGTCCCTACAGCGTGTGGTATGTTGAATCTTGCGGCAAGACTACTTTGTTTCTGAGATATACTGGAAGTTTTGTGGCAGCTCCAGGTAAGTTCTAAAATAGAAGTAAAACAAAATGAGTCAAATATGAAAAACAACAATCCATATTCACCTAGACCAGTGGTTCTCAAACATCTTTCCAAATGTTGTTTGTACCGTTGGCTAACTATTGTAAAGCGCTTTGCATAAAAGTGCTATATAAACAAACCTTAATAATAATGAATTTTTTTTGGTTCTACAAATAAAAGCACACAACTCATATTTTAATATCAGTAGTCTTACTTTTCTAACGTGATGGATGTGCCCTCTCTCCCCCACCACGGCAGCCCCTGAGCTGAGGCTTAGGAGTGTGTGTGTGTGTGTGTGTGTGTGTGGGTGGGTCTCCCTCTCTCCCCCACCACAGCAGCCACAGAGTTGGGCTAGGAAGGAGGGCTGCTTCTCCCTGGCAGCTGCAGCCTTGGAGCTGGGGAAAGTCACCTCTTTCTCTGGCTGCCGCAGCCCTGCACCCTCCCACCCCCTCTTCTCATTCCACTGCCCCCCTCCCACCTACCCCCATTCCCCCCAAGGCCACCACCTCACCTTACATGTGCATCTTCTCCAGGGTCCAGGCACCTAATTAGTGGAGCCACGCAGGTAGGTGGCCTTTCATTCTCTTGTGTGCAGCTGCCAAGGCACGCACCTTAGAGGGAACTATCCGCGGACCACCTGAACGGAGTGGTCTGTGGACCACAGTTTGAGAACATCTGAACTAGACCTATACATTTTTAATGTGCCACAGAGTAATACATAACTGTGCTACGGAGATTGAAGGCAAATGGGGCATTTAAAAATATACATTTATAATTTTTCCCAAATACAACAAAATACCAGATTCATAATACTACACAAAAGTAAATGAAGACAGTTAGGATAAAGGAAGGGGAAGTAACATATCTATCTTCAGGGTCTGTGTTAATCCTAGATCTCTAAAAATTCAGCCCAAATTGCTTTGAATTCTTTGGGCATTCCCTTTCCGCAGCATACCAATTATCTTTTTTTTTTTTTTTTTTTTTTTAAAGGAGATATCCTATCTCCTAGGACTGGAAGGGACCTTGAAAGGTCATCGAGTCCAGCCCCTTGCCTTCACTAGCAGGACCAAGTACTGATTTTGCCCCAGATCCCTAAGCGGCCCCCTCAAGGATTGAACTCACAACCCTGGGTTTAGCAGGCCAATGCTCAAACCACTGAGTTATCCTTCCCCTCCCCCCCATTATTTGTTAGGTTAGCCATATAACAGCCACAGATCAATATTTGGTGGGAATCGACGTTTCCATTTCTGCAGGATTCACTTTTATTGACCAAAGCTGCACACTGGAACCACGCTGCCTTGTTATCAGGTAACATCCTGGTATCCGGAATATATTCAAGAATGAAACTTAAGGAGGGATCCAATTTAGCATTCAATAGCATATTAAAAACTAAATTTGCACACATTTGCTAATTGTGCTTCTGTTTAGATTACACAAGTCTTCCTTTTGTATGTCCACGAACTGATGCATCCTTCTAAAAACTTAATCTAACAAACCTGTCTTCAGCCAAGCGAGGCTAAAGCTTGGTGGATATGGCTGATGCTCCGGCCTATCCTCATTTAAGCTTAAGTGTTGCAATATAGTTAATTTAGTATATAAAATCGTGCAACGCTTCAACTTTGCAGTCTAACTTTTTCAATTCAGTATTATTTTAGAAACAGATCCAGTTTTTTTTTAAACCATCTCTACCTTTTACTGGAGGTTTCTAAGGTGTTGAAGGTCTTCCTGTAATTTCAAGATAGATAACTGCATTACAGGAAGTAAACAATAGCTACTCACCTTCTTCATAACTGTTGTTCTTCAAGATGTGTTGTTCATGTCCATTCCAATCAAGTGACCCACACACTTCTTGTTTTAAGTGCCTTGACGAGAGTCACCAAAAGGACAAGTGCCGCATTTGTAAGGGGTTTCGGCTGAGGACCCTTAAGGATTTTGAGCAGAGACTCGGAATTTTTCTCCTGGAAGCAGCCCTCCATCCACAGTCTGATCCCGGGTCGGCAGAGCCCATGCCGAATGCCTCCTTATGTGTGTGCAGCACACTGGTGCAAATGGCGCGCGAGCTGGCACCAAGAAAGTAGGCTAAGGACTCCTGGCACTGACACGGCGCCGAACATAAGACTTCTGGCAGGCACCAATCTTTGTCCCCAGTGTCCCAGGAAAAAAAGAGGCAGGAGAGGAGGTGCTCTTCTCCCTCCTAAGCCTAAGGAGCCAGAAGCAGGGAGGGCTCAGCCCATCCAGTCTACTTCGGGCCCAGTGCCTCCCAGGGGCTTGTTGACTACTGTCCTGCAAGAAGTCCAGTTGAGTCCAGCCCACTACCGTTCTCCGGACCATCGTGACCAGGACATTCAACTCCCCTCGACTCCAGAGACTTTTGAGGCGGCGCAGGACCTTATTCACCTGATGGCACCACCTTCTCCAAGGAGGGACGAGGCACCAGTGATAACCCGACCACCTATCCAATCTAGGGGCAAGCTGGCGATGAGGTCACACCACTCCCCATCCCCGCTGTGCCATTCCCCGGTGCTGGCCGCCCACGTGGGGAGACTGCACTAATACTCAGAGGCCCGGCACCACCCAGTACCACTCTTCCGTGGTCTTCCTTTTCGGAGACCTCGGAGTCTGAGGTGGAGTCCTATCGTTCAGATAGGTCCAGCAGCAGGAGGTCTAGATCTTGGCAACACCGCCAGCCTCTTCCGGCGCTGTGGTCACCTCAATGGCATTTCAGCACTTTGCCAAATAGCAATGTTAAATCAGGATGACTGACAGGAAAAAAATTCAGCTCAATACATTTCAATGATCCATTTCCAGAATGGAGAATGGCACACCTGGCATTCGTTGTCTTGCAGGCCTATTCATAGTAAGGTATAGATCTGAATTGTTTATTGGAATAAAAATCTATGCAAAAAAATATTTCCCTTGGCAACCTGCTTCTTTGTGGATACTGAAGAAATTGTGCTGTACAGTATTTATTTTTAAAAGAATGAAAAGTAGAGAGAAGGTAGATCAGATGTTTATAATGCAAGAACAAGAAGACAGTCAATGAAATTGACAGGCAACAAATTTCAACTGAAATACTTTTTCAGACAACAAAATTAGCCCGTGGAACTCAATGTCATAGGATATCCCTGAAGTCAAGAACTTGGTGGGATTCAAGAACAAACTGGTCATTTATATAGGTAACAAGAACATCCAGAATTACAAAAGGAAGAATAAGTAAACAAGAATACCAGAGTTTTAAAAGCAAACCTCTACATAATGGAGGTTAGGATGAAACTTTCATTAATTGGATGGTTATCCCGTTCTTGTACCCAATCCTATGAAGCAACTGGTACTACCCACTGTTGGAAACAGGATGCTGCATTAGAGGGCCTTCTGTTCTGATATGGTAATTTCTGTGTTCCTAAATGGAACTACACACACACACACAATATTCTTGAAACCTTTTTGTTTTGACCATGATATTAAAGAGATTCTCCTGTGCCACTGTTGCACGGACTGTAGTGGCAAATTAGTAGAAAATACACACTGAACAGTGAAAGCTCCATTTTATATTTAATTTTTACCTGGAGAGTTTTCCAAGATGAAGAGAAGAATTTTTTTTAAAAACTTGAAATTTGAAGGACAATCTCTACCAGTACAAGTATTACTATTTACATAGCACCCAAGCGTGCTAGATATTTTACAAACTGAGTAAAAGCAACAGGCATCTTCTACTGCCAGCTGTGTTTGAGCTGTATAGGACTGATTCTTGGTGAAAGGCTTGAACCTGTAATCACATGTAAGGACATTAAAAAAAATATATAAAATCTGACTGTGTCCCTTTAACGAGGCAAAGTTGTGAAAATAATGACAAAACAAAAGCTTAAGTTAGAGTGGTTTTAGCAGAGACCTGAATCTCAAAACGGAATTCTGATCTTCTATGCACTAGTGTGGTAACTATGCATATTGCATTTACCTTAATTATGGGAATATTATCCTGACAACATCCCAAAACCAAAAACTCATCTTAACATGGCAAGTCTCTCTCACTTTTTACCAAGACTGAACAATATGTAAGGTAGTTAAGTCACATAAAAAAAAGTATTAGTTTGACAGCAGAAATAATTGGAGAAATTTGTTTTTTAACCACTCTACCTGATGCATTAGCCAGGTACAACCAGGGAGTCACTCTGAACTGAGAGCTGAAGCTAAAGGGGCTTTTTCCAGGTCCAAGAGTCAAATGCATTAGGCATTATTTTCAAAAAGATTCAGGCGTACACGCAGTAAGTTGTACTAATTTCTTTCCAGGGTGGAAATTACTATTAAAAAATTAGTGGTAAAGAGAAAGGTAGAATTAAAGGAAATGAGCAAAACATGGATTCCCATCCTCAGGAACTAGCAGAAAAAAAGGACTGACAGCAATTTTTTTTAAAGCAACAGACAAAGCAAAATTAAAGAGAATCATTGTCCTGCTATCCACAGATGGTGGTCTTTTCATAGCCTTCTCAGTTCTTAGTTTTACAAATTATTGAAATGTATGCAATAAAAATGAAACCCTCTTCTTGTGCGGGCAATATCTAGTAACCACTACCATAAGTTTGTACTATCATGAGTGACTTTTTAGCCACCAATTGAAAGATTAAAAAGTTCAATATATATGCTCTTTCTTGAACTTGAATAACCAGCATTTTTTCATTATACAATCTTCTAGAATTTAATCTCAGAAAACTGTGATCAGTTTGCTCTGCAAAACATTTAGGAATTTACATAATAATAAGCATGACTCAATCCTGAATAAACCAGAAATGTAGGTTATAAAAGTTGCTAATGCTTCTCTAGGGGAAGCACCATACAATTGTAAAGTGAAAACTTGCATTTTATATATGCTGCAATATTTAAGACTCAAATTTTATTTTGCAATGGTATAACAATCAGAACTATTTTACTATGTAAAGATTATTTAAATGTTAAATAATATTTTCCCCAGACAAAACAGATAGTTTAATTTTTTTTTTTTTTAGGTTCTTGCAACATCAAAATCTTTAGCTTCTGGATTACAGTTACATTATATTCTATTTCTCTTTTGTTAATGGCTTTCTACATTACATATATAGACAGTATTTCTCCATTTTGTGAGGGAATTTAGGTAATGAATCAGGTTAATCAACACAATAGTTTTACAGTTGGAGGTTAAATAGCTAAGCCATTTTTAGAATTAAAATTGGTTTCTCCCCTCCTCACATCAACTTACTTAAAAGCTGGTACAGCTCCGTGGAGAAACTGATATACTTTTTACCCAAATTACAGTAACACATTCTCAGTAGCTAGCTGAAAACTATCTTGCAGATACAAAGCAAACGCCAAGAAATGAAAATTCATACCAATGGCTTTCTGTCTAGCCAATGGTGCATACAGCCAATTACATAGGAAACTTCCTTTGAAAAAAATCCAATATAAATATTAAGGACAGAAGTTGGTTTTTGTTATGTTTAAAACTAGAAATACGAGATACCTATTTAAATCACATGGCATTTTTAACCTCAGCCTCAACCTTCAAACTGCTGTAGCTGGCCATATGATATTTTAATCAGGATTTTTACATACCAGTGCATTAAGTAACAGATCATTAGTAACTGAACCCCAAGCTGTAGAGCCATGCTCTTCCCCAGCTTTTCTTTCTGGGATGTTTTTTCAATACCATTTCAGCACTTCTCCACTAGAAGTCAGGCATTAGTAATGTAAACTGCACACATCTAATCTAGTCAACAAAAAGTTGCACTATTTTAAAAATCTGTTAAGAGATGCGCCATTTTGTAGCTCATGTTCTGGAGTGATTTTATTCATTGTTTCAGTCACAACAAAGAACAAATATTACCTTGTTAAAAGTAATGTGACATTCTGCTTTCAAAATATAAAAATAATGATTTTAAAATATAAACTGGCTCCTAAACTAAGACTGTCTTGTCAGGAAAAAAAACCCAACCACACACTTTGCACATCTATAGCGCCTTACATTAGAAGATCTTCAAAGTGCTTTGCAAAGGTGGTTAAGCATTATCCCCATTTTTAGATGAGGAAACTAAGGCACTGAGAGGTTAAGTGTCTTGCCCAAGGTCACACAAGTCAGTAGCAGCACCAAGAATAGCACTCAAGCTTTCCAGTAGTCCATCTAGCCACTGCATCTCATTGCCTCTATATTAAGTGCACTGATTTAAACATTTGTTTGGGGAGCAGGAATTGTACAACACAGTAAACAGAAACAGTGAACCAGAGCCAGTCTATGAGTGCATCAATTTCAATCAAAAGCATGAGCAAATTTGGTATTCAATGAATTAAAATGCACTTAAGGGAATGGTCACACTGAAAATTATATATTTACATAGAGAGACAAAGCTCATTAAGTATAAGACATGTGGTGTCAATGTTGTGAAAAAAATATTGGTTACCTTGACATTTATAGTTCAGATAATAGTCATTTTGACCCCTGCAGAGAAGCCATGCTTGTTGATCAACAGACATCTAGAGTAATAAAACCCTAAAAATAAATGGATTAAAATAAAGGAAACAAAGCCATCCATCAAGATCACCAAGAAATACAACTTCAAATAGATAATCTGCTGCAGCAAATGAAATGTGATATGCATAGGTCATTGCCTAAATGAACAGCACACTTCAGCCCAGTTCCCTGAAGGCAAACAAGTATTTAAAAGGAAGCAATGCTAACTTGTATTTCAAAAAGCCTGACCTTGAATCTGATGCTCATGAGATGGGTGGTTTATGGACAAAGATTGCGGATGCGATTCAGAAATGTGTACATTTTGGTTCTGTTCTTCACTAATTTGATGGGACTGGACTGCATCTTGGTTAGTATGAGACTGACGACTAGGTTCCTGGGTCAGCTGCATGTGCTGAGCTCCTGCTGCTAGATGAAGTTCTTCAGTTTGCCCCTGATGGGCATGAAGATGTGCTAGTGCTTCCTTTGAAAGAGTGATGACATGCATTTGTTCAGATTGTGTAGTCTCTATTTGGTTCTCCATCATATTGATACTTTGGATTTGTTCTACTTGTTCCTGCTGGGCTGCAAGAAGCAAGTTCTGCAGCTGTTGTGGTGGTTGAGTGAGTAGCGTAAGATTAGCAGCCTGGCCTGTTGTCATATTTTGGGAGTTCTCAGCAGTAACAATACTAATACCTTGATTATGACCAGGTATAAAATTTATGTTATGTACTGAATCTGTGACAAGCAACTGAATCTCTTGTCCTCCAGATGTGGACAGTTGATATTGCTGCAGCTGAAGAATGTTTCTGACCTCCTCTGAGCTATTGCTGCTGCTAGGAGCACTGCTTGATTCTTGCAATTGTTTTTCTTTGCTGTGAATTTTCAAATGAGACTTCAAATTGTCCAAGCGTGCAAACTGCAAATTACACTCGGGGCAGGAGAAAGGCTTTTTGCCTGTGTGTAAGATACAGTGTCTCCTCTTTGCACTGGAATCCGAGAAACATTTTCCACATATACCACAAGAATATGGCTTTTCTCCTCTGTAAGAGAATATTTTACTTAATCAGAAATACTAATTCTGAGACTACTGCTTTCTGCAAGGTATTACCTGGTATATGACTCATAATAAATACAATACCACCACCACTAATAATAAATAATAATAATTTCTGCTATACTATTGTAGTGCTTACAGGCAGTCATGTAAGAAAAATATTCAGTGCTACATTTTCTAGATTTTACTTTTAAGAATTGCACAATACTGTGATAAAGTTTCCCCTAATTTGTTCACGTTCAAGAGTTAACAGGACTGCCTTCATACAGAAATATTGAGGTTTTCAGTTTTATGAAGCCCTGGTTTGACAAAATGGGAAGGGGGTGGGGACATAAAAACTGGAGTGATAAGAGAATTCATCTATTTTATATCTTTACTAGCATCTATCATTAAGGATTAATTTTAATTTGCATTTATTTTGTCCCTTCAACGTATAAACAGGGTTTGACAATTCCTTTTAAAAAAAAAAAAAACAGAGGAAAGCTGATCATAAGGTATTTCTGCAAAAATCAGTCTAAAATTTAAGACAGTTTATCACCCCAAGTCTACCTACAATAAACCTTCCCCCAGCTCTCTGCCTAATTTTCTCCACAATTTATTGCATTTTTTGCTTTAAAGTGTTAAGCAGAATTCTATGTAAACAATGCACATTTTAACATACATTTGAAAATACTGTAAAGAACATGAAATATTTACACTTCCATTGGAAATAAATTGGTCAGATTGCACACAGTAAATCCTAAAAATTTCTCTTTTGACGTTTTTATGCCAAAACAAGCACTAATATCTGAACACCATAAGATTACAACAAGGCATTATAATCTATATCAAACGTTTAAGGCCAAATGTAATAGTTTACATTTTTACAGAAACTGGTATTATGTTCAAAAACTCTGCTATAGACTTGCTACAGGGATTAATTTAAGGAAACACTCAACAGAAGCCATGCAGGAAAATGATCAAGTAACAGTTATGATTGTAGTAACTTGCTTCTGCTCTCAGAGAAGCCTATAAATTTTTTGGTATCACTATTTGTCTAGTGCTGACAGTGTACTCAATGCTATAAAATACACAAAAATAAAGACAGCCCCTGCCCTATATTAGATGGAATCTCTTCAAGCTTTCCAAAGGAATTTGACAAACTTTAAAGCAAGAACAATGGGAAATAGGTAAACTTCATATTTAACCTTTCACACAGCAGTATCTCACAGAATAATTTGGCAGGATCAGATTAAAACATGTTTCCAAGAGAATGGAGGATTAGGACATTAGCAACAGGATACAGAGCTTTATACATCACTGTTTAGAATACAGCTCAAGTCAGTGAAGACCAAAATGCATTACTGCAACTGCTATTTAGTTGCTTATGTGAAATAAACGGGTGATCTCATTTCAGTCCCTGCAGTGTCCACGCTACACACACACGCACACACAACCCCATCTTCAAAAGTGGCACTGAGACCCTTATTGGCTATTTCTGATATCAAGGATTTATTTATAGACTTTTCTATGGAGCTCTTCGTAGCAGTATTTGAATACTTTGCAAACATGACTATAACCGCAAAACACCCTTATGAGGTAATTAAATAGTAGCTTTCTCCCCTTAAAAAAATATTTATTTGTATTGCAGTAACACTAGAATTAAACTGGCATATTTCATGAGCATTAAAACCCTCTTCCACAAGCAAAATGTTTCTGAACCTTCATAACATTTACACCCATGCAGTAATCAAATACAAAATTAGAAATTGTGCATCCGTCATTTGAACAGTGATGCAAGTTTACTATTGAAATTAATCCAGTACATTGTGATTTTAAAGTGAAAGAAATATAAAATAAAGCAGATTGATGTCATGATACATGGCATACATTTCAGGTGTAAGGTCTGATACCTCAAATTAACAAGGGATCTGTGATACGCAAGAACACCTGACTTTTAAAACACAGGTGTACCCATTTTGTTTAATTTTTTCTCTCCTCTTTAGCTGAGAGAGAGATCTACAAATACAACAGGAGAAACTGACTATAGTGAAACTGGTCATGCAAAATGTTGTCAAATGTACCAAATAAAACTGAAAAGAATCCCCCCCCCCCCCCGACCTAATCTCTCAGCTATAGAAATCGTAGGTGTTACTTGTAATACTGTACTAGGAAAGAAATCACATCCATTCTAAAAAATGCAACCTAAATTACTGGCTCTAACTTACTTGGGTTTTCTGTAGAACCTATAAACTTCCCAGATAAATTAAAACTACATGACAAGGTCACTAGTGTACTTTAGAGACTTTCCTACTCTCCTCTGGTTAAATCATCATCACCACTACCACATCAATTATAGTGGAAATACTCTGTCAGAGAGGAGAGCCTTACAGCATGCCTAGATTAGTTATCATAATACTACCTACTAACACTTCAAAATGTAAAAACCACCATGAAAATATGATATAGGACTCATTCATTGATTAATTTCCTCATTAAAATCTGCAAAATTTTACACTGATTCAAATATGCTGCACAAAAGTGGGTTAATAAATTTTAATAAAAAACAAATACATGCTATTCACAGCATTTAGTAATCAATCAGTACCCACACATCAAGTAAGTGCAGCTAAGGAGCAATGGTTACTAGTGTCATATAAGCCATATGACAGCTACTTGATTAGAAGTTGCATATCAGAGACTCACTCAATTTAATAAAAATCATGCACTTCTTGGGTAGCGTAAAGATGCTCATCCTGTAATAAGGTAACAACCTGTTAAATAGAGAGATCCAATCATTATATTACTGTATATTTCTCTAAACAAAAGTTCACTGTTGTAATGATCGTTTTATCTTTGACATTTATATGGCAAGAATTTTAAACCTGTTAAACTTCCTAAATAAATAGCTTTACAAAATAAACAGCAAAACTATACTGTACCTGTGGATTCTGATGTGAGTCTGAAGAGAACTTTTTGCTGTGAATGACTTGCCACAGATTTCACAAGTAAATGGCTTCTCACCTACAAAAAAAAAAAAAAGATAGTTTGTTGTACACTCATAAGTTATAATTACTGTAATAATCAATACCACCACCAGGCTCTCATATAGCTCTTTTCATCAGTACATCTAAAAGCACTTTAAGTATCATTAGCTACATATTACAGATGGGGAAACTGAGGGAAAGCAGTGAACTGACTTGCTCAAGGTCACCCAGGTGACCAGTGGCTGAGCCTGGAATAGGACACATGTCTTCAGAGCTCCCGTGCTCTATCCAATAGGTCAGACTGCCTGCTCATAATTACAGTAAGTTCTAAGAAATCACCATTGTGCACACTAACAAGTGTAAAAGCAAGTTATTTATGCTTGCTAACTGAGGAATAAACAAATTTAAATTCTTATGCTTCTAGTTTGAGAAAGCATGGCTTTCAAAGAGGCTGCATTCCAGCTAGACCAGGGGTGGGCCCATGGGACCGTCCTGCCCAGCCCCCGAGCTCCTGGCCCGGGAGGCTAGCCCCTGGCCTCTCCGCTGCTGTCCCCTCCTCCCCCGCAGCCTCAGCTTGCTCACTCTGCCGCCAGCGCAATGCTCTGGGCGGTGGGGCTTTGAGCTCCTGGGGCAGCACAGCTGCAGAGCCCGGCCTGACCCGGTGCTGCGCAGTGGCAGCAGCTGTAGCGCTGCCAGCCACCAGTGCTCCTGGCAGCACGGTAAGGGGACAGGGAGTGGGGGGGTTAGATAGAGGGCAGGGGAGTTCAAGGTGGTGGTCAGGGGGCGGGGGTGTGGATGTGGATGGTGGTCGGGGGGGAAACAGAGGGTTGAATGGTGGCAGGGATCCTGGGGGGCAGTCAGGAAGGAGGGGGGGTTGGATGGGACGGGCAGGGGGCAGTCAGAGGCAGGGGTTCCAGGGGCGGTCAGGGGACAGGGAGAAGGGGTGGTTGGATGGGGCAAGGGTCCCGGGGGGGAGGAAGAAGGGGGCTGTCAGGATTGAGAGGAGGGGTTGGATGGGGAGGCAGGGGTCCGGGGGCAGTCAGGGGACAGGGAGTGGGTGTGTGTGGAAGAGGCTGGGGTCCCAGAGGGGCCGTCAGGGAAGGGGGGGGTTGGATGGGGCAGGAGTCTGGGGGGGGGGGGGGCCACAGGTGGGAGGGGGCGGGGCGGGCCACGACCCCCTCCCCTAACCAGCCCTTGATACAATTTACGAAACCCGATGCGGCCCTCAGGCCAATAAGTTTGCCTGCCCCTAAGCTAGACCATAACACACCTTGACCACTGTGAAGCAGTGCCAACTCCAGGGAATACAAAGGAACTTCAGTTAACAGGAGTTTGGGTAAACTGGGATTTTACTGTGTACTGAATTACTTTTCTTACATGGAGCTAGCCAGAGGGATTAAATGCAATGATAAAAAGCTGCATAGCAGCAAGACGGTGTCACAAACTGGCAAAGCAAAGAAAGTGAACGGAAAGTAACATAACATTTCTCTGTAGTGCCTAGATCAAGGGAGGGTAAACTACTCCCCGTGGGCCAGATCCATCCCATCAGGGCTTTCAATCCGCCCCGCGGCACAGCGGGGCTAAGGCAGGCTCCCTGCCTGCCTGCCCTGGCCCGGTGCCGCTCCCGGAAGCAGCCGGCACTACGTCCCTGCAGCCCCTGTGGGGGGGGCGGGGAGGGGCAAGGGACTCTGTGCGCTGCCCTCACTTGCAGACTCCCCCCCCCGCAGTCCGGGGTGGTACCCGCAGGCGAGGGCAGCGCGCAGCGGAGCCTTCTGCCCCACCTCAACCCCAGGAGCCACTGCCGGACATGTTGGCCACTTCCAGGAATGGCATGGGGCCAAGGCAGGGGCTTATATGCCATGGGGCTAAGGCATGAATTACTTTCTTGGAAGGTTATGCTTAACCATCATGGGAGAGTCAGTCTGCCTCAGCTTGCCCTCCGACTCTCCAAGCAACATACATCCTATGTATTTCAAATTACGTTCCCCTGCTCGAAGTCTAGTTTATTATAACATAATAAAAAATAACACTTGTACTGGTCAACAGGGTTCACAAATAATCCATCCCTCAAGACCTCTGGGAGCAGCCTTCTCTGTTCTTGGGTTGCAGTGAGTAGGTTCCTAACACCACCTGGCTCTCCATCAGCCTGACCCAGTCCTCACCCAGGACTGTACCACTGGAGAGCCTCCCAGCACTTTCTGCAGGTCTCTCTGTGAGAAAAGCAGCCAATCTTATAGTAGACATTGCTTTCAGGCTGCCTCCACATGACCCTCTCTTTTGCACTGGTTACAAATATTGTGGCCATTCCTAGGGGGCATTGCTCCTCATCAGGAGCAAGGACATCACTGCACACTTAATGGATATCTCCCTACCAACCAGGGATGGGGTATGTGAACCCCATCACAGCCAACAAGTTGGTCTTAGCATTCCTTGAAAGAAAAATGGTGTGTAATATATACCTGTATGTGTTCTTAGATGTTTCTTTAACTGAGCTGCATCCATGAATTTGCGATGACAGTGGTTACATTCCGGCAATGAATGGCCTTGTCGCAATAATAAAAAAAGTGTCAGTGCATAAGTGATCCCCTGTATTTCTTCAGTGATCTTTGTTAAAGCACTTCCCTGTAAAATAACCACTTTAATATAATATATAAAGACAACAACGATTCACCAGTTATTTCTGTTGCTGCACATCACTAGAAATGGCAGCATTATTCTATTCCATTTCCCCAGTTAATTCTATCAGTGAAGAAAGGACGCTGGTTGTTTTAACTCCTGATCCCCATCAGGAATCTACCACTTTCCTTTTGGAGCTTTGTGATTCCTTAGTTCCTCTCCACTTTACATGCCTATTATCCAGTCACCATCTTTCTAAAACAAAATTGGACTCCTTTTAAAGCTATCAATACCATTCAGCCAGAGGAGTAGCAGAACACAAAGCACAATATTGACAACAGACAGTGATGGTACTACTTTTACTACTCATCTCTGGTGATCAGATGACAGTCTAACTGATCATGATTCAATGTTCAGCTCTGTTCAATATCTTCATTAACGACTTAGATATTGGCATAGAAAGTACGCTTATTAAGTTTGCGGATGATACCAAACTGGGAGGGATTGCAACTGCTTTGGAGGACAGGGTCATAATTCAAAATGATCTGGACAAATTGGAGAAATGGTCTGAGGTAAATAGGATGAAGTTTAACAAAAACAAATGCAAAGTGCTCCACTTAGGAAGAAAAAATCAGTTTCACACATACAGAATGTGTGACATACTGTCTAGGAAGGAGTACGGCAGAAAGGGATCTAGGGGTTATAGTGGACCACAAGCTAAATATGAGTCAACAGTGTGATTCTGTTGCAAAAAAAAGCAAACATGATTCTGGAATGTATTAACAGGTGTGTTGTGAGCAAGACACGAGAAGTCATTCTTCCGCTCTACTCTGCTCTGGTTAGGCCTCAGCTGGAGTATTGTGTCCAGTTCTGGGCACCGCATTTCAAGAAAGATGTGGAGAAATTGGAAAGGGTCCAGAGAAGAGCAACAAGAATGATTAAAGGTCTTGAGAACATGACCTATGAAGGAAGGCTGAAAGAATTGGGTTTGTTTAGTTTGGAAAAGAGAAGACTGAGAGGGAACATGATAGCAGTTTTCAGGTATCTAAAAGGGTGTCATGAGGAGGGAGAAAACTTGTTCACCTTAGCCTCTAAGGATAGAACAAGAAGCAATGGGCTTAAACTGCAGCAAGGGAGGTCTAGGTTGGACATTAGGAAAAAGTTCTTAACTGTCAGGGTGGTTAAACACTGGAATAAATTGCCTAGGGAGGTTGTGGAATCTCCATCTCTGGAGATATTTAAGAGTAGGTTAGATAAATGTCTATCAGGAATGGTCTAGACAGTATTTGGTCCTGCCATGCGGGCAGGGGACTGGACTCGATGACCTCTCGCGGTCCCTTCCAGTCCTAGAATCTATGAATCTATGAATCTATCTGCATTCTTTCTGTGCCTAAACCCTCTGAAAATCTGGCCCTGAGTGTCTTAAGCTCCCATTAAAATCAGTAGAAATTCACAGTGGAGCTGGTTGAAAATATTTTGTCCAGAAGTTTTCCAATCCCCCCTTTACCTGGCCCCAAATGAGACTTTTCTAATTATACACTTTAAATATATATATATATATATTCGAACTTTTCCAATTTTTTCACAACTTAATTCAAAATGAATTTTTTGTTTGCATTCTAATTGAATCAAATCTACAT
>NW_020664393.1:5376397-5409988 GCF_002925995.2 Terrapene triunguis | reverse complement strand
CTCCGCCCCCCACCCGCGGCCAGAGCGCCGGGGGCAGGGCAGCGAGCCCCAGCTGGGGCTCGGCTCTCCCCCCCCCCGCAGCCAGAGCGCCGGCGGCCGGGGGAGGGCGGCGAGCCCTGCTGTGGCCCCGCTCTCCCCGGCGGCCGGAGCGCCGCGCCGCCGCCCCCCTCCAGGTGCCGCCCCAAGCACCAGCTTGGGTGCTTGGTGCCTGGAGCCGCCCCTGCATGCAGCCTGCATCGATCCTCGCCTTGTAACCATCTCACTCGTGTCACCACTTCCCGACCCGTCGCCAGTGCAACACCGCGGACCTCGGCCGCCTTCCGCCAGCGGAGGGGTCGCTCGTTCTCTGCACCCGCTCACCGCCCTGCTAGTCTAGTCCCACAGTTTAGAAACTCTTGCCTTATTTAAAACATATTTTTAAAAAATCAGCAAATGTGGAAAGAAAATGCTTGAAAGAAACCGGCTAAAACATGAGCTGGGCTTTGAGAACTAACTAGGCTGTTTAAGTATCAGAGGGGTAGCTGTGTTAGTGTGGATCTATAAAAAGCAACAAAGAGTCCTGGGGTAACTCATAGACTAAGATATATTGGAGCATAAGCTTTCATGGGTGGATACTCACTCCGTCAGATGCATGTAGTGGAAATTTCCAGAGGCGGGTATAAATATGCAGGCAAGAATCAGTCTAGATGTCTGTTAGTCTAGCCACAGGACTCTTTTAGGCTTTTTTAAAGTCCTTTCAAACAGAAAGATACGGGCCTGAGAGCGGATAGGTTCTGAGTGTTTTTCTGAGATAAAGATCTTTGAGAACTTTTTTAATATTTTAGTTTTACATTCACACCCTCCTTAAACTGTAAATTGTAAATATGGCTGTACAAACATAAAGAACTAGGTAGAAACAATACAAGGTACAGGCAATAACTACTGTGGTCAGATGTCATGTCACCTGTAGGTACTTATTTCCAAGAGCATTCTGCTTGGGCATGTTTAAAAACACTGGTATCTTGAAACTTCTTGATTTCTGTTATAGACCATTTTTTCTCAAACGTTTTTTAAACATCCTTTTTCCCCTTGAAATGATTGGTTACATTGTTAATGATCAGAAATAGTGGTAGGTATAAAATCTAGAACAAGTTAATCAATGTAGTCATGTGTCTAACTGCCTCTGACTGTACAATGGTCTGAAAGTAAATTTAAGCTTGTTTCATTGCATGTAATAAAAGTGCATTTATTGTACTAATAATGCTGACATACTGAGAGACAGGAAAATATCTGAAATGACTATGTGAAAAACAAGATTGTAAAATTCAGTGAAGTGTTTCAGAATATTTAATAATTTTATTTCAGTGCTGATCAAAATATTCCCTACTTTTCATTTCTAAAATATATTGTATATGAATATTAAACTAAATATTTGTTTCTATAGTAAACTACATCAAATCTATGCCAGCCAATCATAACTAAATTCTGCGTATCAGAGTATTTTATCTATTCATAAAAGTATAACGTTCTTTGTTAACAGAATTACTTTTATGGATAAGCCTTTGACCAGTTGAAGTACAAAATAAGTATATTCACCAAGCTAATCAGAATTCAGTAGTTCAATGAAAATGCCCAATTATTTCATTATTGCACATTCCAAACTAACCAGAGGTTGGATCTACATCTTTAAGACACAAAAACATCTGTAATTTGTGATCAAAGTCAATAGGTCTATTTTGAGGTTCTTTGTATTTACGCGTCATTTTAGTACCCAAATAGGGGATGAGGTCACAGTGATCTATGAACTGCTCCAGTTTCCTCTTGTACTTTTTTCGTACATATTCTGAGCTCCTGGGGTTGTAAGCTGCAAGAAATCAAGTATATTAAAATATGCCATGTTACATTTATTTTTTTAATTTATATTGCAATCATCATGATATATGGAGTCATATTACAAATTAAAGACAGAAAGATCAAACCCACACCTTTCCACCTCAACTACTGATAACACTACCACAGGCTACAGCCGAAGGCAACATGCCCAGATTAAAAAAAAAAAAAAAAGGTTTGGGATGTGATTTTCAGAAATGCAGAGCATTCATAACTTGAATTTAAATAGCCATGGGTGCTCAGCTTTTTGGTCTTTCATGAAAAAAAGCATATAAAAATACATCTTAAAAAGCCAAGTGGAAACAAATTTCAGGGCCAAGGGCCTTATACCCCAACCCCACTTCTTCCACCCCACATTTTGGTATTCAACCATGGTGACAGAAAGCAAGAGTATTCTTCTTGAGTGTAATTGTAATGAGGCATAGGGGAACTGGTGGTTTAAGACAGCCAAATCTCAGGCCAGTCAGTGCTGTATAGATGATAATCGATATCTTGAATGGGGCCTAGAACTGGACTGGACAGCATGGGGAACTATGCTACGTGCTATAACAATCTGTCTTACTTAAAAATGTATGCAGCTGCCTGCGGCACTAGCTGAAGCCCTGAGTGATGTTCAAGTGTATTTGTAAGCAGAGCATAATACAGCAGTCAAGCTAGTGGGCATGAATAACTATGGTGAGGTAACCTGACCATTTCCTTTCCATGAGTGACATCTCTCCTAATCTGTGATTTATAGGCAGTGCCTTTTCTGCACAGTTATTGGAAGCAGTTCAGCACTGTTACTAGGGAACTCTGAGTGAGACCATACCTATTATTTCTGCCCACCAGAAGATTGCTTCCAAAGCCACAGAAACACTTAGATGTGATTTTAAAACAAAACCCTAACAATAGAGTCAAAACTGGTAGACAAACTAAATGTCATTTCAGTGTGGGCATGTGTTAGGCTAAATTCTACTTCTGGTTTTCCTATTTGTAAATCACCAGTGTGGGTGGATTGTTTCAGATGTTCTGAAAAGAAATGATCAGGTACCAAACTTCCATTCTGGAGCCCAGCATCTCCCACAATCTGTGACTGATGTGCACTAAAGCACAACAGTGAAATAGTAAAGCACAGGAATGAAGGAAAGAGACAGTGTAGGTAAAAGGGAGGAAGACAGAAGTCCAAACTGCTTGAGAAAAAAGATCTAGAAAAATTTACAATGGGACCAATGCACAAAGCACCTTCCCGCAAAGGATGTATTTTAAGAGGACAGGAGGTGCACTTAATGTTAAAAGCATTGGTCAAGGATCAAGTGGCTACTCTATATATCTCCTCTGTAGTAGTCAAGGCTCTGTCCAGAAAACTGCTACAGAGTGTGTGGAATGAAGTTGAATCCCTGGAACTGTTTAACAGATGCTACAAAAGTGTTAACAATTCAGCACTTCATCCGCATGGCCAGGGAGAATTTGGAGGCCTATACACTTTGGGAGGAAGTAAATGAACCTTGAGGCTGATTCTGCGAATGAATCTGTACATTTGAGATCAATTTTCATGGCTCTTTACATGTCCAGATGGTGCCCTAAATTCTCCTTAGGTTGTTAATGGTTTGAACACAAAGATAGTACAACAATTTCATGAGAAGTGTGGAAAATGTAATGTATTGATTAGAAAGCATTTGGGGATTAGGAAAACCACTTTGTTTTTGTAGAATATATTATATGGTTCTTTCATTGACAGCACAGCAGGCTCTGAAACCTTTCTTGTTGAATTAATAGTCACAAGGAAACAGGTCTTGATAGAAAGATAAATATTAGAACATGTCATAATAAAAATGGTTTCAAACCTGTTCCTTAATTGTTGTTCTTCGAGATACGTTGCAGATGTCCTTCCACTCTTGGTGTCCGTGCACCCAGCTGTCAGAAACTTTTTCCCTCCGTAGTACCGGTTGGGCAGCTTGAATTTCCCCAGCTGGCTCATGCTGCTGTGTGCAGGTATAAAGGGCAGAGCCCCTGGCCCCAGTTCCTTCTTGCCATAACTCCAATGTAGAGGGATAGAAGGGAAAGTCGGGGAACGGACATGTTCAGCACATCTTGAAGAACAACAGTTATGGAACAGGATAGTACTGTTTTTAATTCTTCAAGTGATTGCACATGTGCATTCCACTCTTGGTCACTCACATGCCATAGAACAGGAGATAGGATTGGATTCTATTTCAAGAAAAATGGGAGAACAACTCGTCCCACTCTAGCATCGTCTGTGGTGTCTTGACCCACAGCATAGTGGGATGCAAATGTGGACCAAGCACCAGATTGCCACTTTACAAATGACTGCAACTGGAACTTGTGCCAAAAAGGCCACTGAGTTTGATTGTGACCTCAACAAATGAGCTGTAATTCTGAAGAGCGGAGTGATATTAGCCAATTCAGAGCATATACGTATACAGGATGAGATCCAAGAAAAAATTCTCTGGGTGGAGACTGACCTCTTACTTTGTCAGCCACTGCTATGAACAGCTGGGAAGATTTACGAAAGTGTCTGGTTCTATCTAGGTAAAATGCCAAGGTTCTTTTGATGTCCAAGGTATGCAAACGCTCTTCCTCCTGGCTTGTATCCTGCTTGCGGCAGAGAATAGGCATATAAATTGGCTGGTTGACATGGAAAGAGGAAACCATCTTTGGGAGGAACTTCAGTTGAGGGCGCAGGCAAATACTGTCCTTAAAAGACTGAGATCCTGACATTAATACCTATAACACCTTTACTCTGCTAGCTGAAGTAATGGTCACCAGAAAAGCCACTTTCATTGACAGAAGCAGCAGAGAGCAGGTAGCCAACTATTCAAATGGGGGACCCATAAGTCTTGACAGTAACTAGGTTTAGATTCTAGGGGGAACAGGATATTGCACTTGAGGGTATAATTTGTCTAAGCCCTTTAAAATATCATGGACATGTCACTGAAGAAACAGAGCGATTGTTGGCCATAGGATGTAATGCTGAAATAGCAGCCAGATGTATCTTGATGGAACTAACCACCAAACCTTGGTATTTAGGTATAATGAGTAGTCCAGAATAAGTTGAACTGAATAATTGGATGATAATACCCCATATTGATGAGACCAGTTGGACAAATGCCTCCATTTAATCACTCTTGTAGAAGGCTTTCTACTATGTAGCATGATCTCTTGAATGCCTTTTGAGAAAGCCTGCTCCCTAGTGTCTAGCCTTGGAGCATCCTCACAGTTAAATAAAAGGATTGTAGGCTCGAGTATAGAAGGCAACCATGATCCTTGGAGATTAGGTCCAAGTCCAATGGAAGTGAAATTGGAGGTTTCACTGACAGTTCCAGGAGAGTGGAGAACCATTGCTGATGGGCCCATGCTGGGGCTATAAGTATGACTCTGGCCTGGTCCGGTCTTATTTTTAGCAATACCTGTGAATGAATTGGACTGGCAGAAAAGCGTAGAGGAGTGTGCCTGACCACATCAGTAAAAAGGCTTCTGTCATGGAATCTGGACTGTGGCCCCATAGGGAGCAGAACTGCTGACATTTTCTGTTAGATTTTTTCGCAAATAGGTCTACTGGGGGAAAACCGAACTGCTGGAAAATGTGTATGGCCACATCTGAGCGAAGAGACCTCATGTGGTGACTTGTCAATGATCTGCTCAGGTGGTCTGCTAGGTCGTTCTGTATGCCCGGCAGGTAAGATGCTTCTAGATCTACTGAGTTGGCAATACAAAGCTCCCAGAGTAGGGTTGCTCCTTGACAAAGTGGAGAAGAGTGGGCTCCCCACTGCTTGTTGAGGTAAAACATTGCTGCCATGTTGTCTGTGAGGAGTAACAGACTGCTTCCCCTGATCTGCGATAGAAATACTTGGCATGCCAGACTGACAGCTTTCAGTTCCTGATGTGTAAAGCTAAGTTCTCTGAGGACCATAGACCCTGCATCTGTAGAAAACCAAGCTGGGTCCTCCATCTCAGGGTCAAAGCTTCTGTCACTAGCATGAGAGTTGGTTGTGGGCAGGCACATGGAACACCTACACACACCATGGAGTCCATGGTGGCTGGGTGAGTAGTGAGGGCTTGGCTTGATGGTGGCTTGGCAAATCAACTGATGCCAGCCAGCCCTGCAGAATTCTGAATTGCAATCTAGTTTGATGAACCACATAGATGCAAGAGGCCATGTGACCCAGAAGCCTCAAACAGTTTTGTGTTGTTGAGACCAGATGAGGCTTCAATCCTATGACAGTTGATCAAATTGCCTGGAATTTGTAGTCTGGAAGAAAGGCCCTGGTTTGAGTTTAATCCAGCACAGCCCTGCATGCTCGAGTTGGAGGTGGGATTTAAAAGGCAGCCAGATAGCTCAATGGGGGCTGGCAGGCCAGGGAGACGGACATGCTCTGGGAACTCCAGAGAAGGACGTGACCTGATCCTGCACCCAGCCAGGGAATGGAGGGGGAGGGAGCTACAGCTCCCAGAGACTGGGAGTAAGGCAGGAAGTCTGGAAGGCATCATGCCCCAGGGATGGACAGTGGCCGGCTAGGATGCAGAGGGAGGTATAAAGTAACCCAGGGAAGTTGACTTGAGGCTGGCACAAGATACCACAGGGTGGGCAAAGCTGAACCAGCTTCCCAGGGTCCTGGGTCGGAACCCGGTGGAGTGGGAGAGCCTGGGTTCCCCTACCCCACTCAAGAACTGAACCCATTAGGCAGGGCTGCCACTTGTGGACTGCACCCACGAGACAAGGATGTCACTAGAGATGAACCCTTGAGTGTAATGGCCTCCTGGGGCCCTAACCACTAAGTGGGAGATGCTGCCACCTACCCACAAGCCCCTATAAACTCTATTCTCTGGACTGGGGAGAGGAGAGATTTTTCTGTGTTGATTAACAGTCCCAGAGCATTGAATACTGAGCATTGACTGTTGACTCAGGGTAACACTGCTCTGCACTTGCTGTTTGGACTGGCCCTTGACAAGCCAGTTGTCTAGGCAGGGATAAACTTGTACTCCTGATCTTCGAAGGAATTCAGCTACAACTGCTATGACCTTTGTAAAGACCCTGGGAGCTGCTGTCAGGCCAAAAGGTAGTACAGTGAACTAGTAATGGTTTTGATTTACCAGAAATCAGAGGTACTTCCTGTGAGCTTCACTGATTGCCAAATGGAAGTAGGCATCTTTTAAGTCGATGGTGGCATACCAGTCCCCAGCATCCAAGGAAGGGATAATAGAAGCTAGGGTGACCATATGGAACTTTATCCTTTTTAAGAATTTGTTAAGATAATGCTTTTGGAATTAGGAATGTAGGAAATAAAACCCCTTCCCTCTGAGACCATATGGAACCTCGTCTCTTGCTCCCAAAAGAAGGAATGATTGAACTTCCTGGACAAGGTAATTCTCATGAGAGTGGTCCCTGAAGAGAGAGGGAGGGGTAGAAGCAAACTGGTGATTATATCCCACTTCCACAATGCACAAGACCCACTGGTCCAAAGTAATCCGGGACGAAGCACTGCAGAAGTGGGACAGATGGTTTGCGAAGGGGAGGGGGTTTGGGTCTGGAGAGATGGAGACTGATGTGCTGACTCCAGCTGGCCCATGAAAATGGCTGCTTTGCAATTCCAGGTGTCCTGAGGGGGCCCAGAGCTAGGGCAGCAGGATGGGGAGGCCTATGCCTAACTAAGTAAGATTTTGTCATGGTTATTTTTAGTAAAAGTCATGGACAGATCATGGGCAATAAACAAAAATTCACAGAAGCCGTGACCTGTCTGCGACTTTTGCTGCTGCGGCTCCATGGTTTCCCCCATCACCATGGTGGCTGGGAGCCTGAGGGTTCCCCCACTGCCCACGGCGGCTGGGAGCAGCAGGGTGACCATATTTCCCAAAGAGAACCGAGGGGCCGAGGGATGTGCTGGCCACCGCTTCCCACAGCCCCCGTTGGCCTGGAGCAGTGAACCGCAGCCAGTGGGAGCTGCGATCGGCCGAACCTCGGACGCGGCAAGTAAACAAACCGGCCTGGCCCACCAGGGGGCTTACCGTGGTGGGCCGCATGCCAAAGGTTGCCGATCCCTATCCTAGATAGTGCTCTGTACTTCACAGGGAAGATCAGAAGACCGTAGCCAGGATGATCTACTCATGGCCACTGCAGAAGGCATGGTTCTAGCTGCCAAGTCTGCTGCGTCCAGCCCCGCCTGCAGTGATGTTCTCGTGACTAGTCTGCCCTCATTGACTAGGGAAGAGAACTCCTGTCTTGTGTTCTTTGGAAGTAGCTCTTTGAACTTTTCCATGGAGCCCCATAAATTAAAATTATACATTCCCAGTAGAACCTGTTGGTTAGTGATATACAGCTGCAAACTCCCCTTTGAATATTTTTTTCTGCCAAATACATTCATCTTTTTAGTGTCCTTTTTGTTGGGGGTGGCAGCCTGATGCCCTTGACACACTCTCTCTCATTAGCTGCTCTCATGACTAATGAGCCTGGTGGCAGGTGAGTATAGAGGTATTCAAAACCTTGATAAGGCACATGATGTTTTCTTTCTGCCCTTTTTGAGGTGGGAGGCAGTGAAGGAGCCAGCCACAGAGCCTTTATAGGCTCTACTATTAACTTGTTACTGCAGAGCTACCTTAGAGGGAAACACCAATGATAAAAAGTCAACCAGGTGATGTGAAGATTCCCTGACCTCATCGACCTGTACACACCTAAGTCTTCAGCCACTCTCTTTAGCAACTCCTGATAAACTTCAAAGTCATTAGGAGGAGGTGAAATTGTTTGTTATGGGGTGTATCTACTCCACACTGGCCCAGCTGGGACTGCTTGGCTGCGCTGCCCAGAAGGCAAGGGCAGCTGTAACGACGCTAGCTACTAGGCATTTGAGTCATCAACCCCCCACCCCCATTTTGCTTTCCCACGACATGGTACCTTGAGATGGGGTGTATCCACCTTGCGATGCTGTTCCAGACAAAACAGCATCATCTGGTGAGGACGAAGAGGAAGCCAAGAGTGGGAGAGGTAGAATCTCCTCTGCGGGCTGTTGCTCTGGCACTGGAGCCTCTTCCTGATGCTCAGTACCAGGCCCGGTACCAAACTCTGGAGATGGAGCTTCTAAATGAGAGCATTGAGTATACACAGTGTGGAGAAGAGCTGAATGTTGTGGGAAACCCCCATGGGTTCCAAAATGGCCACTGAAATGGGGCAGGGCTCCATTATCCTGGCCATATTCCCATGGGAGGTGCCATTGCTGGTAAGTAGGAAGAGAGGATCTGGGCAAAGACCGGCAGGTCCTGCTTCAGGGTTGAGACACATATGACACCACCCCTGAACTGACAAGGAGAATTCCCTTTCCTCTGACCATGGCAGAGCCTATCCTGTTGGTTTTGGGGACTTGTGCTATGAGCCAGGTGATGGGCAGAGTAATGCCATCATAGCAGGCTTCCCCTGGGATGGCACTGAGAGACTGCCTGTCTGGGAAGTGGGCAACTGCGGTACTGGTGTTGGAATCACTGGCAGCTTTGCTGGGGGACCAGACTCTTGTAAGGACAGGGACACCAGCACAGAAAGACAATTAAAGTTCCTTGCCACTGCAAACACCTCTGGAGTAGTTGGCACTGAGATGGTCTTTTGTTGCGGTGCCGAAGAAGTTGATGATGCCTCTTCTGGCCTCGACAATGTCCCTTGTGGTGCTGGAACCGACTGTGCTGATTTAGGCAGACATTTGGAGGAGTGCTTAGGGTTCAGGTGTACTCTATTCAACTCCTTGACCATCTTACCAGACTTAGAGGCTGGAGTTCTTCCCCTGGAAGCCTTGTACTTTTTCCTCAGTGTAGGCAAGGGAGAATGGTGCCGGGATTCTGCTAACACAGGAACTGCACCTCTCATTGAAGCTGCAGCACTCAGCACTGGGTCAGACTGGGATGACTCTGACTGTGGGCTGAGCACCACTTCCATCAGCAGGAATTACAACCTGGCCTTCCTATCCTTCTTCATCCTAGGCTTGAACTCTGGCACCCCAGTGTTCATGGGTACCTTCATGCTAGGAAGGTATTGTACAGGTTGCTAACTGGCATAGGCCTGGAGTAAAAAGCACCCGGTGACCAGGGCACACCTTGGTACCATGAATAGAAAGACCCCAAATGGGGAAATAACAAATCCAAAAAAAATTGCTTTTTTAACACTAAGAACTAGACTAACAATATATGTACACTATGTTACACAAAGGCTGAGAGAAGAATTGTTCCAGCATAGAAAAGAGTTCCAACATAAATTGTGGGCAGTAAGAAGGAACTGAGGGGGACTAAGGATGGCTCTGCCCTTCATACCTTCACAAAGTGGCATGTGTCAGGAGTGGGAGCTCAAGACACCAAATGGGTACCACAGAGGGAAAAAGTTTCCAATGCCCATGTGCTGGGTGCACAGACATCAAGAGTGGAATGCACATGTGATGAATGATGAAGCAAGAGTCTATAAGACCAAATGCAGGTCCCACTCTGGGATGATAGTCACAGGGCTCTCCGAACTGGTGATAAGGCGTCTAGTGGCACTTGAGGCTCATGGGTGGTTGATCAGGGATTCTGTTGTTCCAGCTCACTGCACACTCCTGAGGGTCAAGACATGTCCTTGACTTCTCATTGGAACCACCACTACATCTTAAAAAAAAACAAACCACCAGATTTACCCAGATTTGAGATGCAATTCTATCCAGTTTTGGAGATAACCATAGATGTCTAGGATTCTAGGATTTCTAGGGTTAAGCTAGTTATCCATGCACAAGAAGAATTTTATCCAGGTGGCCAAGAAAGTTTTACAAGATTGGCTCCCTGACTGGGACTAGTAAACTATTAATTAATCTATTAGAGAAGACCTCAGTGCTCTGAAAGCTCCACAGAGACACAAAGTACGTGAAGAACCTGATAGAGAAGATAAACTTGCCATTACCTAAAAAAACCAAAAAAACCCATGTAAAGCAAGAGGTTAAAAATAACAAAAGGCAGGGGAGAGCTGAACCACTGAACATATTACTCTATCACAGGCAAGACTTCTGGTGAGTGGAAGTAAAGGATGTGGTCTTGCCCAGAGTCCCCTAGCAACAACACTGAACTGCCTCCTATATCTGCATAGAAAGCTCAGTCACAAACCAGGGAGATGTTAGACTCCTGAATACACTGGAGAGGAGAGCTTGCCCTCTCTGGGCTGGCTACAGATGAAAAGTTCTTTAGGCCACCCTAGTCACCTATGTATCCAGGAGCAGTGAAGAGTCAAATAATAAGCTGACATGAACAACTGAGACAACATTTGGGCATACTCCCTAAGTGGCGAAACCAGTCCTTACACCTGTCAATTCCAAAAGATGTTTTATTCTATCAACAAGTATCACTTCAATCTTCTATGAACTGAGTTTAAGTCAGCTAACTTTCATTAAGGATTGTATTTATCTATCTACTGGAAAAGTAAGGAGATCCTAAATAACGTAGGTTCAATAAGAATGAGATGCAGAACTGAAAATCATCAGCATACAGGTAGTATAACAGCCCATAAGTAAGGGTAAGATTTAGTCATGGGTATTTTTAGTAAAAGTCATTGGCAATAAACAAAAATTCATGACCCGTGACCTGTCCATGACTATTACTATAAGTACCCCTGACTAAATCTTAGCGGCTCCTAGGGCCCTGGAGTGCTGCTGTTCAGGGCAGCAGGGGACCCTGGGGTTGACTGCCCCATACCACCCACTGCTCTGAGGCCCCCGGGGACCGCTGCTCCGACAACCTCTGGGGTGGCCCCTGGGACCAATGCTCCAGGGCCACCCCCGAGACTGCTGCTGCTCAGGCAGCCCTGGAGCCAGCTGCCTGAGGCCACCCGAGGAGCAGCTGGTGCAGCTGGCCCTGGGGACAGCTGCTTGGGTGACCCTGGGGTCAGCCACACTGGCCGCTGCAGCTGTGGAAGTCATGGGAGGTCCTGGAAAGTCACGGAATCTGTGACCTCCGTGACAGACTCACAGCCTTACCCATACATTTTGAAATTTTCCCCAGTGACCTCACAAACAAGCTAGCAGGTCAACAACACTTGACTATGGTAAAGGCTGCTAAAAGATCTAATTATATCATCATGTACATTTGACCTGTGTCCTTCCCTAGAAAGTTACTGATGCAGTTTCTTGTATCATAACTAGATCTAATTTAGTGGATCAGTACCTGAATCCATTACAGTGACTCCAACCAGTTTTAAAAATGGTTCAGGTTGCCCAAGACTGACTTACACTATAGCTCCAGCTAGCTTTAAAAGCAATTTTTTTTGTTGTGTTTTAAAACTAGTTAATTGGGGGGGGGGGGGAATTTCCCTAGTACGGTGATAAAGTAACATTAGAGTCTCACAATATTTTTGGGGGGGCCTATTAATACCTCTTTCACCTTGGTGCCCTATATATTTGCCAAAAACGTGTTTATATGTACTATGCTATATATAGTATTTATTTTTGAAAGAATCAGACTTCAGAAGAATGGGGAAATCAGATGAGTCAGTGATTGAATTTTTATCTAAAAATATTATATAAAAGAATTCATTCCATTTATTCAATTAATGCTATTACTATAGCACATTTTACCATACCTTTTAAATGATAGGCCACAAACAGCAGAGCAGTTTTTTTTACACTTAAGAACGGAAACTTTGGCTTTAAACAGCCCACTTCATTCATAGCTTTTATTAGAGCAGTTGCTATCCCCTGAAGAAATAGAAATTGTTTTAAGAAGGCCATGTAGCAAGGACTTGAACACAGTATACCAAAAATACATTAAAGGCCTGATCCTGCTGTCACATAAGTCTATCTGTATAAGTTTTGATATACCATGGTGTCTGAGCATCTAAATAAATGGGAGTTTTGTTACTGACTTCAACAGGAGTAAATAGTTATCTTTTCCATCCATATGTTATAGAAAATAAAATGCCTGTTTAGTATTTATTTTAATAACACTTTCCCATGGCAAGTTGCCATACTGTTAGCAACGCCATGTAAGTTTTATGTGAGAGTGTGCGCAAACATATGTATACGAACATGCATGGCCAGACCTGCCAGTGCAGTGTAGCTACTCCATGCTGTACTGTACTATCATCATACTCAGCTCATGAACCGAGTTTAACTTTCAGAGGATCACCCCAGAATAAGAGTGATCCTCCAATGCCACAGAGCCAAAATAGAGATTCTTATGTCACATACTCTCCTTGTTGCCAACACAGCATGGAAAAGAAGGCAAGCTTCTGGGAGCAGGATCTATGTTTTTGTTATGTGTTTGTACAAAACAGCACTATGCTATGATTAAGACCCCTAAGTGCAACTGCAATAAAAACGAAAACAACAAACAGGAATGCCCTGTACCATGCATGTCTTCTGTATCCTTGGTCCTCCATCACCATTAAAGGCTGGCTTAAGTTACAGCCGCTCTCTATGCACAAAGCAGCACCAATATTAGAGCAGTACAAAGGTCAGCTTTATACCACCTGCACATCCCACCTACAATGGATTAGTGGATGCAAAGATGGATTAGGGGGCAGATGATATGGTCATAGGCCTCTGACAAATTGAATGGGCATGGATATTAGCTCCATATGTATTTTACACAAAAACACTATGTATGTAGTAGTATAACTCTGTGATAAATTAGAGAGCCATAAGATAAATGGAGGAATCTTGGGATAAATTTTATTACATTGTTCTGCAGTTTATCATGTATCTTTGATCACCTCACCTGGATTCTGCCCATTAATTAATCTTCCCCAGGACTGCTTTAAGATTACAAATCTCCGAATAGCTTCAAACAGCTGCCATTTTTTAAACTACCAGTAGTATCCTCCCTTAACTGTAAGTACATATATTACCATGATCTTTATTGAATTTCTATTAATAAAATCAAGATTAATAATACATTTTAAAATAAAAAGCAAAAATCAGAAGAAACAGTATGATCCTATATTGTAGCTTAAATTTAATTTAAATTAAAGAAGCAAAAACTAGCCTGTTCAAGATATCCAGTCAGGGGAAGAGCAGTAAGTAGAACTGGTTCCTTTATCGGAGGGAGTTTATGTGGAAGCTTCTGATTCCAGTACTTTTCTGGTAACCTAAGACACAGAAGTTAAGTGCTTTCAAGACAGAAAATATGAAATGATTAAAAGTTAAAATAAAAGTTAATAAATTCACCTCATAAACTTCTGGAGTTTTTCTTCACTTTCAAAAATATATAGCTTATCTTGATATTCCACAGCATACTCAATGGTGCCAGGTACCAAGGCTTCGTATCTCAAAAGACAGAATAAGAAACAAGTATATATCTACAAGGAATATGAAGCATCACTTGTGCTATTTAAATACATTAAAAATTAGGACTGTTCTGATCTAATAGCTCTACTAATTACAAAAACAACTGACTGACAGACTGCTCATAGCTCACAATTTGAATTGGGTACATTGCCTCAATAAGGAACATGGGCCCTACTCTAGACTTGCCTGTAAACAGCCTCCTACAGGAACTGTTTCTCTGGATGAGTATTTTTGAAGCTGAGAAGGGGTGGTCTAGAGCTGGCTATGCTAGCTCTGTCCCAACCAGGGATTTCCCCACAATGAGTGAATGCCCAGCTACCTTTTTAGGAGAGCTTTGTGGCCTTACTGTGTGATACTGGTGGCTCAATTTGTATCTTCTTAGAATGTCTGAGATTTGGGTGCCATTTTGAATAATTAACAACTTGAAAACCCAAAGTAAATCTTGGTTGAAACCATTCAAACCATGCAAGTTTTGTCACAATCAAAAATAAGGCTACAGAGATCCTCTCCTCACAGGACCTACTCCCCTCCAAAAGGCTCAAGCTCACCCTTATTTTTAGCCATCTTTAGAGAAGGTAGGGGAGGGAGTCCTATGTGATCTATTATTAAGGGTAAGATTCTGTCATGGTTATTTTTAGTAAAAGTCAGGGATAGGTCACTGGCAATAACCAAAAATTCACGGAAGACCTGTCCCTGACTTTTACTAGAAATAACTGTGACAAAATGGGGAGGAGGGGGTCCAGCACCCACCATTGCTGCTGCTCTTGGGTTCCCCAGGCACCCTTGGTGGCTCAGAGATCCATGGTCCCCCTGCCACTAGGGAGGCTGAGAGTGCCGAGGTTCCCACTGCCGCCCGCAGCAGCTGGGATCTGTGGGGGCCCCATGTGGTGGCTGGGGGGGGGAGGAGTCCTGCCCCCCATGGTATCTAGGAGTTCCAGGGTCCTCCCCCCACTGCCCACAGTGGCTGAGAGCCCCGGGGTCCCCCCACCGCCTGCAGAGGCTGGGAGCTGCAGCCCTGCCCCCACAGTGGCTGGGAGCTGCAGTGGGCCCCGCTGCCTGTGGCAGCTGAGAGCTCCGGGACCCTGCTGTTGGCTGACAGCTACAGCCCTGCCAGCCCGGGGTTGAAGCGGAAAATGTCAGAGGACGCTGGAAGTCACGGATTCCATGACCTCCATGACATAATCTTAGCCTTATCTATTATGTATTAAGTGACAATAATATGCTTCGCACTGTACAAGATACAAAAGAAGAAACAGTCCCAGCCTCAAAGAGCTTACAGTATAAGAATCTCCCCCAATCTATCCCCCAAAGTCTTCAAGAGGTAGCCATCTGGTCAACTCTCTTCCCTACTTGTTTCAGGGGGCCTGTTAGTAGGTCTGGTCCTTAGCTCCAGGAAAGATCTTTGCAGGGATAACAAACCTGTTTGCTCTCCACCTGCTTTGTCTGCTGGAGGTGTGTAGAAGCTGATCCTCTTGAGGATGCACTACTGGCTGGCCTCATTCTGCTCATTAGAAATACTTCAGAGCACACCCATGTTAACAGAATTTCAAATTAGTAGGATATCTTTCAGCCTCAGAATGAGGGCTAATGTGGCATCAACAGCAGCTAAAGCAGCAGACTTTTTAACTACCACTACTGCAGAAAGCAAAAGGACCAGTCATGTCACCAGTCCCTAAAAGACACTTATAGATCTTGAGGAGAGGAGAGATGGCCTACTGGCTGCCCATTCACCCATCATAGAAGAAAAAGACTGGAGCAGTCTCACAGGCTGCCCTGTGAAAATATCAGAAGGAATGAAGGATGGAAGGCTACTGGACCCCACTAGACAGTAGCGAAAAACAGGAGTAGGAACTCTGTTTTTTTGGGGAACACAAATCTATGCTGGTTTAGCCCGCTTCATGTTTTATGTAATCTCTTCAACGTTTCAGGTTCATAATGAAGCCCGAAGCCAAGTGGGTTTCAAAAGTTTATTTTACAAAAGTTTTGCAAGGGCACAATGTAAAGAATTGTAATTGTTGTTTCTGTTGAAAAGAGAAAAGCAGTACTTTGTCAGGGTCCTTTTTTTTTTTAAATAAATATTCTGGGAAATGTAAGGATTTACCTTTGTTTTCCATCTAGGTAAGTGACTGGACAGTATCCTTGCATTTCAGCCTTTTTAGGGAATAAGGCCTTCACTTCTGCCATTGTCAGTTTCTTTGGTAGCATATCTGGTGAGGGAAGAGGATGAGGTGCTAATGGTGGCACATACAACTCTGGTGCATTCAAGAATTCCTGTAGTAAGAGAAAATAAACATTTGTATTATGAAAGAAACATAGCATTATATAAACATCATACAAGCTACACGAGATGTGGCTTATTGCATTCTGGCTCTGCTGCTCTTTCTTGCTGCTACTTCCCTACTTTTCACAGGTGCAGTACCTGCTCCTAGTTAAGCTACCCTTCATCCTATCCCATCCTTGCTGAGGCCATTGAGCCCCTTGGATACGCACATTCAATTCCGCCTGTGAAGCCATTTTGTAATAGTGTCCTCGAAACTCTGCTGCAGACTGCAATGATGAGGTTACAGAGCAGTCAACCAGTTCACCCTTTTTTGCGAGGCTGACAGGACAATATTGTCCAAACTCTCCCAGCCGAGACTGCAGCTCTTGGGGTGTGATACATAAATCAGCAATACTGGCTGCTTTTCCTGTTGATAATAGAATAAAATGTTATTTTGTAACATTTAAACATTTTTCACATGCAGTACAAAATGTTGCAGTTTTTGAGGATTATATACTTTGTGGAACTGGAACGCTTATACTCAATGATGAGAATCACAAACTGGCAATCTTTATAAATAATTTGATTATTAAAGTAACTAGAGGTTGCAAAATATTTTATTAATTTATGTTGGTAATCTTTTCTTTAGCAATTACTTAAGAAATACAATAGCTAATGTTGCAGGTTCCTACTTATGATTAATTTATTAGTCAGCTTTCTTTGAGGTAGTTTAGCATTACAGGTGTACTGTTTCATTCCTCTGATGCAAAGGAACATTTCAATTGTTATTTGATTTCTTGACATGAATGAGAATGAGTTTAAATTAGAATGTGATAAAAACTCTCATTTATTCACCCCAGTCTAACAAACTTGAGGGTCTAGCTAACAGAGTTATTCAAGATCTTTTGGAATAAAATATCTAAGAAAATCCAATTTATATTTTAAAAGCCTGATGTTCAAATTATAGATTAAAGAGGAATTAAATATTATTTGGGTTATGACTGAAGTTTAGAAGATTGAAGTTTGGCTGTCAATATGAGGGCTGTAACAGGAGAAGCAAAAGGAGGGTGTAAAATAAGGCAGCATGTCTTTCCTCCACAAGCATTCTAACTTACATTCCACCATCCTCAAGGATAGCTGTGGCCAAACTCAACCCTGGTGTAAGATAACTCAACAATTAAAATGTGTCAGTTTATGCCAGGACTGTATTTGATCCCCAAAGAATAGCTATTTGGTCCCCACAGAACAACAAACCAATTCAAGTAACATTTGTTATGTACTCATACTAATAGCAAATCAATGCATATTATGTTAGTTCACCACTTACACCCCTCACCTCAGTTACATTTGGAAGAAGAGAAAATATCTGCCTCTGCTTCTGTATTCCTGGATCTCAGGCACCAGCTCTTATCCTCCCTATTGCCAGCAGATTTCTCTAAATGGGATTGTCCCCTCAGAGTCCATGGATTTATTTATTCATGTATTTAAACTTAATAAAAGTGTGAAGATTGTATATGGATGCTTTGTATTCATGCAGTCTTTAAAAACTACAATAGAATCAATGTACTCACTACACTCCCAAATAGTAAGCACTCCCATTCACCCCGCCCATCCACTCAGGCTTCTTCCATGAAGAAGCCAGGGAGTGGAGGCAGGACTTGCAGAGACACTTTGTTATCAAATTCCATCCTCTGGCAAAATGCAAGATGCTTCTGTACTTCACAGTAGCAGAATCTGTAATGCCTTCACAGAGTGGCAGATAGCAACAGAATCCTTATTAGCTGGTAGGAGAAGAGGAATCAACCTATGGATCCTGAGGAATCTGAGGTATCTAACTCACAGAGGACTGCTAAGGAGCCAAGGACCAAGTAAAGCTTCTCTTTCCTGCCTTCCTATGACTCCTAGTTCCTTGCTTTCCAACCTCACTAATTCCCAGACAAACAAAAATTTTGTTAAGGTTGAGTGTACACTCGGTAAAAAACCAAAACCTTAGAGACATGGTAGGTGAGGTACTATCTTTTATTGGATCAGCTTCTGTAGGTGAAGGACAAATTTTCAAGCTACACAGCTCTTCTTCAGGACGTCTGTGTAGCTTGAAAGCTGTGTAGCTCTCTTTCACAAATACAAGTTGGTCCAATGAAAGATATTGCCTCATTCACTTTGTCTCTCTAATATCCTGGGACCAACACGGCTACAACAACACTGCAAAAAACAAACCTTGTAAGATTAACCTTAATTCTGAATTTTCTGTGTTTATAAATGTATTTTTATTTATACCAGTTTATAAAACAAAGCATCAGTCGTAGGCTGAGCATCCTTAATAAGTATTTCAAATATATAAGTAGAGTAAAAGGTCTCTTCCAGTGCCTCCCACTATACAATACTCTGGCAATCACAAAAGTATAAACAAAACTTCAACCCCCAAACAGATTCTACTGCACTACCTAACAACCTAAAGAGGAAATTTTTGAGGATTTGGGAAGGAAACTGAAGGTCAGCAAACTCAGGCTACTTTGTACCAGGGAGTGACGGGTGAGGAAGCAAATTCCAAAAGGTGCTAAGGAGTCCTACTGGAGAACATCTTAATTGCAACTCCCTTTCATATCAACTGGGCTCCACCTCAACCAACTCTGCTGACCTCAGCTGTGATAATCTGTCACAAGGCGAGACAGGGGGTCTCTTAAGGCTTGTCTACACAAACTTTTAGTTTGTGGCAAGGTGGGGACAAGTCCTTAGACCTTGTCTACACTGGAAAAATGCATCATAGGGCTTGTCTACACAGAGAAGATGCACCAGTTTAACTTAAAGTGGTTTAAGAACTTATTTACTTAAATTGATGCACACTCTTTTTGTGGACACACTTATAGCAGTTTAAAACCAGTAATAGCAGTTTAGCTTGCATTAGTAAATTTAAAGGTGCAAACTAAACAGATATAATTCAGGTTTATATTGATTTTAGAACATCCACACATTAAATTGCATTGGTTTAAGGAGGGACACCTGGAACATGGGTTTGCGTCCTTGACCATCTTGGCTAATAGCCATTGATGGATCACGAACTTGCCTAATTCTTTTCTGAACCCAGTTATACTTCACAACATCCACTGAGAGTTCCACAGGTTGACTGTGCGATGTGAGAAGAAGTACATCCTTCTGTTTGTTTTAAACCTGCCGCTTATTAATTTCATTACCCCTATTTCTTGTTTATGTGAAGGGATAAATAACACTTCCCTATTCATTTTCTCCATACTATTCATGATTTTATAGATCTCTATCATATCCCCCTTTAGTCTCTTCTTTTTGAAACTGAACAGTCCCAGGCTTTTTATTCTCTCCTCGTATGGAAACTGTTCCATACTCCAAACTAATCATTTTTGTTGCCCTTCTCTTTACCTGTTCCAACTCTAGTAAATCTTTTTTTTAGATGGGATGACTAGAATTGCATGGATTTAAATAGTGGCATTATGATATTTTCTGTTTTATTATCGATCCCCTTTCCTAATGGTTCCTAATATTCTGTTAGCTTTTTTTGACTGCTGCTGCAGTCAGCAGATATTTTCAGAGAATTATCCATGATGACTCCAAGATCTCTTTTTTGAGTGGTAACAGCTAATTTAGACCCCATCATTTTATATGTATAGTTGGGATGTTTTTTTCCAATGTGCATTATTTTGCACTTATCAACATTGAATTTCATCAGTCATTTTGTTGCCCAGTCACCTAGTTTTGTAAGATCCCTTTTGTAACTCTTCACAATCAGCTTTGGACTTAACTATCTTGAGTAATTTAGTATCATCTGTAAATGTTGCCACCTCACTGTTTACCTCCTTTTCCAGATCATTTACGATTATGTTGGATAGCACAAGTCCCAATACAGATCTTTGGGGGACCCCGCTATTTAGCTCTTTCCATTGTGAAAACTGGCCATTTATTCCTACCCTTTGTTTCCAATCTCTTAACCAGTTACTGATCCATGGGAGGCCATTTCCTCTTACTCCATGACTGCTTACCTCGTCCCCTAGAGCGCTTTAACATAGTGTTATGCGTGTTAAAGCGCACTAGGGAACTTTTAGTGTGCACCAGCAGGATCTACATGGACCAATTAATGCATAACTCATTAGTAGGCTTTAGAAATACACCCCTGTAGAGTGCATTACTTCACCATGTAGACAAGTTCTTTGTTAACGTAATGTAAAATGGTGTAGACAAGAGACTCATGTTTAAAACCGATAGCATTAACCATGACCAACTAACATGTTCAGCCTCTATCTATGCAAGTTGTGTTTTGCATCACATTAGATAACATTAGTTTCTGACATGATGCATTTTCCCAGTGTAGTCAAGATATTCGATTTTTTTATAAGTACTATTTTCTTGTAAGACTTTTATTACTACTAAGTAACTAAAATGTGCTCTGAAACTTAAATCCAGCTTAAAATGTTTTTGCCTGGGCTTTATTGCTTTGGATAATTTGAAGCAAATTAAAATTGAATCTAAATGTGACACAATGGGTTCCTTAAATTACAATTACAAAGCAGCAAGCACTATTTTTAAACAGCAATTCTTCTTTTACCTTCTCTTATTCTTTCCAAATATGTCTGGATCTGTTTAATGATCACCTGAACTTCCTCAAATATTTTGTTCCAGACCCACCACTTGCTGCGGAATGCATCAACCACACACCAGTTCTGATGTTCCTTCTCATAGTAAGTCCTAATAGCATCAATTTGCTTTTTATAGCAGGAGTTCTGAATAGCTAGAATCTGTGAGCTGTCATGTATAGGATAAGGTGGACTGAAGAAAATAAAAAATAGCAATGATTTAAGAAACAGCGTTGACATAAGAAGAATCAAAAACATACAAAATATATATTTTCCCTGATGATGATTATCTGATTGAATGTCAAAATTTATACATTAGAGTTCACTATCAATATTTTTTTAATTATGCTTATTGAAACTATAGAGCACTGTTGAGGAAATACAGCTCTGTTATCAAGAATCGTATTGTCATTAATACAGAAAAAATTGTCTTTCGTTCTTATCATTACACAATTCTGAGGAATCAAGTGGAGGCTCCCTGCCTGCCGTGGCCCCACACCGCTCCCAGAAGTGGCCAGCATGTTTCGCGGCCCCTGGGAGGGGGCAGGGGGTCTCTGTCCTCCCTGAGCACTGACTCTGCAGTTCCCATTGGCCTAGGAGCCTTAGGGAAGGGGCGGGGCAGGGGGTGGGGCAAGGGTGTTTGGGTTTGTGCGATTAGAAAGTTGGCAACCTTATGTGAGTTCCGGGATCAGGGTAACCACCCGGCTCCCAGGGTCGCTGGCCCACAGGGCGGGGGGGGTGGAGTCCAGGCTGCCACTGCCCTGCCACCTGGCCCCTGTGGCCCAGGTTACGCATTGTGGGCCTACAATGTGTAATAAGTTGAGAAACACTGGTTTAGATAAATAATTTGTGCACTGTACTTTGGAGAAATGAAACATTACTCCTGACCTTTAAAAAGGCCTACAATTAGAACTCTTACTCAAGGAAAAGAGACAGATAATGTTAGAGTCAGTTAAGTATCAGTTTCACTGACACTAATAACTCTTTTGTGGGTGAATAATAAAATCCAGTAGCAAGGCTAGCAAATACAGTTTTTGGTAGTCACTTTCAGCAGTACTCAGATATTATTTTGATGAGGGACATATGAGTACTTAAATCGATACTTGAGAGAGATGATAAGATTTACATGGCTAAAATCATCACTCTTTGTTAGCATTGCTACCTGTCAGTGCTTTCCTTGTCTATCAGTGCTCTTCTAAAAAGCTCCTTTGCATCCACTTGTAACTCAAAGATTTTCACTGGAATTATTCTCATTGCTTCCAAGATGCTTACTTGTTTTCTTGTTACAGGATACCCATCAATAACAACTCTGTGTGAAAACAGAAACATGAATACAGGTTTAAAAAAACCTGTCAGTTCCTAATTTACCATTAAGACTAAACAGTAAATAGCAAGAACGTATTTTTAATTACAGCAAAAAAAGATACCAAGGGTGTGGTCCTGCCCCCTCAAGTAAGTGCACAAGAGATTTGCTATTATTAATAACAATTAGCAGCAGTATTACAGTACTGTCCAGAGACCCCAATCAAGATCCAAGTCCCATTGAGTGAGGGGTTGTACAAACCTATAGGAAGACACACCCTCCATCCCAGAGTTTACAATAAAATGTAATACAAAATATAAGAAGTGGATGTAACCAAAATTGGAGGGAGTGGAGGAGGTAGGCCAAGCATAAAAGTGTAGGAACACATGGTTACATAGCCTGGTGCCGTGCACAACTTGACAGTTCAGAGTCATTTAAAGTTGAGTTTTAAATGATGAGATCTTATCTACTTATTTATAGCGATCCACAATCCCCACTGGTCCTCTACATAATTAGCAATTTGACTGGAGCAGGATTAGGTTCCAAAGAGATAACATCTAAATCAACAACTGCTACCTTAACTCAAGGTCTGCCTAATCTATATTTGGCATTGGGGGGGCAAAATACACCTAAACATTTCAACACCTTCACATCAAGGGAAACTTATGCAATCCTGATCACAAAGCTCAACACTGCATGTCAGCGATCAATTAGGTGTTGTCCTGTCCTGTGAGAATTACCCTTCTTTGGGAGAGGAGCTGAAGCTTGCGGGAGAGATAAAGAAGTAGGATGATTCTTAACTTTGGTCAGCTTGGCAGGCAGTTCCATTCTGGGGACAGCCTACTAGAAATTTGGATTCCATAGAGGTTAGGGGACAGAAGACAGATTTTATTTGCTGGCTGTTCCTAAAAAAACAAAATGGGAGCACTGAACTGTCAGTCTGCAGTACCAGAGAGAAAAAAACTTGTGCAAGGGCAGAACAGGTACAGCGGAGTCCCAGAGCTCTATGGATAAGTCTGAGGGTACGTCCAGACTACCCGCCGTATCGGTGGGTAGCGATCGATTTATTGGGGATCGATATATCACATCTCGTTAAGACGCGATATATCAATCCCCGAACTCGCTCCCCGTTGACTCCGGAACTCCACCGGAGCGAGCAGCGGTAGCGGAGTCGACGGGGGAGCCGCGGCCGTCGATCCCACACCATGAGGACGGGAGGTAAGTCGGAATAAGATATGTCGACTTCAGCTATGGTAGCTGAAGTTGCGTTTCTTAAATCGACACCCCCCCCCAGTGTAGACCAGGCCTTAGTTGCCACTGGTATTTGTAGTAAGAGGTGCAGTCCTCATGTCTCAGACTGGGGGAGACATCAAAATTGAGAAAGAAACAGGAATTTTCAGTGTACAATGAAATACTGTCATTTTGGTTGAAAAAATATCTTTCAGAAAATGTGAAATATTAAAGGTAAAGGAGGAAAGTGAAATATTCTTACTTGAGAATTGTAGAAAATCATGCTGTGGACAGGACCAAAGGGTAACTTCTTAACAGACAAATGTTTGGTTCCATTGACACGTTTTAGTGAAACCACTTGTTTCATTATGGTTATGCAAATCAATCCTTATGAAAAGAATGTTATCTTACAAAAACAAACAGACAAACCTCTTACCCAGCAGTGCTGCACACATGATCCATCAGAGCCACTTCTAGAGCCTGGATGGCCAGTTCATCAGGTGCAGTCAGTCCTTTATGAAGATGCCACTTTAACATAAGTGCCAACTCGCTCTCTGGCTGATTATTTAACACTAGTCTTATAGCGTCTCCCACAGATAAGCGCATTAACCCATAGACACTTGCAAACTTCTTAGCAACTGAAAAATATTTTGTTTTTAACACTCAGTTTTCACTTAGACATTAATGCAACACAATGTTTTATTCACAAAATTTTGTTCATATTCCGTAAAACTATGACTTTCATAACTTACATAAATGTAGTATGCTACTGGTATAGAGCCAAGACACAGGACTTCTCAAAAATGTATTGTAGGTCAAGCTTGTGCATGTATGCATAAGTTAAAATGCATTAATATGCAGACATTGACACTGAACCCCCAAAAGCAATGTCTGCATTACTAAAGCAGTCACTGCTTAGTATAGGGCCGGGATTGGAATAGTAGGTACAGGATGTTACTTCTCCTTGTGCTCCCAACCAAGGGCATAAGGGGTGGAGCAGGCTGACCACCTCTACCACAAATAGCCATAGGATAAGGCTCTGCAGCAGAAGGGAAGGAGGGTGGGTAGTGAAATACAGACAGGAATCATACATCTCGAAGAAGTCCAGATACTGTACAAAGTAAGTAACTCTCTTTTCTTCTTTGAGTGATGGTCCCTATGGTTTTCCATTTGAAGTGACTCTCAAGCAATTTTCATTAAGGAGGAGGACACAAGGAACTCTGTTGTACCACAGAATGAAGGACCGCTCTGCCGAAGAGGCCTAAACCAAAGTGTAATGTCTCTCAAATGTATGAATGCAGCCCCACATTGCTGCTGTGCTGCACTGCAAATTTCTAGGAGAGGAACATTTCAAAATGAAGCTACCATTGCAGCCTGTGCTCTAGTCAAGTGAGCCTTCACGCCTTGAGGAGGAAGGGTCGAGCTCATAACACAGCAGGATGCAGCCCAATATCCATTTCAACAGTCTCTGTGAGGAGAGAACTTCTCCTCTCATGCATTCAGCAAAGGAGACAAACAGTTTGGGACATTTTCTGAAGGATTTCATCCTCTGTAGATAGAAGGCTAAAGAGCAATGGACATCCAGAGTGTGGAGCTTTCTGTCCTCTCTGGTGGCCTGGAGCTTCAGATAGAAGACACATATGTGGATGACCTGGTTCAGATGGAATTCTGCAATTAATTTAGACATAAACTTAGGATGTAACCTCAAGGAAACCTTATCCTTATGGAAAGCCGTATAGCCCCCAACTCACCTATACTTCTGGCTGAGGTGATAGCAACCAGCAATGCAACCTTCACAGGCAAATGAATGAATTAAATGAGTATGCCAGATCATCTTGGCTGGTTCTAAAATGGCCTCATTAATTGGCAGTGCCACCTTACTGGTACCAACGTTCTGGTGGACATTCAGTAGCTTATGAGGTATATCCTATACTTCCTCCAGGTGGTCTGGAATGAATCTGAAATCCTTCTGAGGAGCTCCTGGGTCTGTAGTCATTAGATGGTGGCAGTGAGGCTGGTGCAACCATCCCATCTGGGGACAACAATGATAACCTCACTGGGGCGAGCAGTTCTTCCTGGTCAGGGTATTCCTCTTCCTTAGATTGCTTCTGAGGGGTTTGAGGTTCTTCTCTGAAAGGGAAAGCCTGTCTTGACTCCTGGTGTGACCCCAGTAATGCCAGTGTGAAGAGTCATAGGGAAAATGAGGCAGTCTCCATGGAGAAGCGTACCTCTGGTCCTGAGTTGGGTAGTCCCTCCTATGAGCAAGGGAGGGGCACCACGAGATCTTGGAGCCTCTGTTGGGGCTGACCCCATGTCTTGATCGGGTGGTGAAGCTCTCCCACTGTATCCAAGCTCATTGGAGGAACAGAACATTTCTTACTGATAATTTCCTTTCTGCTAGCAGTGTCTCCCACAATTCCAGACATCTGGGCTACTCCCCCCCCCCACACTCTGCAGCTCACACAGGTGAATCAAAGATTTGGCACATCCTGGCCATCTCTCTTTGCTCCTAGTTGCCACCAGCTGAGTTATTCCAAAGCTATGAAAACGACTTATATAACAATATTAACAACAAATACTCCAGAGGTAACAAACTATGTACAGTAGACAAAATGGCCACGATAATGATCCCACATAATATCTGACCTTTGGCCCTTGAGCCATGTAGTGTAGGTAGGATTGTGGAAGACACTGCTACCAGAAAGGAAATTATCAGCCCAGTATCTCCCACAATTTGGGACATATGGGAAGTAGCAAGCAGTGAACAGATATAGAAAGAGTTACGGAAGACGTCACCAGGAGAAAGACAGAGAAGGTACCCCCACTTTGAAAGAATTGATCAAAGGGCAATATTATTTCTTAGCCACTGCCTGCAGCACCTTCTTGCCAAAGGAGGCCCCTGCGGATGACAGAAAGTCCACCCTATAGTGCATAATGAAGTGTTAATTGTTGACCAAGTGCTCGCTTTGCATATTTCTGAGGTGAATGCACTTGCTTGTTCTGCCCTCCACGAGGTTGCTAGGGCTCTTGTGGACTGCACTTTGATCCCTTCCAGAATAGGAAGGGCTTGTAAACCTCCACAATGAATAGCCTAATCCATCTAGCAGTGGACAATGTGGAAACTCATGAGTCCTTGGTATTTTGCATGGAAGGACATGAATAGGACTCCTGACCTTCTCATGGATTTGAGGTAGAGAGCTCTCCTGACATCTAAGGCGTGTCACATTTTTTCAGTCCGATGCTGTGGTCTTGGGCAGAACAAGGGAAGAACAACATCTTGGGAAGTGTGGAAGGAAGAGTTCATCTTAGCAAGAAATGATTCCAGACTTCTCGTGAATACATACTTTCATAAATAAGGCTGCTAGCTCTGACACTTGACTGCTAGATGTGATGGCTATCAGAAAGCAAGTTTTGAAGGGCAGGTAGAATGCTGGCCTTGAAGTCAGAGGTTCAAAGGGATGACTTATCAAGGCTCTCAACATGGGTGGTAGGTCCCCTTTTGGGAAGAGTGGTCTGTCCGCTGGCCTAGATAGCCAGACTGCTCTAAGAAATCTGGTTACCGGGGGGTTTCTGCTAGAGAGCTAGTGGATCCTACAAATGCTATGAAGAATAGACACTTGACGTGCTATGGTGCTGGGCTGAAGACATCTATTGATACCTTTTGGAGAAAATCCAAAATGGTTGGATTCTGGATTTCTGGTATTGACACTGCTCTTGGCACCAGCAACTGAATCTGGACCAGATAGAGAAATATGCTTTGTGTCAATATTCTCCCAGATGAAAGCAGTCTTTATGACTTTTGAGGACAGGCCCAGTGATACAAGTTCTTCTCTCTTAATAGCCAGGCTGCCAGTTGAAGCTAGGTCAGATCTGGGTGGAGAAAAAGGACCTTGTGAGAGAATGCCTGGTCCTGATGGAAGCTAAAATGGAGGCTCCATTTTCAGTAATATCAAGTCAGAAAACCAAGGTCTCCTGAGCCAATGGGGAGGTATCAGTATTTCTGTGGCCTGCTTTCACTTTATTTTCTGGACCAACTTCACTAGGAGTGGGAAGAGAGCAAGGCCATCTGCAGCCATCTTTGTGATAAAGCATCTGGTCCCCATGGATCTGGGGTCCATCTCCCTGGTGAAGTATTTTGGTCTCTTTGTGTTCATATGATTTACAAACAGGTTGGCTGAAGGGTGGCCAAACATCTGAAAAATGAGGTTGAAAGCTTCCCGATTCAGGTACCAATCAGAGTTGTTGATCCTGCAACTGATGAGCCAGTCTGCCTTTTGGTTTAAGTCCCCTTTATGTAGATCCCATTGAGGGAAAGGAGAAGCTGCCCTGCCCACCTCATTATTTCCATTGCTTCCATGTGTAGTGTGGGCTCCTTGCTCCCCCTTAGTTGTTCACATATGCAACTGTGGTCGTGTTGTCAGACTGAACCAGGAAGCGGCTCTCCTCTAGACATGTCTGACACCGTTTTCCAGCCAGCTTGACCACTCTCAGCTCTAGAAAGTTTATGCTGTGAGCTATTTCTTCTGTGCTCCAGAGGCCTGGCATCAGTCGTAAGAAGTAGAGCATCTGGAAGACATACTGGCATGCCTCTGCAAATGTTGGCTGGGGCTGACCACCATTTTAGGGGGCTGAACCCTGGCACTGGAACCTGCACTTGATCTTTCATGTGTTCTGGGGAGTGGTCCCCACCTTTACAATAAAGGCTTGAAGACTCCTAATGTGTGATCGTGCCCATAGAGTGATCCCTATACATGATGTGAGAAGTCCTAGCAATTGAAGACACAGTGCTATGGTAGGCCTCCTGCAGCTCTGGAACATGGTGATAAGATCCTGGGTTTTTCTAGAACCTTTATCGAGGTTTCTATGTCTACTCCCATAGTTATTCTGGTCGATGGAATCAAGTAACTTTTCTTGACTGATGATGAACCCATGCACTTCCAGGATATTCAGAGCCTGAGTTGTGGCTCTTTGCACTGTGGCCTGAGATGGAGCTCTGATCAGGATGTCATCTAGGAAAGGGTACAGGTGGGTACCTGTGACTTGAGTCTGGCTGTAACCACCACCATCTTTGTAAAGATCCTGTGGGCAGAGAACTGGCTGAACAGGAGTGTTCTGCGCTAATAATGCTTCCTGCCACATGCAAACCTCAGAAGTCTTGGCTCAGGTCAAATCCAAGCAGTGCTCCATTTGTAAGGCAGCCTCACCGGACTCAGCAGATGCTAAGTTGTGCCCAGGCTGCACCCCGCCAGCTGACCCTAACTCAATCAGTTCTCGGGGCTATGAGTCACATAGGCATGTGGGATCCCCTACCCACCAAAGCAGCCATAACTCCAACATGGAAAAAATGGACCAGGAAGCACAGAGCAGGGAAAGGCTCTGAAGACAAGGAGGACTCCAGCCAGCTGATTCGGGAGGAAGTCACAGGGGACCTCTGTAGAACAAAGCCAGGAGGCTTGTGGGACCACAAATCCCCACCATACCCTTCCACTTGTTGAGACTTTCTAAGTTGAGAATGGCTGTGATTGCCCTGTTGCATTTCTGAACAATGAAGAATATGAAATAGAACTCTGGGACTCTATCTTCTGAGGGAATGCTATCATTCTAATATCCAGAAGATGAGATATTTTGTTCTGGAGCAGATCACACTTTACAGGGTCGTTGGAGATGGGAGACTGGATGAAGAGCAGATGAGGTGGAGCCTGCAGCTTGAGGGAGTATCCCTGGCTCATCATGTGTTCATGGTTGATGCAAACCATTCCTTTGTGAAATGGAAATTCCGCCTCCTAGCTTCAGCCCTGGCCACAGGCCTGTGCAATCTTTGGCATAAAGTGGTACTGGGAGATGCAGAGCTTCCTCCATGAAAGTTGGCTCCAAGATTTTCCTTTGGAAAATCTGTTGTCCCTTCACTGATATCTCTGTGAGGACAAGAGATGAAAGGAGCACCTTTGTCCGAAGGCAGATCTGTATTCCCTCCTGAGAACACTTAGTGATGATGGGAGTGACTGCTTGGCTTCTGCTGCATTGTCAGCCACTACCTTGTCTAGCTGTTCCCTCCAAAAAGAGTGAACCTTTAAATCTGGCCGAGCATGGGATCTTCTTAGAGTGTGTATCCACCTTCCAGGGTTAGAGCCATTAGGTGGTGCCTGGCTATGAAGCTGGAAGTCATAACCCCGGCTGAGAACTTCATTGCATCCATTGAGGCATCAGCTACAAATGCTGTTGCTTGGGAAACTTTATTTAAAATGGAGCCAAATTCAGGATGATCTCTGTCCTTTAGGGTTCTGAGATCCTCCAGTCAGAAGACAGATCCCTTGCAAAGCAGATAGCTGTTAGAGATGCTCTGAGGGTGTCCAAGGAGGGCTCAAAATCTTTCTAGAAAGTGGCCTCCAATTTTCTATCTGTTGGTTCCTTACGGTAGAACTCTGCTTCTGAGGGAATGATCATATCCCTTGCTAGAGATGCTACAGCCATGTCTACCTGCAGGATCTCAGTAACAGGGGGCTTTGATTCCTGTATCTTATAGAACCGGAGGTCATTTTTATTAATGTGCTAGCCCGTATCAGTCTGTTCCGTCATCCCAGATCACATACTGGAAGGAGGAGTGCAGGGGAAATCATAGCTTCAGCAGAGAATTTCAAGGAGAGAAATTTACTCTGAGGCTTTCTCTCAGGAACCTATTCAGGTTGGACATGAATCAAGGAGAAAACCTTTCTGCCATGGCCTCAAACTTCTCAGGATGGAAAAACCCTATATTGTGTTTTCCCCTGGTCCTGTTTGTAGTCAGAGTCTGATACCTCACCTTCCTCAGGGCAGGTCTACACTACCGGTTAAGTTGATTTAACTCATGTCGCTCAGGGGTATGAAACCCTTCCCCCCCATCTCCCCCCTCGAGCGATGCAAGTTTCACACTGTCCATATCTGTGCTATGTCGGCAGGAGATGCTCTCCTGCTGATGTAGCTTACACTTCTCGCTGAGGAGTAATTATGCTGACCAGAGAGCACTCTCCCATCAGCTTAGCATGTCTTCACCTGACACGCTACCGTGGTACAGCTGCATCAGTACAGCTGGGCCGATATAGCACTGTAGTGTAGATTTGCCCTCAATGAAGGAGGGGGAGGAGGAAGAGGCATCCAAGGACTTTGTACCTCCTGGATTTTCTGTGCTTTTATTTCCCCTTTTTTCCTTTTTATATTTCTTTACTCTTTTTACGTGCTTTGCAGGAGTAGGAGCTCCCTGACACTTTGGAGATACTTTTTGCAGTTTGCCTTCCGTAGTGCCTGAAGTCCTCTGGAAAGTTCTCCCTCTGAGTCCTCCCATGCTGGGTCCCATTCCCCCAAGAGGGTGAGGGGGAAGGGACTCATTACTAGAGTCTTTCTGATTGAACTGGGAAGGGGGGGGGGGCCTTTAAGAGTCCTGCTTCTTTACCAAGGGCATTCAGGACCCACTTTAAGACACAGAGGGGTGAGGATCTGTGGTCCCACAAGCCTCCCCTCTTTGTTCTATAGTGATCCTCTGGGACTTACTCCCTGAGTCAGCTGCCTGGAGTTTTCCTCATCTTCAGAGACTTTCCCTGCTCTACCCTGTGCTTCCTGGTCCATTTTTTCCACACTGGAATTGTGGCTGCTTTGGTGGGTAGGGGATTCCATATGCCTGTCCAACTCCTAGCCACAAGAACTAACAGAGTTAGGGTCAGCTAGCTGGGTGCAGCCTGGGCACAGCTTATTGTCTTCTGAACCCAGGAAGGTGCCTCACAAATAGAGCACTGCTTGGATTTGATCTGGTGCTTTCTTGGCCTCTCTACCATGCATGGATAGGGGCAGAGGAGCCAGCAGGGAGATGCTGCAGCAGAGTCTCAGGGTGAATTAAACTTAAGCTTAAGACTGACCCAGGGTGGAGAAAAGAAGCTCACCAGTGCCTGAAAAAAAGTGAAAAAATAAAAGTAGAAATAAAAGGAGCAGGAACAGTGTAACTGCCAACTGACTGCAGCCAGAGACAGAGAATCTGGGGGCAAGTGGGAACAAAGGCGGCGTAGCCAGGGCATGTGGGACCAAGTCTCTGATCTGTTTGCATGAGCTGCAGATTGGAGGGGAGAAGCCCAGATGTCTAGAATTGGGGAGATGCTGGGCTGCAGAAAAGGAGGCTTTTATATTGATGGGTGGTACTGGTGGTTTTATTATGCCTTGACTGGTCAATGGTATGAGTCAGTGGTGAACCAATGGTATGGGGAAATCAGTACCGTGCTCCTTGTGAGCTACTGACACTCTTGTAATGGGGTGCGGAGTCCACATGACTTAGAGGGTGTTGGAGAGGAAGTCTTCTTTATGGATGAAGACTTACGTCTTCACTACCCGCTGGATTGGCGGGTAGTAATCGATCTATCGGGGATCGATTTATCGCGTCTCGTCTAGATCCCCGAACGCGCTCCCCATCGACTCCAGAACTCCACCAGAGCGAGAGGTGGAAGTGGAGTCGACGGGGGAGCCGTGGCCGTCGATCCCGTGCCGTGAGGACCCGAGGTAAATCGATCTAAGATACATCGACTTCAGCTACGCTATTCTCGTAGCTGAAGTTGCGTATCCTAGATCGATCCCCCACCCCAGTGTAGACCAGCCCTTTAGAGAGGGGTGTATCTCACATTTCTTTTAAGAGTGTTTGTCATATATTCCTCTTGGATAGTAGGTTGCAGGGCTGCTGCTAGCAGGTCAGGATTAAATTCCAGATTTGGACTGGCTACAGAACTTCCATCATGGAAACGGATACAAAAGATGTGTTCTTTTTCAGATACTTTAACACATTCCCAGCTATGCCTGTTGCCAGCTCAGGTAAGGTATGTTATACACAGCGCCACCTACTGGCTGTACATTATAGCAGTACATTAGGAGCACTGTAGCAGTTACTGTGTGATGGAATGCTAAAGCTGTATTATAGTGTACAGGGGAAGTTTTTTGGGCGTGTCTAAAAACTACTGGAAACTATCTAAAAACAGGTTTTAAAACTATGTACAACTAACTACAGTTTTTGAACAAGAATGCTAGCTAATGCTGCAGCCACTAAATAGGTTGTGTCTCAGACCAAGGGTGATAGAAAGGAACTGGAGAAGCCTAGCTCGCATGGTATCTTATGCCCTAAGTTCAGAGCATAAAGAGGAGAAGGGCACAGGTGCAGACCAATGTCACTGTCAACAAAAATCTTCTGGTCTCAGGCATGTGGAGCACATGTGCACCTCAAGCGGAACATACATAGGCACCTTCACTTGAAGAAGAATTAATTGTATTATTTTTTTCTTTTAATTGCACTGGTTGCAAAGAAACTGTTTACTAGTAAAGCAACTAGAGTGGACAGGTGAATCTAGCCCAGGGGTCGGCAACCTACGGCACACGTGCCAAAGACGGCACGCGAGCCGATTCTGAGTGGCACGCTGCCTGCCCGGTGAGAGGAGGAGGAGGAGGGGCGGAGGGGCCAGAAAGCGCCACGCTGGGGGAAGAAGGAGAAAGAGGGAAGCTTGGCTGCCGCAGGACCAAGCTTCTGCCTCCTGCCCCTGTAGGGGAGAGCGGTGGGGAGGGGGGGGTCCCGGCCCTGGCCCCCCGCCCCACTCAGCCCCCCCACCCACCGCTCTCCCCTGCGGGGGCAGGAGGCAGAAGCGTGATCCTGCGGCAGCCAAGCTCCCCCCCCCCACTTCTTCCCACAGCGTGGTGCATTCCAGCCCCTCCTCCTCCTCCTCCCCCCTCTCCCTGCCGGTGACGGCCCTTGCGAGGGGGAGCGGAGCAGAGCAGAGCCGAGTGGCAGCGTGCTCCCTGCTCCATAGAGCAGGCAGAGAGAGGTAGGGACGGGCCTTGGGGAAGGGGGTGGAACAGGGCATATCCCTCCTAGCCCCCTGCCATGAGCCGCTCGGGGCAGGGGGCTGGGAGCATCCCCACGAGCCGAGCACCCCAGCCTTCTGCCCTGCACCCCCCCACACCCTCCAGCCCTCTGCCCTGACCTCCCCCCAACACCCAGCCTTCTGCCCTGCACCCCCCCTCCAGCCCTCTGCCCTGACCTCCCCCCAACACCCAGCC
>NW_020664393.1:5340909-5361397 GCF_002925995.2 Terrapene triunguis | reverse complement strand
CCCGCTACGGCCTCATCAGGCGAGGACGAGGAGGATGCCCCCGGTGGCAAGGGGTCCAATGGCTGATCCTGCTCCAGGTGTTCCTGGAGTTGGGCATCGCCTGCCCCCTGGTCCAGGGCCTCTGCTGGTGTGGGCACTGGAGCCTCCACGTCCCTTGGAGGAGGGCGGGAGATGGTGGACTCTGGGGCCCTGGGCTCCGAACGGCCCGAGCGGGAGGCAGATAGCGGAGCTCCTTGTGCCTGATGGTAGGCCCAAGGAGTCCAGAAGGACCAATGCGCAGGTCCTTGCATAGGGTCGTCGGTCTCCTGCAAGTGGCCGGCCTCCACTGCATCAGACGAGCGCGACGCCGATCTCGACGGCCACGGCGGTGCCGAGCCCGACGCCGTCGGCACCGGATGGTAAGGTGCCGATCGGTGCCGGCCGTAAGGCGATCTGTCCCTGTGCGGTGCCGAAGAGCGGTGCCGGGATCTGGATCGGTGCCGGTAGTCCCTCCGGTGCCGGGATCCCGATCTGGAACGGGACGACGATCTCGAAGAGGCGTGGTACCGGGAGCGGCCCCTCGAGCCCGAGTGGCGCTCATACCGGTGCCGGGAGCTGCGTCTCGAGCCCGATCGGTGCCGGTCGTCGCGACGGTGCCGGGATGTTGAACGGCGCCGCGAAGAGGATCTGGGCCGCGAGTACGACCGGTGCCGAGGTGATATTCGGCGCCGGGACTCCGAGCGGCGTCGGGACCTGCTCCGGGATCTGGAGCGGTGCCGAGAGACTCGAGCTGGCGACGGTGGGCGCACCAGGGCAGGCTTGCCTCTGGACTGCAGCACGCGTGGAGCCACCGGTGCCGGGAGTTGTGACGGCGCCGGCTCCGTGAGGGCGATCAGGTCTCTCGCCGTAGCAAAAGTCTCCGGGGTGGAAGGGAGACAAGGTTCCACCACCAGCCTTGGTGGTGAAACAGTCCGCACCGGACTCAACGGCCTCGGTGCTGGAGTCGACGGTGTGGCCGCCTGCCTTTGGCGGTCCAACTGCGGACGCGGCTCTACCCCCGGCACCGGGGGAGCCGGTATCTTCACGGCAGCAACGTCACGCGCCTTGCTGGCCTTCTTATGGCCCGGAGAAAGGGATCGGCGCCGAGGTTCTTTAGGCGGGCGCGGTGCCGACGTTGGTCGGTGCCGAGCAGTCTTTTCCGCCGCACCGGTCGGGCCCGCCGGGGCGCTGCGCACCGAAGCGCTCGGTGCCGGGACAGGGCGCGCTGAGGGAGGATCCGGACTCAGAGCCGCCTCCATCAGGAGCTGTCGGAGTCTAAAGTCCCGCTCCTTTCTTGTCCTCGGCTTGAAGGCCTTGCAGATAGGGCACTTATCTGCGGGATGAGCCTCCCCAAGGCACTTCAAGCAGGAACTATGCGGGTCGCTGGTTGGCATATGCTTCCCGCAGGACGCGCACGGCTTAAAGCCAGGAGCCTTGGGCATGGGCCCGGCTGTGCGCCGGGGGGGGAAAAGGGGAAAAACACCCCCTAAACCCCCGATAACAATATTACAACTATATATATACACTACACAACTAACTAACTAAAACTTGAATAACTATATATACAACTAACTATAATAACAATAATGAGAGCTAGGGATAGTGAATAGCAGCTATGCCGCGGTTCACTGTTCCAACGACCGTCAGGGGCGGTAAGAAGGAACTGAGGGGGCGCTGGGTCGGCTGGGGTATATATCCAGCGCCATAACGGCGCCACTCCAGGGGGCTCCACAGCCGACCCACCGGGTGTTGCTAGGGTAAAAATCTTCCGACGATCGTGCACGCAGCGCGCACACACCTAACTGGAATGGATATGAGCAAGCACTCGAAGAAGAACTAGTTATTTTGGTAGTGGGAAGAAATTCATTGAATCTGGGAGCACAGTTGGGAATGCTGAAAAAAACAAACTTCTGAAGAATACCATAAATGCCTTTAATAATGAGCTTTATAAACAATGACATGAACTGAACAACTAAAACGCCAATTTATTTTTTGGAAAATGGAAGTCTTAATTAAAAAATCTAAATAAGTAACTTTTAGATTAATATTTGGAAAGAAAACACAGAAAAGCACTGTATCACGGCTTGAATGCAGTTGTAGAGTGCAGTTGTGCTAATATGACATAGAAATGTGTTTTAATTACTGTTTTCTAATGCACTGTAGCTAGCATGCTTTGCTATTGCAGTTTGACAGGGTTTTGTTACAAACAAGCTTGTTAGCTGACACCATACCTGAGAATACCCAGGAGGAGGCAAAGAGTTTGAATATAGCTCTAGTACATTTTGTAACTGTGTTGAGTATGATAACTTCACGTTTCAGCGTAACCATGGCCTCAATTCAACAAGATGCTTAAAATGTGCCTCACCTGAATTTAATGGGACTATTCATGTGCTCAAAGATAGGCATGTGCTTAAGTACCTTGCTGAATAGGAGTTCATGTTTACAAGTAATTTAAAACACAGTTATAAATATTCTGTGGACAGTCTCCAATATGTAGCTTTGTTCCCAATCAATAGTAAAATGCCTTAAATATCTGATTAAATTATAATGGAAAAAGAGAGGTTTCTGACAACTTCAGTTATAGTACTGCTACTGCATGTTACTCTAAATAAAACTTAGATATTATAATCATAGACATTTTAGATATTCCTAACACAGACCAAATCAAATATTTCTATTTTTAATTTTTTTTCCATTATATTATTCTTACCTCCTCTTTCTTTTTGGCTTGCTCTGCTAAAAGTTCTGCCCTTCTTTTGGCAATCTTCTCTTCCTATTAGTGAAAAAAAGACTTAATAAAATAACAATACTTTGAATTTCTGTAACGCCTCTCATCCAAGGAACTTAAAGTGGATCTCACCTTTTGTGACATACTAATAAGAACCAAAAACTTATTAATTTGGGACCAAACCCTGAATTCCACAGGTTATCCTTACTCAGTCCAAAACTCTCATTGAATCAACATGTCTAAAAATGAGTATCAACTTCAGGATTTATCCCTCTGTATTTATTAAGAGTGGAGCTGGTAGTATCATGTAAAGTTAAATTTGCTCAACATTTCCCATTTTAAGACCCTGATTTTAGTTGCTTATAACTTTGAAGAACTGTAACAATTCAGGCTGCAATTTTTTATGTTGGATCTCTGCCTCATTCTGCGTTTTTTGGGAAAGTGTTAAAAAAACGGGTCAGCTATAATATAATATAATAATATAATATAATAAATGCAGAATGAGGCAGATATTGATAATGCAGAATGAGAACGAGATTAGGGGAAAAAGATGTTCCACCCATGCTGAAAAAGTTCTTACAACCTTCATGTTGAGATGCTCTAGTGCTGCCATGCTTTGAAGTAAGAACCTGAAAGGGGTCAGGCTAAGTGTCTGATGTGCCTTTTATTGCTCATTCTATACATGCTCAGTAGCAACTTTTTAAGGTTTTGGCTGCTACATTCTCCAAAGATTCTGTCTGATGGGCATGCCATCCAGGGCAGCAGGGAGCTAACCTGCTATTGTGACTACCACCTGTTGTAGGCCATTGTGGTGCTGGGCACCTAAACGGAGAGTAGGGACAGTATTTTTTTGTTTCTCTCAATGCCCCCCAGCTAGACCCAGACAGCATTAAGGAGGAGGAGGAAGCTGCAGGGTAGTATTCAACTGCCTAAACTACAAAACCATATTTCCTCTTCCTGCAATCTCCTGCCTCACTTGCTAAGCACCTTCTAACTTCTACAACAAGTGAAGCAGGTGTTATACAGACAACAGCCTCATTAACTATTTAACCCTGATTAATTCTCTGAACACCATCCATCCTGTGCACTGAATGGGGAAAAATAGTATGTGATCATGCAATTAAAAATGGTCAATCTTAATTCCTAACTTTTAAGTACTTGACTTTGCAACCTTATCATTCTTTTAATGAAGTTTTGTGTATGTAATTTCCTACATTAAAAAAAACCTGAAAAAATATTCCATCATACAGAACTATAATGACTCCCGCACAGTTCATTAACAAGGTTAGAATCTTTAGATCCACAACACAGACATGTGCCACTTGAACTAACAGAGTAACTAATGAGGATGAGGCACACATTTTGTCAGCAGGATTCAAAGTGAAGTTCTGGAACAGCCTTCCAAGGGGAGTGGTGGGGGCAAAAGATATATCTGGCTTCAAGACTAAGCTTGATAAGTTTATGGAGGGGATGATATAATGGGATAGCCTAATTTTGGCAATTAATTCGACTTTGACTACTAGTGGTAAATATGCCCAATGGCTTGTGATGGGATGTTAGATGGGGTGGGATCTGAGTTACTACAGAGAATTCTTTCCTGGGTGTCTGGCTGGTGAGTCTTGCCCACATGCTCAGGGTTTAGCTGATCGCCATATTTGGAGTCGGGAAGGAATTTTCCTCCAGGGCAGATTGGCAGAAGCCCTGGGGGTTTTCCGCCTTCCTCTGCAGCATGGGGCACGGGTCACTTGCTGGAAGATTCTCTGCACCTTGAAGTCTTTAAACCATGATTTAAGGACTTCAATGGCTCAGACACAGGTTTGATACAGGAGTGGGTGGGTGAGATTCTGTGGCCTGCATTGTGCAGGAGGTCAGACTAGATGATCATAATGGTCCCTTCTGACCTTAAAGTCTATGAATCTATGAACTAAGGAATTCCAGGTTCTATTGTAGGTTCTGAGGTGAGTGTGTTCTAGTGGTTACAGATCCTTACTTCCCTGCCCTCTCCAGGCCATCCTCATCATAGTTTCCCTTCTTGGCTCTCCCTTGGCTCCTCATCTCTATACGCCCTTCCTCCCACCCTGTGTCTCCATGTTCCAGTTCCCCCCACTGGCTCTTAGTTCCAGTCTCCTCCTTCACTACACTCTAAATTCCGCTCCTCTCTATTCAGCATTTCAGTTATGCTGCTTTCTCCTCGCCCTCCTCACTGGATGGATGGATGGATGGGATAAGGAGCCAATTAGCCTATCAACCCAAGGCTGATAAAGAAGCAGGAAGGAAGTGCCAAGGGCAGGAGAGGGGACTAGGGCTGGGTTAGCCCAGTTACATGGATGCCTCAGGGGAGGGAGACCTCTGTTCCCCTCAGGTTCTGAGGGGAGGGCCAAAAAGTGCAGGTGGTGCTGTAAACAGTCTGTTGCATGGGTTTGTGGTGGAAATGGTGGAGGGAACTTAAAATAAAAGGGTATAGTGAAGGCACAACTATTGGAGTCCATGCAGTTTCTGCAGGGAAGAAGGTGGTAGAGGAGCCACGCCCCGTTACATGTAGTATTAGAAATGTCATGAAATTTTATAGTGCAAAGTGCAAGGTCACACCTTTAGGGAGTAACAAGAAGAATTTTGCCAGCAGCTGGGGACATATCAGTTGGAAGAGACGAAACACCTCGGTGTATTGATCGATCACAGGGTGACTATGAGCTACCAGTGTGAGGGAGCCATGAAAAGGGCTAATGCAATTGTAGAATGCATCAGGCAAGGTATTTCCAGCAGAGATAAGGAAGTGTTATTACAACTATACAAAGCACTGGTGAGACCTCATCTGGAATACTGTGTGCAGTTCTGGTTTCCCATGTTTAAGAAAGATGAATGCAAATTGGAACAGGTGCAGAGAAGGGCTACTAGGATAATCAGAGGAATGGAGAACCTATCTTACGAAAGGAGACTTAAGGAGGTTGGGTTGTTTAGCCTAACCAAATGAAGGCTGTGGGGGGAAATATGATTGTTCTCTAAAAATACATCAGAGGAATAAATATCAGGGAGGGAGAAAAGTTATTTAAGTTAAGGGCCAATGTTAGCACAACAACAAATGGATATACACTGGCCATTAACAAGTTTAGGCTTGAAATTGGACAAAGGTTTCTAACCGTCAAAGTAGTGAAGTTCTGGAACAGCCTCCCAAGCGTAAATGGTGGATTCTCTGTAACTTGAAGTCTTTAAATCATGATTTGAGGACTTCAGTATCTCAGCCAGAGGTTATGAGTCTATTACAGGAGTGGGTGGGTGATGTTCTGTGGCCAGCGATGTGCAGGAGGTCAGACTAGATGATCACAATAGTCTCTTCTCACCTTAAAGTCTATGTACATCTATAATTTATCGACCTTGAAAAGTAACATAAGTTCTATGTGCTAGTGTGAATCATGATGCACTAAATAGATCAAGGTTCTCAAACTGTTTAACATTCAGCCCTTCTTTTATCAAAGTTTATAATCTAAGAAGGGAAGGAGTCTGGACAGTAATAGGGCACGGATGGCCATTCTCTTTATTCCTGGTGATTAGAGCCAAAGCGAAGTCTCCATCTGTGACACATGGGAAAGGCATGCATTTTTGTATGCATTCAAGCTGAAAGTATCACACTGACAATGACATTATCACACACACTCATTGGCAGACGAGAATCAAAAAGTCAAAAGACAGAATAGAATAACATGATTTGATGTTTTTTAAAATCTCATGATTTTGGGGGCCAACATCCTGATTTTTGACCTCTTGAGGTTGACAGTACTGCATCTCCAAACCTCAAAGATGAGATTTTTAGAGCAGAGCTCTAACTTTTGACAACTGCTGGAGCAGAACTTTTACTTCTAGCAGATGAGGATCTCCAGGGCAAAGGAAAACCCCAGTCATGCCCTTTTCCTCTGGATAGACCCCTGTACTAAGGCCTGAGAGGGGGATGGTATAAGCATAACTCTGACCACTTCAGAATTGTTGTACTTGCCTCCGGTGCTCCCCGTAGGACTATGAAGTTCTGCTTCATCCCCCAATGCAGAGATCTGCCTAAATGGTATAATCTAACTGAATGATTCCCCTTCATCCTCAAATGTCCTGTTATGGCTGAGCACCCTAGCAGGGGTTAACATCCCTTTTCCCCTCTCAGGTCCCTAAGAACCCCACAACGGGTTCTCTTGCCTCAATAATACCCTTCCTAGGGGCCAGTTTATTACAAAAACATACTGCGAATAATTCATAATAAAAGTCCAAAAAACAAAGTCTGCCTGCCACTTCCAGTGCATAGTTGTTAAAATCCTATGACAGACAGTCTGTCAACATAGCACATACCACTCTCTGGGGTTTTCCACCACACCTGGGTTCTTCTTCAGTCCTCTCCCATCCTTCTGCCAGGACAGCCACTCCATCTCTTCCAGCTGTAGTATATCCCTGTTCTTCGGAGAGGATCTTCCCACCACCGCCAACTCTCTTCTGGGACTTCATCCTTACCTGGGGAGTATCCCCTTCTCTCCCCCAGCCCTCTGGCTCCAGTTCTCCAGCATGGAGGTAAGCTCCTTCACTGCTCCCCTGCCTTCAGCCCTCTCCGACCCTCAGCTCTGGCTCTCCAATTTGGGGAGGTCAGCCAGCAAACCCCTCTGATGTTCAGCCTTCCTTCAAGGACCTCTATCCTCTATGATTCTCCATGATCCTTTATAGCGCCAGGTGCTGCCCCGCTGTATTAATTGACCACCTGAGGTGGCACAGGAGATTGAGGCCTCCTTGTAACACTAATCTAAAATGTGTTTGTTACTGAAAGAATAAAACCTACCTTTATTTTTTCTTTCATGTCTTTCAGCTTCTTCTTATTTTCCATTTTTTTATTTTGTCTATCCCTCCATTTTTTCAAACGTGGAGGAAGAAGACGATCAGAAATGTCACTTTCTTCCACTTGGATAAAAACTGCAACATCAGGACAGAGTCCTCGCTCTGATAAGTACTGGGCCTCCTCAAATGTACGAGGGAAACCATCTAGTATAAATCCTGTGGATCTGATTGGAAACAAAGATAAAGATGATGTACTTCTAAAGTAATCTTTTACCACACAGAAAATTCAGTGAGTGAATGGCAAAAAGAAAAAAAAAACATTTACTATTAAAAAATCCTTTTAATAAATTTTAAAATGTCATCATTTTTCCTCTCAATTTCTTGCAATTCCCTCTTCAGGCTGGTCTATATGGTGCAGCAATGTGCATTCAAATTTGTGAATTCAAATGTGCACTGAGTTGCACACTAATCTTGCTGGCACACACTAAAAAGTTCCCTAGCGAGTAGACAAGCCCTTAGAAAACTAGAAGCAATTTTTCACTTTTTATTTTATTTATTTTATTCTGCTTAGCAAAAATTGTCTTTCCCTCTGTATTTTGAATGGCGCAGAAATCAAATGCCCATTTTGTTTATGAGTAATTTCAGCTAGCATTGTGTCTAAAAGAGCTTTGTGTGCCTGCATCTTCAATTTTGCTAGTGTGGCTCTGAAAATAGTGTTTGTTAGCCACTGCTGTAGAATCATAAGTGGGGGCACAAATCATTGTTTTGGTATAGTCTGTCATGTGAAGTTTGTTAGCTGATGATTTCCTTTCAGGGAATGACCTCTCCCGCAGTCCATGACATGGACTACACCTCTCTGCATGAGCTAAACCTCTCTCCCCACAAATACTGGAGTCAGTTCAGACTTGTCTATGGAACTCCAGGTCCTGGTCATACTCCTTACATCTTCATACTTGATAAGTACTTCCAAAGCTGAATTTTGTGTTTCTGTACTTCTTCTTATTAGATTGAATATAAGAGTAATATTTCATATATATGGGCTTTGATATAGACAAAGCACTTATCTTAAGTGATGCAGATGGCAGGAAAGGTCAGACTCGGAAAGGAAACTTAATCTTTTGCCCAGTCAGACATTTGGACAAAAGTAGGAAGGAAAGATAAATAGCACAGTAGGACTTCCCTCAAATTAGTAGTATTAAAATTGTTTCTGGACCTCATTTGGAGTCTGTCCTGTTGAAGGATGATTTTACAGAGGAATGAAGTCAAGCTTATAGTGCTTTTTTGAAAAAAGGTTGATGGATGACAAGGCTTTACAGACTTCCTTTGTGGAAGCTAGCACTCTTTCTGCCTAGGATACCTCTGTGGAAAGTATTGAGTGGGCTCTGATATTTTCTAAAATTACTTTATCTATGCACAAATATGCTTTTGTGCCCAGCATGTTTGGCGGGGGCAGCACAGAACACCACATCAGCCAAGGATTGCCCCATGCTGGCAGAAACCTCAGCTTCATATTTAAGGCAGATGTAAGACCCCTTTGTGTTGGCAGAGTGGTGGAAAGGGGCTACAGAATGGGCCAGGGTCTGACCCAGTGTTTTTCTGAATTGATAGATTCTCCAACATTATCTTTTAATAGTTCGTCTTACATTAGGCATGTGTCATGATTTCTCTATATGATGTTGAGGCTTTCGGCAAAATGAAAGAATTATTTTCTCCTGAGGAATGGGAGAAATATTTAACACTGACTATGAATGATTCTGGAGCATGGAGAACAATCTTTCCTTGTGGATGGTGGAGCAAGTGATAGAATCATATAAATGTAGGGCTGGAAGAGACCTCGAGAGGTCATTTCATGTCGCACAAGAATGGAGATTTCAGAGACTTTTCTTGCCAACATGACTTCAATCAGGAGACATGTTTATGGAAAGAAAATGCAAGGAATTAGATGCCATCAGTTTGAACAGATGGGTCACAAGACCTTGCAGCACTATAGGCAGATCCTAGATAGGGAAGATAAGCCCAGGTGTTGCTTTGGATACACATGCTGCTTTAAGGGACTTAGTTATTATTGGGTGATCTTTCAGAGTCTTTAATGAGTCTACATTTATGTCACTATTTAATGTCAAGATGTCACATGTGATGGTGGGAAGTTTTAGGTCCAGAACAGTGCGATGGTTCTCAGGGTACCCAGGATTGTGAGTCACCTTGTTACCCCCTGCCAGCAGTGGGAGGGAGTCTTGCTTGTGCTTACTTGGGTGTCAGCTCTCTGATACCACCAGCCTGTTAGCCCCTCAAGCATTCTCCTCTGGGAAACACCAGCCTTTACTTTGCCTTGCAGATTAACAATAGATGCAGCCCAGTCCCCAAGTCCTTTTGAAGCATTCCCTTGTAATGTCCAGCTCCTTTTCCACTGAATACTCAGTGATATCAGATCTGCTGTCCCCAAAGGAACAATATGTACCCCGCTTGTATGATCACAGCACTGAGACATGCATCCGACGAAGTGGGCATTCACCCACGAAAGCTTATGCTCCAATACATCTGTTAGTCTTAAAGGTGCCACAGGACTCTCTGTTGCTTTTTACTGATCCAGATTAACACGGCTACCCCTTTAGCACTGAGATATGTGTATAGTGAAAACAAGGATATGTTTAGTACCAAAGATTCAAGCAACAGTGAGTAAAGATATTGGGAACAAAAGGTTACATATAAAACAAAATCATAATATACTTTCTAGAGACTAAACTTAACCTATAGGTTAACCTGTCTAAAGAAGTCTGTTTCATCCTCAAACTCCTCTGCACCATTTTCAACCAAGGTTGGCAGAGAGCCTGTTTTCATGAATGTAAACACACTGCTTGTTTACTTCCTAAGTATAGGGTTAGGGGGTGTCTCCTTTGCCTTCTACTTATACTCCCCAAAGTTTTATCTCTGAATACAGACCCATGGCTTGTTTCCTTCCCTGTTGATGTCACACTGCTCCATTGACGTCGTATGTAAATAGTTATCCATTGTGTTAGCTTACAGTACTTAAGACCTCATGACATTCTTTGGTAAACCAGAATGTATGCACCAGAATCAGGACATTCCTGTAACCCTCTATCAGTTGGCATTAAGGGGATCTTGGGTCACCGACAGCTGAAATATTTTGTTTCCTAGGGCTGATCTTTCTATTTTGACACTAGTAGGAAAATTTTATTCAAACCCATGTGTAAACTGAGAAGCCAGAAGTTCTGCTTGAGACTAAAACCATTTTTTTTTTTTTTTTTACAGAGCATCCCATCTTGTTTAGGGCTTGCCTCTCAACTGCCAAGCTCAGTAGTCTGGGCTGACATGAAAGAGTGGGGCCAGCCATGGAACAGGAGATTTTGTCTTCTGAAAAGAGGGAGTGGAGACCTCTGTGACATCTCCACTAGGTCTGAGAACCACAACCCCTTTGTGACCAATCAGGGAGGAGGAGAATGATAGATGCTTCCTTGCTTCTTATCTTCTGAATAACAGTTCCCATTAGCAGAACAATGGGAAAGAGGGATGGGGGGTGCCCAAGAAACCAATTCTGCCATCTATGATGCAGAGTGTCCATTTCCTTTGATCTTTGTCTGGTTTCCCTGGTGAAGAAGGGCCTTGTCTTTGCATTTTCATTGGATGTGAATAGATCCATCTGGGGCTGACCAAGATCTGTTGATATCAACTGGAAAATTTCTTGGTTCAGGAATAATTCTGAGTTGTCTATCTCCTGACGGCTGAGTCAAACAGCTTTTGTGTTCCATGTCACCTTTACGTGGCTTGCCCTGATGGAGGCTAGATGACCATGTGCCTAAAAAGGACTTGCATTGCTTTGGCATTCACGTGAGAACTTCTTGTGCCCCCTAATGATTTAAGTATGCCATGGTCATCATGTTGTATGGCAGATCCAGGATGGACTGTTTCCTCAGCAAGGCCTCATTTGATTATAGCAAACTTTAAGTCAAGAAAAATTTTGGACTTAAAGCCTGATAGCATACTTTCAAAAATGCTGTCAAAGTTATCCTTGGTGTAACTTAAATGAGGCCTTTTTTAACTTACTTTTGCTGCTTCATAAATTTAACTAAGGTTGTACCTGATTAAAATGTAGTTCTAGTCTTGAAACTTCCAAGATAATGAACCAGATAATGAGATACTCAGAGAGTCATAATGTCCTTGAAGTTTCCCTGCTGCCCAAGGAACGGTGAAAACTGCACTGGCTCCATACTTGGCACAGTACATTCCCCAACACAATGGTACATCTACACTGGTCAGTATGTTGAGTGGGCAAAGCCAAGGATGCATCCAGTCCATATATCATTCTGACCTTCTCTGTCCAACTGTGTGAGGGGGTGGCAATGTACTGGTTCTGTGGAGCCTGTTCCCATCCATCACTGCTACCCAACATACAGATAGCTAGTTTAAGGATGTAAGGAGGAACCTTGTGCTCCTTATTCCCCTGGGCTAATCAGGCTACAATTTGGCCCCAAAAGAAGTAGAAGGCCACACAGAACTGGGCTCATAAACTGCATATAATTTAGCTTGTCAAACTGTTGGATAATGTTAAAGCAGAAAATTGTGAGAGAAGTACTGGGCAAGTTGAGAAAGTGGAATATGTTCTTGTTTTACAGGAATTTTAAAAAAAGTTTTCAAACCACCATTATTTTTTCTTCATTTGATTGTGAACAGTCTAAGAACATTTTCCTCCTCTTTGTAATCTTTTAATATACTAAGAAAAATCTTGTTGGCATTTGTAAACTGTAAAAGTTACAGGTATATATTTGGTTAAAATTAAAATTTAACTTTTAACACATGATGCTGCAACTCCTTGCACGTGTGTGGACTGGGTGGCCTGCACAAATGCAGCAGCATACTACATGTAAGCAGTTGTGGGATGGGAGCCCAAGCCCTGGTCTACACTTTGGGGGGAGGGAGGGAAATCGACCTAAAATATGCAACTTCAGTTACGAAAATAGCGTAGCTGAAGTCAACATATCTTAGTTCGACTTACCTCGTGTCCTCATGGCGCGGGATTGACTGCCGCTGCTTCCCCGTCGACTCCGCTTCCGCCTCTCGCTGCGGTGGAGTTCCGGAGTCGACGGCAGAGCGATTGGGGATCGATTTATCCGCGTCTACACTAGACGCGATAAATCAATCCCCAATAGATCGATCACTACCCGCCGATCTGGGTACTACCCTATCCGGCGGGTAGTGAAGACGTACCCCAAGTCTGAAAACTTTCTCTGAGATAAATCTTTTCCTTCTATGTCCAGTACTTTATGAAATATGTCATCTAATCATTCTTTCTCCAACAGGATTGTTTATGAAATCTCATTTAAATACTGTTTATCACTTCCGTTCCTGTCCACTTTAGCCTTCTAGAAACAAAAACATAAAATTAACACTAATATGTTCTCACTAAATCCTACTTATCCTTTTTTGAGAGACTGAGATGTTTTAGGATGGTTTAATACTTTATTTCGTAACTACTAAAGTGAATATACTTTATTCTTAAATGTATAGGCGTATGCTGGTATTGCACGATATTACATATCCAATGGATTATCTATTGCATGTTATTCATTACTTATCTACAATTTGTGGACTTAGTATTGCAAAAATTGAGTTTATTAAAAGAAATTAAACAAAAAGATAAATAATTCGATGTCAATAATAAGTTACCGGATTGGCTCCTTTGTCCACCACTCAGGAACAATTTTATCAAGCACTTCTGGTGTCAATGCCTCATTATCTACTATGTTCGCTTTGATTATTTCTTCCTCATCAGTTAACACCACTTCCTTCATCTAGATAGACACAAAAGACCATGAAAAAATTAATATCTATACGTTGCTTGACAATGACATTGCTCTTTGACTGACCTAGAAGATTAGATAATGCATTTCAGGTACAGCTTTTATTCAGTTAAGTTCAGCAGCAATAAAATAATCTAGTTCATTACATTTTGTTGTATGTTATTTTACATACAATTTTAAAAACAGAGTTGGTCAAACATTTCTGAATTTTGATTTTTCAACAAACAAGAAACTAAATTTAAAAACAGGATGTTTTTGGTGAAAACTGGCATGAAACATGCATGATGTTTTTGATCACCTATACAGATAGTCAAAATTTTTTGAAACATTGACAAAAACAAATGATGAATTTTTTTCTAATTTTTCTACCAGCTCTAATTAAGAAACAGAGTTTAGTTAATTTATGGAAAATGGGAGGGGTATGAAGACAGTGTGCTAGATGCTTGGCCCAACCAAGCTTTGCTCCATGGAGGACCTGAGAAGCAGAGACAAAGATGGCCCTAATTCCTTTTTACTTCCCCCAATTTACGGCAACTTCAGAGTTACTGTAAACTGTGCCCCATTCCACAGTCCCCAAGGATCCATTCCAGCCACTGGGGATCACCAGAGCATAACTAGCTCTGATCTAGCTAAGCCACAGTTCAGAGGTGGTATAGGGCAGTGATTCTCAAACTTATTTGATTGCACTCCTTTATTTGATTGATCCACTTCAGGTGTCTTGACGCCCTGTGCTTGTAATAGGATATTTGTGGTAGCAGTGCCAGGTTGGACCACACATGTGCTGTAGCTGTCTCGCACCACTCTGAGCAGTTACATAGTGGTATGCAGTCAACTGTCCCCATTCCATCTCTACCTCAGAGAATCAGACTGAAACTCTGAAGTAGAAGGGAGGAGAGAGGATAGTGGAACACCCACAGGGACAACCATCTCGAAGCACCTCAGTTACTGCACAAGGTGAGTAACCTTCTCTTCTTCTTCGTGAAGTGTACCTGTGGGTGCTCCACTTTAGATGACTGTTGAGCAGTGCCCCTCAGTGGAGTTGATCTACTGACAGTGGATAACACCGTAAGTCAAAAGTGAGGATCTGATGCTGATTATTCTGTAAAGCACAGTGTTTAGTGAAAGTATGGACTGATGCCCAGGTAGCTGCTCTGCAAATGTCAGTGATAGGCCACCGATGCTGCCAGTGCTCTGGTGGAGTGTGTGCGAACTCCCGGTGGATGTTGTAGATTGTTGTTTTGATAGCACAAATGGATACATACTGATATCCATTTGGATAGTCTCTGTTTTGAGATGGTTTGACCATCAAGTATTCTGTTATGGAAACAAATAGTCTAGGTGATTTTATAAATGTTTTTGTTCTTTCAATGTAGAAAGCTAGTGCTCTGAGAACATCCAATGTATGGAGTGAGGCCCCCCTCCCATCCACATGTGACTTAGGAAAAAATAGAGGTAAGTAAATGGGTTGGTTTAAATGAAAGGGGGAGGCAACTTTGATTATGAACTTAGGATGCAGTCAGAGGATTACTTTATCTTTAAAGAATGTTGTATAAGGTAGGTGTGCCATTAGGGCACCTAATTCTCCCACCCATCTGGGGGACGTGATGGTAATGAGGAAAGCCACCTTCATGGATAAGTGAAACAAAGAGCAAGTTGCAAGGGGTTCAACTGGCTTTCCCATGAGTCCGCGTAGAACAAGGTTGAGGTCCCACATGGGTGTAGAGTTTTATTGTGGGATAAGTGTTTTCAATGCCTTTAAGGAAGCATTTAATCATCGGGTGAGCAAATATAGTGACCCTGTCCACTTTGTCATGGAAGGAGGTAATGGCAGCCAAGTGTACTCTTATGGAGCATGTGGATAGCCCCAATTTTTTAAATCCTAGTATATAGTCCAGGATCATTGGTAGGGGGGAAAGACTGTGGCAAGATCTGTTTATCTTGGCACCAGGTGCAGAATCATTTCCACTTATGGATATATGTCTTTCTTGTACTTAGTCTCCGACTGTTCAGTAATATATCTTTTACTTCCTCAGAACAGGCCTTCTCGACTCCAGACAGCCATGGAGTAACCAGGGCTTGAGGTGGACTACTGCGAGGTTGGGGTGACAGACGCGTCCTGCATCTTGTGATAGAAGGTGAGGTACTAAGGGAAGGGTTTGAGGTGGTTTCACTGCCATCTGATGCAAGTATGGGAACCACGTTTGTCTGGGCCTCGTGGGTGCAATGAGAATGACCCTGGGTTTGTCCTGCTTGATCTTGTAAATGACTCTGCTTAGGAGTGGGGTCAGAGAAAATGGGGCTTCCCATTTTATGAGGATTGCATCGCCTAGGGAGTGGTGTCCCAATCCCGCTCTGGAGCAATATTGTGAGCATTTGACATTCTGAGCTGTTGCAAATAGATCTATGTCGGAAAACCCCCATAGTTTGAATATGGACTTGAGAATTCTGGGATCCATCTCCCACTCATGGGTTTGTGAGAAATCCCTGCCTAGTAGATCTGCTGTTGTATTTTGACCTCCTGGCAGATAGGATGCTGATATCTCTATGTTGTTGGTGATGCACCAGTTCCAAAGGGATATTGCCTTTGTACATAGGGAGTATGATCATCCTCCTGCTTCACGGTTTATATAAAACATGCCTGCTATATTGTCTATGAGGATCTTGATGGCATTGTTCTTGACTAGAAGGAGAAAGTGGTCGCATGCATTTCGGACTGCCCTTAGCTCCAGTAAGTTTATGTGAAGGTTGGACTCTTCTGGGGACCAGCGGCCTTGGACCGTATTGTTGAGTAGATATGCCCCCCCAACCTATTAAGGAAGTATCTGTTGTGATGGTCATGGTTGGAGTTCTTTTTTGGAAAGAGACTCCTGAGCAGACGTTGTTTGGTTGTGTCCACCATGTTAACGAGTCTTTTACTCTGCATGTCTGTTGAGAGAGTCTCCGTGCAGTATATACACCTGGGGCCGGCAACCTCTGGCACGTGGCTCGCCAGGGTAAGCACCCTGGCAGGCCGGGCCAGTTAGTTTACCTGCCACGTCAGCAGGTGCGGCCGATCGCGGCTCCCGCTGGCCGCGGTTCGCCGCTCCGGACCAATGGGGGCGGCGGGAAGCTGCGGCCAGCACATCCCTCAGCCCACGCCGCTTCCCGCAGCCCCCATTGGCCAGTCGGCCGTCGGCCGAACCAGCCAACGCGGCAGGTAAACAAACTGGCCCAGCCCGCCAGGGTGCTTACCCTGGCAAGCCGCATGCCAGAGGTTGCTGACCCCTGATATACACTGTTCGAAGCCGGGCCTGCAAGCATCTCATGTGGAATTTGGCATGCTTGACAACAAATGTTGTTGCTGACATGTGCCCCAAGAGTTGTAAACATGTTCTGGCGGATGTTTGTGTGCTATCCCTCATCATTGAAATTAGATTGAATAGGGTGAGGAAGTGTTGTTGGGGTAGCATTGCTGTTGCTGTTAGACAGTCGAGACAGGCTCCTATGAATTTCAATTTTTGGACAGGAACCAGTGTGGACTTTTGCGTGTTTATTTGCAACCCTAGGTTCGTGAAAAGGGTTATTGTGCTCTGCATGGCGTTTATCACTTCTTGCCCTGTTGGTGTCCATAGGAGGCAGTCGTCCAAGTATGGATATATCATTACTCCATGTTTGCGTAGGTGAGCTGCAACAACAGCAAGAACCTTGGAAAAAACTCTTGGGGCAGTGGATAGGCCGAAGGGTATTACTCTGTACTGGAAATGCTGTTTCCCTAGTGTGTATCTTCTGTGTGATGGGTAGATGGTAATATGAAAATAAGCGTCCTGAAGGTCAGGGGCCGAGAGCCAATCTCCCTTCTCTAATGCCGGAATTATTGTGGTTAGAGTCACCATTTTGAAACGTTGTGTTCTGATGAATTTGTTGAGTTTTTGTAAATTCAGGATGGGAGGATGCATCCCCACCTGCCGGTCTTTTTCAGAATTATAAAGTAAGGGTTGGTCCACACTAAGCCCCCAGTTCGAACTAAGATACGCAACTTCAGCTACGTGAATAATGTAGCTGAAGTCGAAGTATCTTAGTTCGAACTTAAAGGTACTTACTGCGGGTCCACACGCGGCAGGCAGGCTCCCCCATCAACTCCGCCTACTCCTCTCGCGGAGCAGGATTACCGGCGTCGACGGCGAGAACTTCTGGGATCGATTTATCGCGTCTAGACAAGACGCGATAAATCGATCCCAGAAGATCGATTGCTTGCCGCCGAACCAGCGGATAAGTATAGACGTACCCTAATATGAATAACCTCTCCCCCTGTGTTGTGATGGTACAGGTTCCACAGCACCTAATTGTATGAGGTGGTTTATTTCCTGTTGTAACAGGTGCTCATGAGACGGGTCTCTGAAGAGGGCCGGGGAAGGGGGGTAGGTATGTGGGATAGAAATAAAGGCGATAGAGTAGCCCTTCTGGATAATCTCTAAAACTCATCTGTCTGTCATGATGGTGTTCCAAACTGGGTAGTATGGTGACAGATGGTCTCCAAATGGACAGGAACCATTTTTGGAGTGTGGAGGTCTCATGCCCTCGACCACACCTTCAAAATGTTTGTCTAGAGGTGGATTGATGAGACACCAAAGGCTGATCTTGGTTCTGCTGACGTCTGTTCTGTCTTTGTTTACTCCATTGGTTGTACTGTCTTCGGGGCTGAGAGTATGGCGTAGAACAGAATCACTTATTGTAAAACCTGCTCTGTTTGTTTTTGTTTGCAGGTATGTAAATGCCAAGAGTTTTTAAGGTCACCCTTGAATCTTTTAGGGTGTGTAATGAGACAAAGGTTTTGTCTGCAAATAGTTTCTGTCCCTCGAAGGGTAAGTCCCTGATTGTTGCCTGGGACCTCCCTTGGGAATCCAGAGAGGTGGAGCCATGATGCATGATCATGGATGTCATGAGTCTGCAGAGTCCAAGGAGGCCCGGAGGGCTGTCCTGGCGATGAGAGACCCTTCAGAAATGTTTGCCTTGTACTTTTTTTTTTGTCATCTGGTAAATTTTCAATAAAAGTTGACAATTTGGAGAACAGATTGTGTGTATATTTGGCTAGCGGGGCCACATTGTTGGCTATGAGGAACTGAAGTGTAGCTGAGGAATAAGCTTTCCACCTGAAAAGGTCTAGCCTTTTCCAATCCTTATCGTATGGGGTTGTTCGGGACTGGTGTTGTTTCCCCCTTTGGGTGACTGTCTCCACTACTAAGGAAATTGGTGCGGAGGTGTGTAAATAGGAACTCAGCCCCTTTTGTTGAATGTAATATTTTTTGTTGGACCTTTTACATGAGGGTAGTGCTGTAGCAGGTGTCTGCCAGATTTTTTTTGCAGGCTCCATGATTTCGTCATTAATTGTCAGAGCTATATTTGCCGATGGGGATGCCTGGAGTATGTCTGTGACCTTATGTTGGGCTTCTGGTAGCTGTTCTAGTGAAATGTTTAGGGATTTGGCTACCTTTTGAAGAGGTCCTGAAAGTATTTGAAATCATCCCCTGTAGTGGCTGGTGGTGGTATTATGGTTTTGTCCAATGACGACGAAAAGAGGTGAGTAGGCGACAAGTGTCATGTTTGGCTGTGTCTTCAGGTTCCTCAGTGTCTTCCTCCTGTGTTTCTGAGGGTGCTGGGACAGTTGGTGAAAGGGCTGATCTGGACCTAGGCGGGTTAGGGGGCTTGTGGTTTTGGGCCGTAGACTTTGCTCATGGATCCCAATATGACCAGTTAGGTGGGACTGGTATGGGAGCGGTGCCCAGGGGTTATCATACCATCCTTGTATATCTGCAGGTGGTTGGTGATGAGATGGTCCTGGCTTGGGTGAGGAATGGCAAGGAGTATATATTACTACATCATCCTCTTCTTCCTCATCACTGGAGATAGGTGGCGCTGACCTGCAGGGAGTAGTCAACTGGTTTGGTACTGATCTAGATGGGGTGCCCTTGATGCCGAGTAGAGGAGATTCAGGCATTGAGGCCACTCTCAGGTCTGCATGCCTCATGAATTACTGCAGAATCGTGAGGCTTGATGCCAGAGATGGCAAGGTGGACAGCCCGGGAGCATGAGTTGAAGCTGCCACTGCCGAGTATTTAGAGCTGTGTGGCGCCATTGTACCACTCGGTGCCGAGATCTTCTTCGGCTCAATGGGTGCCGAGATGGAAGGTTTCACTTTGCTATGTGAACGTCCATTACGGCCTGCCCGCATAGGGTCTTTAGCTCTTCAGGAACTCTCAGTGCTGGATGTTTCTGGTGCCTCGCAGTCCGGCGGTCTCGGTGCCATCAGTACCGGGGCAGATTTTTCAGTTGGAGATCGCTTTCTTTTAGGCAATTCTTGGTGCGAGGATGTCTGCGACCTCCTTCCGGTAGCATTTCTAGAAGTAGGCTCCTTGGCAGCTGTTGTTGAAGCGGAACCCCTGTCAGAGGCTGCCATTAGTGACCGTTGGCCAGGGGGTGACCTGGACTTGGGATTGGAGGTTGTCCTTAGGGATTTCTCCATCATGAGGAATGTCAGTTGGAAATCCCTGGCTTTTCTTGTCCTAGCTGTCAGTTTTCTGAAGCGTGGGCACTTTTGAGTAATGTGTGTCCCGCCAAGGCAGTGGACACTGAGACCATCAGAGACTGGTATGGATAGTCTGCAAGTAAGGCAGCATTTAAAGCCATGTGAGCCAGACATGCCCGAGAGAGTTGGTCTCTTTGAGAAAAAAATAGGGTAAACCTTGTTTGAGGCTAAGGCTGTACACCTACCAGGGAGGGAGGGGTAGACATGGAAGGAAAAGGATTTTTTTTTTAATTTTAAAGAAATTAGAGTAAGGCAAGGGGATAGGGAAACTAACTACAATTAAGCTAACACTATCACTATAAACTATCTACTATAAGTCTTATATGAGGTCAGAGAGGGCACTGCTGATCACTCCGATTCATGCCAAAGGCGATAGAGAAGGAACTGGGGATGGTTGGCTGCGCATCGCTATGTAACTGCTTGGAGCAGTGCGAGACAGCTATGGTGTGTACACGGCCCAACTGTGCACTGCTACCATAAATCTCCGATTACAAGCGCAGGGCGTCAAGACACCTAAAAAGCAACAAAGAGTCCTGTGGCACCTTAAAGACTAACAGATGT
>NW_020664393.1:5146294-5340509 GCF_002925995.2 Terrapene triunguis | reverse complement strand
ACATCTGTTAGTCTTTAAGGTGCCACAGGACTCTTTGTTGCTTTTTACAGATCCAGACTAACACGGCTACCCCTCTGATACAAGACACCTAAAGTGGAGTATCCATAGGGTCATGCCTCGAAGAAGAAAGGTGCCTTCCACTACAACTACCTCTCTAGCTAATTAAAGGGATAATGCTGACATGCTCTGAAGAGATTACCATCTAGACCTCCTTAGCTGGAAGGATGGTGGGGAGTTAGTAAAGATTTATTTCATGTTAGGTACCAAATAAACTCCATGAATTATACTTGATGCATAATACCGAACTGTGGCTTGAAGAGTTTTCATTATACTTTACATTGTTAACGGGTAAGGAGGAAACCAGCTGAGTTTTACTCACAGTCCTGGTCCTTCCCCTGTAAATGGCTCTGGTCAGCGGCTGCAGCCTGTCTGCCTTCTTGCAGCCAGGCTCTCCTCCATGTTCCCCCCTACCAGACCTCTCTTTTAAGCAGGTCCTCCATAGGGAGCATGCCTGGCAGCTGCTGAGGGGCTGGGCTTTCTTGAACCAATACTGCTTCACCATTCCTTTAACCTTAGTATGGTATCTGTAAACCCCATCACACATGCTCAAAGGCAACAGAATGTCACTCTATGGTTCAGAGGGCTACACTGGAACCAGAGACAATGAGGGCAGTAGAGACACTGAAAAGTATAGGATGGCCACTCATGTATTCCCTGAATACCAGATATTCTCGTACTTCTGGGAAAAGCGTGACCTCGCCCCTGCCGGCATGACCTCACTTACATGGCGCATGTAAAGTCACATCACATAGGGGATGCCATTTTTAAGAGTGTGCTGCTCCACCCCACTGATGTGACCTTATACCAGGAGTGGGCAAACTTTTTGGGCCAAGGGCCACATCTGGGTGGGGAAATTGTATGCAGGGCCGGGGCAGGGGATTGGGGTGCGGGAGGGAGTGTGGGGTGTGGGAGTGGGTGTGGTGTGCAGGAAGGGGCTCAGGGCAAGGGATTGGGGCAGAGGAGAGGTGTATGAAGGGGCTCAGGGAAGGGGGTTAGGGTGCAGGAGGGGTGCATAGTTCAGGGGGCTCAGGGCAGGGGTGCAGGAGGGGTGCGGACTGCGGGGGGGGGCTCAGGGCAGGGGGTTGGGGTGCACAGGGGTGCAGGGTGAAGCAGGGAGCTCAGGGCAGGAGGGGTGCAGGGTGTACGAGGGGGCTCAGGGAAGGGAGTTGGGGTGCAAGGTGCAGGCAGGGGGCTTAGGGCAGGGAGTTGGGGGGCGGGATGCAGGCGGGGTTTGGGCTCCGGCCTGGCACCTCTTACCTAAAGCGGCTCTGGGGTGGCAGCGGCCCCGTGCTGCTCCAGGAAGTGCTGCGGTCCCTTGCCGCGCCTCCAAGTACCTCCCTCGAAGCTCCCATTGGCCATGGTTCCCCGTTCCCGGCCAATGGGAGCTGCGGGGGGGCGGTGCCTGGAGGCAAGGGCAATGCACGGAGCCCTCTGCCCTCCCGCCCAGGGGCCGCAGGAAAGTGGTGCCGTCCGCTTCTGAGAGCGGTGCGGGGCCCGCAGTGCCACAGGGGCAATCCTGCAGGCCGGATCCAAAGCCCTGAGGGGCCGGATCCGGCCCACAAGCCGTAGTTTGCCCACCCCTGCCTTATACACACGGTGCATGCAATGTCACACCACATAAGGAGCACCATTTTTAAGAGCATACCGTCCTGCTCTATCTGCGTGAATTTGTGTACACTATGCATGTGAGGTCATGACGGAGGGGGCAAAGCGTTGTGCCCTTAAAAATGGCATCAGCTGTCCAATACTAGACAAAACACTTCAGTTGTCTTAGTGCCAGACAGGGGACAAATCACCCCAAAAGAGGACTGTCCAGTTCAAAACTGGATGAATGGCCTTCCTAGCAAAAGTGGAGGGGAAAAGAGGGCACTGCGGGGAGCAGGAGGCAGATTTAGGGGATATAAGGGAATGTAGGGGGAGTCAAAAGCAGGGGGAGGTAGAGTGGGAGAGTGCTGCCCAGTCTCAGGCAGAGAAGTTGGGGGGGGGGGGAGGAGGAGGAGGGGGGAAGATCAGGGAAGTGTTGCTTTTTTCAAAAAGCTAAACCAACCCCCTATTGTTTTTACTGTGACATTATTGTTTATATGAATGATTGATATACATTTTTGCATAGAAACACTCATTATAGGATCATTTTTGGAATATTATGAATGCTTTCAACATTTAACTTTATTTTGAAATATGTAATGAAGGGAAGTTACATTACACTGTGCAGCCGAAGGATTCTGGTTACTAGTTAGCTGCCCATTAGCTAAAATTGATTAGTTTTAAAAACTGAACATTTTTGTCTAAGACCGCTTCTCCTGACGCATTCCTCTGCACCCTGTTCAGCTAAATTCAGAAAGCAGAAGTTAACATAAAGTTCTTTACTATAGTCCTAAAAAGTAATAAGTTCTCTGAGCAAGTGTGAATCATGGTGCATTAAACAGATCAATGGTTCTCAAACTATTTACCACCCCGCCTTCTTTTATCAAAGGAAATAAATTAGGAGGGGAGGGAGTCAAGACAGTAATAGGAAATGGATGGTAGTTCTTGGGGTTGGCAATACTGAGTATTTGGCCTCTAAAAAGAGGATACTACTGCTTACTATTATTACCTCTTTATTTTTGTTACTTTCATTTTCATGTGCACTTTCACTTTCAGTTTCTGTATTAGTCTGAGAGGAGTCTCCCAATTCCTGAAAGAGAGCTTCCATGTCAATCTGCTCTTCCTCAGGTTCCTCGTCAAATTCAAGTCCAACTCTCTTTTCAGTTTTGGGCATGATCATTTCCTGTAGACGTTCTTCGAACTGAATATGGAAAATTCCTAATTTGTCAGCTAGCCATCGGCCACAGATAGTTTTACCTGCTCCATGTGTGCCCAGCAGGCACAGTCTTAAGGGAGGAGCCTGTCAGAAAGAATTAAGAATACTTTTATAACAATTTCTACACTTGGGTGCACTTAAGTTACGGTTGTATAGACCTCGTTGAATTAATTCTAAATTTCAGGGCCTCTAATATAAAAAAGTACCCTCAAAAGAAGCATAAGCACACATGCATTTTGCATTTCAATGTTTAAAACTACAGTGAATTACATATACAGTAGATAAAAACCTGTACATTAACTCCTTTCCCTTCTGCCCCTCTATTTCACCCTTTTTATTCTTCTTATTTCAACCTCCCACCCTGTCCCATCCTCCTCTGACCCCTATTTCACTTATGAGAAGTGAGTTAATAACAATAATTAATGAACAAAAAACTATTTTAACAGAGCCATCGAAATGTGTATATGTCTTACTGAGTAAGCATGTGATATTATTGTAAATCTTTGTCCTGCCCTTCCCTTCCCCCTTTGTTCATAACCTTTACTTATTGGGTTGGCCCTACATTTAGATTGTAAACTCATTGGGGAAGGGGCACATCTTCCTTGTTTCTGTGAAGTGCCTAGCACACTTGTAGCAACACAAAAATAAGAACAACAAAAATAATTGTAATGGAGGATGGAAAATGATGTGTAATATCAACCCCTTATTAGCAATCTATTTTAAATAGTTCTAAATTTTTCTCACTTGTAATGGTTCCTTGTGAGCAACATACTCCTCAGGGTTCTCCAAAAACTTTTCTCTGGACTCAGGACTTGAAAAATAGTAAAATTTTTCTCGATATATAGCTCCATGTTCAGCAATCCCTGGGAAAAGGACAAAGTTCTCCTTCAGACTCACTGGACAAAAGTGTTTGGTGTCTCCCATGTGTCTCTTCTTTTCATTAATTTTATCTTCATCCTGGAAATACACAATGGTTTTAGAGAAAACTGTCAAGAAGTCTTTGGATCAAGTAGAAAAACATTATATATAAAATATTTTGAACACATACTTCCCATTTCAAGTGCATTATAGTACATTACTTTCAGAGATGATGATGAAGCAAAGCCCGAGATTTAAACACTCCCTTGAACTCTAGGGCATTTGAAATCCAGATCCAATCCAAACTTTACATCTTACACTCATTCCTAATTACAAATGTTTGAATACAGGGTACTCTAAATACTTACTGCTAAATTTAAAAACTAGCTCCCAAACAATCTCCAAATTTGTGTGTGCAAATTTTGCATATGTACCAATTTGTATACTCAATTCAGGTAATTGCTTATCTACTTGAATATATGTGGAATTATGAGTAACTATGTGAATGCACATGTAATATATACATGTACAAATTTGTGAGGGCAAGGTAATGTTATGCTGGAAGGTATTAATGAAGCAGATCTTTGACCTATAGACAATCTAACTAAATCTGATGGGTATGCTATGCACCCTTTTTTCAGGCTAAATGGAAAGAAGGAGCAATTAAATGCCCCTTTATGTGGTGACAGCTGGAAACTAGGAGGCTACTGCACAAGACACTGGGCCATATGGCAAAGCCTGAGCAGAGAAACTGTGTGCTCCGAGGGGTTTCCCTGGGACTAATTGCAAATGTAGAGACTAAGGTATTGTTTTTGCAAGCTAAATGTGTGTCAGAGAAGAAGAACTACAGACAGTGGGAGAAGCAGTTGTGAATATAGCCTTAAGAGGGAGCCGAGAGACAATGCTCTGTGGGGCGGCGGACTACTCGGGAAGGCAGGCCTGAAAATTGTAAGCAAGGAAACTTGCCAGTTGTTTAGGGTTACCATTCGTCCGGATTCTGCCGGACATGTCCGGCTTTTTTGAGTTAAAAATAGCGTCCGGGGGGAATTCCTAAATGTCCGGATTTCCCCCCAATGCAGACAGCACGTGGCTGACAGGGCAGCTGGCCAGATCGTGCCACTTGCATGGGGCTCCGAGAGCCAGAGCCCCTCCTCCGCTTCCCCCGCCTCTTCCCTGCAGCTTGAAATCACTCCCCTCCTCTCGCTCTCTCCCTCCCCCTCCCTGCATTCACAGATCGCCGGCCGGCCGTTCACATCGGGCCTCCGGCAGTCTGGAGCTCCTCCCCCTGTTCCCCCCTCCCCTGCTGCCGAGCGCGCTGCTCTGCAGCACTCTGTTCTGAGCAGCACGGTAAGGGGGCCGGAGAAGGGGCAGGGAGGTTCTGGAGAGGGCAGTCAAGAGACAGGGAGCAGGGTTGGATGGGTCGGGAGTTCGGGGGGGGGCTGTCTGGGGGTTGGGGGGTGTAAGGTTTTGGGCAGTCAGGGTACAGGTAGGGGGTAGGGTCCTGGGGGGCATTTAGGGTGGGGGATCTCAGGAGGGGGCAGTTAGGGGACAAGGAACAGGGAGGCTTAGGTAGGGGGTGGGGTTCTGGAGGGCAGTTAGGAGCAGGGGTCCCAGGAGGGGGCAGTCAGGGGACAGGGAGCAGAGGGGTTTAGATGGGTCGGGAGTTCTGGGGTGGGGCTGTCAGGGGGTGGGGAGTGGTTGGATGGGGCGTGGGAGTCCCTGGTGTCTGTCTGGGGGTGGGGGTGTGGATAAGGGTTGGGGCAGTCAGGGGACAGGTAGGGGGTAGGGTCCTAGGGGGCCAGTTAGGATGGGGGGAAGGTCTCAGGAGGGGGCAGTCAGGGGACAAGGAGCAGGGAGGCTTAGGTAGGGGGTGGAGTCCTGGGGGGCAGTTAGGGGCAGGGGTCCCAGGAGGGGGCAGTCAGGGGAGAAGGAGTGGGGGGGAGGGTTGGGGGTTCTGAGGAGGGCGGGAAGTGGGAGGGAGTGGAAGGGGCAGGGGCGGGGCTAGGGCAGGACGGGGGCGGGGCTAGGGCGGGGCTCCTCCCATCCTCTTTTTTGATTGTTGAAATATGGTAACCCTACAGTTGTTGTTTCTACTGTGTTCAGGGAAACAGGACTTCCTATACATTCTCTGTAAATAAACAGGATTGCACCAAAGAAATACCTGACTTACACCATCAATTTCTCCTCCTAACAAACACAAAAATGGCAAGGCTCTGAAAACTGGCTAACCTCTTAGGCCAAAAGGGGCAACAGAAATAAACTACTTTAAATGTGGCCCTTAACAATACTGCCAAAATATCTTATAAAATAGTTGGTGGCTCTGAAAACATAAATAAACAGTAAGGCAGGCACTCCCCTATATAATTAGCAGAATATGACTGGTTGCTATATAGCATTGGAATAATACAGGGAAAAGGAATCATACTTATACTTAGCACTCACATAGCATTTCATGTCTTCAAGAGCTGATCAGACAGAAGGCAGAATTTCCCACAACTTCTAGCTTATGCAAAATATACAGGTCCACCACAAAAGCAGCTACAGAAAGTCATTCAGAAATTAGGACTGATGGTGGATCTGCATGCTGGTATGCACCCACCCCATCATTTGGCAATACTGGCTATGCACACTCTCCTTACAAGCACAGAATATTTTTCTCTCTGTTGGAATAACACCATTGCCAGTCAGAATACAGGAGTACAATGAAATTGCTTAGGCAATTTATGAGTGTACACATTCTGTGGATGTTTTTATGGGAATGATGAATTTGGATCAAAAATATTTAGGCACACAGCTTAATAAATCTGCTTTGTCTGAGGTTAAACGCAAACCCATAATGAGTCAAAGTAAAATGATAAACTAACGAAGCCAATATTGCTCACTTCATCATTTTCTTCTTGCTCTTCCTCTTCTAATTCTTCATCAGCCTCCCCTTCTGCCTGCAAATCGTCTGCTTCTTCATCTAGATCTTCTGCAGATATTTCCCAACCATAATATTTAAAAGGTTCTGAAAAAGTTACCATTTTTTCATTTCAATTATTGTGAAAAAAAGTGTTCAAGTCATACTTATGTTTTTATTTCTGTGCCCCCTGAAAGTATACAAAACATGCAAGGCCACAAATAAATCATGCCAGGTATGTTTTTCCATTTTTTTTGTCCTTGAAAACACATAACACATCTCGTACTCAGAGTACATATTGTTTTCTTGACAAAATGAACGTCCTCTTGTTTGTATTGTAAATAAAGATGCAATAGTATTTTTAACAGGAACTTGCTATTACACAGGGATTAGAAGTAAAACTGAAGAGAACTGCATTACTGTTTGTAATAACTATTTTTATGTTTAATTTTGGGAAAATTAACAAGAAACAAGGATCAGTCAAATTTTATCTGTCAGAATAAATGAATTTGTAATTGATGTGGGTTAATCAAACACTTGAACCAGATTTATATCAGAGGTTTATTATTATTATTTATCTAGCACTCATAAATGCGCTAGACACCTCAGCGCACACAGAGAAGAAATGGTCCTGTTACTAAATGTTTACTGCAGATGGATGGACCCTTACATTCATTCAGAGCCCTATTGACTTTAATAGAATTTACACACAAGTGGACCCTTATATGAGGTGTGTCACACAGGACATGTGTGCACACACAGGACAGCTGTGTGTGTCCTGTTGCAGTATTCTGGCATAAATAGCCAAAGCAAAAATGGTGGGCAAGGGATGTAAAAGGAAAATGTTTAAGAAGCTGTTATGTACACATTTTCATTATTTCTTTTATATAAATTGTTCACCTCTTCCCATGTGTCTTGGTGCTTAACCTGCTTGCTATCCCCCTTCTAATTCCCAGTTCCTCCATTGAACACAATAAGCCCTTCCTTCCACTCCACAACACAGATTTAGGACTAAGTAAAACAACAACAAACCCCTCTCATTTTCACACTATAACTTCCTCACTATGCAGGTCAAATGTGAAACTTATGAACAGCATTACTTACTTTCCATCACCAGGACAATTTGATTAAGCAGTGTTTCTGGAGTTTGCTCAGCAATCTCTAAAACAGCAGTCTGAATTAAAGATGAATCACTGATTCCTGGCTCTAGTATTTGCCAGTCGTGCATGAATAGCTTAATCTTCTCTTTAAATGGCTCTATTTCTGGTACATCTGGGAAACCATCCTCTGGAAACTCAGGTAACATGATTTCTGAGCAAATCAAAATGATTTTGAGAAGAAAATGCATCTTTAAAGATTTTGCATTTAAAAAGTTATCCTATCATACTTTATAAAAATAATTTTAACTTCCCTTAAATCTATGTGGCAGTTTTGACATATTCTGCCTCTTTACATGATTTACTCTTTTAAGCACAAATTTCTTTTATTGTTGTTTTAGAAGCACATTTTGCAGTGCCAAGTTCATTACATTGGGTTGCTGTATATTGATACTTCTCAAAATAGACAAGGAGACAGAACGAGATCCAATTAATTAAATTTGCATGGGGTTCTTTAATTACATAGCATACATATTTGAAACCATGACATTTTTCATTACATTTCTGCAAAACAAAAAAAATGTACATGTAATTAAAAAGACTGATGCATTCATCTACAAACAATTTTTGGCAGCTTAAGGAAATTGTCATGCATCAAATAGAATATACCAGTGTTGGAAGGAACATATTATACAAAGGAAAGAAAGCTGGATTATATTTGCTTGAAAGAGAAAACAGGAAAGATTTCATGTCTAACCTGGTTCAGGTTTAGGTTCCACAACCCCTTTGGTGCGGTCAGGTTGTACCTGAGGTATTACTTCTGTTTCAAGTGGAGGTTTGTCTCCTGATTCTATAAGCACAAATACAATTAATTCAACTACTACTACTAACTTCTATTTCTCCCGCACCTTCCATGTGAGGGTTTTAAAATGATTTACAGACATGAATGAATTAAGCTTCCTAACACTCCTGTGAGTAGAGGAGTTGAAGAGATGGATGGCATCTTGAAAGACAACATAAAGATATTTCAAAACCAAGATCTTCAAAGATCAGAAGTCCAGAGCTGCCGAGAAAAAGGACAGTTACCTGTTCCGTAACTGGCGTTCTTCGAGATGTGTTGCTCCTGTCTATTCCACAGTAGGTGTGCGTGCTCGCCACGTGCACCGGTGCCGGAAGTTTTTCCCTTAGCAGCATCCGTATTGGGGGAGCACCGCTGCAACCCCTAGAGTGGTGCCGACACATCGCGCTATAAAGGGGTGCCGACACATCGCGTGCTCCCCCCACCCTCAGTTCCTTCTTGCCGCCAGTGAAGGTAGTCAGAACTTGTGCTCCAGCTTTGCTGCAGCAATTGTAGCCTTAGTAGTATCCAGCTTTCCCTGAAGTTACTTGTTGAACTTTTCTCTGTTACTGCTGGGCTTGGGGCATGCCCCGTGGCCCAGGCTTCAAGTCATGCAACTCTTGTCCCAATCCTATGCCCAGAAGCGATCCACAAACTCAGTGTCTTCGCTGTCTGGGCGAGGCCCACATTAGTGAGAAGTGTAAAATTTGCTGCTTCTTCAAGCCCCGAACAAAGAGGGAGCGTGAGATCCGACTCCCCCGCTACGGATGCTGCTAAGGGAAAAACTTCCGGCACCGGTGCACGTGGCGAGCACGCACACCTACTGTGGAATACACAGGAGCAATCACTCGAAGAAGAACAGTGAATTTGCAAACAAAAATAAAGAAGCACCTTAATATAGACACCAAGGAGCTGAAGCACAACATCAAAGAACCAAATGACAGGTTCTGAAGCACTGCAAACACTCAGCACTGCTGAAGCAAAGTGTTGAGGAAAAAATCCTAAAGTACCTAACCCAGTAATTCTCAAAAAGATTAGGACTGGAATCTTTTGAGAACTATTATTACCTATGCAACTATGGCATACAGAAATTAAGGTCCACATTTTTTAAAGTAGCCTTTGATTTGGATGTCTCAGTTTTTGGGTGCCCAATTCTGGATACCTAAGGCCTGATTTTCAGAGATTGTGAGCACACAAACACTCCAGTTAAAATAAGAGGGAACTCTGGGTGCTCAACACCTTTGAAATCACATTCTATTTGTCCAGAGAATTGGAACCTAAGTGACACACCCAAGATCACAAACTAAATCTGTGGCACAGCTGGAATACAAAATCCATCTCTTCTGACGGTCAAGTCCCAATCATGTGCTTCAACCACTAAACCATGCTTCCTCTAAGAGAAAGGAACTGATCTTACCAATTATTCATTACCATAGATGTATTGGAATCCTGTTGAAATTATTATTATTTATGCAGGGTATCACCACAACACTAATTTAACTATAAATTCCTTATTAAATCCAAAGGCTGAATGGTATTTATACAATTGCTCTAAACATGACTAAAAAGCCTAAATAATAACCAATTTACTATATCCAAACAGTAACAGAACATTTATAAGCATTTGATCAAGATATGTACAAACAGGCTAAACCAGGGGTGCCTAGACTACTATTGGTCAGCTCCAACTTGGTCAGGCCAGTATTAGCAATGAAATCTTTAAGAGTTTACTTTTTTATACCCTTTAACAAACAAGTAATGCCATTAACAATTCTCAGAACATACCTAAGGCCAGATGAAGGAGTTTCTTATATAGCAGTAGTTTACTGCACCTGGTACCCAGCTAACCATGTTTTAATTCTATTACTTTAGCCCAAACCTTAAATAACGCTAGTATTTTGAAGGGTCACCACAAATTTAACACAACTTTATGCAAGACCCATCTTCCATAAAGTAGATCTCAGTTATATCATATCCACAACATAAGCATATTTCCATAAACAATATGGCGTGCAACGTCACAGTATGTATTTAGAAATTCTACATAGTATTCCCTGCATTTGCTATAGAGAGGTGCAAAAAACAACTCCATCTCAAGTCTTCTTTCTCATGATTTCATTCTTTCTGGTTCCATGCTTGGGGTCTATTGTTCATGCTAATATCCCAACTCAATTTAAAAACATAGTTCACCCAAATCTAATGTAGGCCTTTATTCCTACAAATTCATTTAGAGGTGATCTGTTATGTCCTCAGAAGTGATTTGGTCATAAATAAATAAATAAATAAATAAATAATAATAAACAAAAATAAGAATTTGCCACAGTAATTACATAAATTATGTATTACTATATATACATTCAAAAATACAGAAACAAGCATTAGAGGGCCACTGGCAACTTAAAAGAACAAACACATCATTTTCACCCTTACTTATATTATTAATAACAACTTAGAAATCTCAAAGTGAAATCTTGTAAAACTGGAGAATTACAAATCAAATGTGAAAAACAACTTGTTTTCAAATGCTAATTCCTATGCAGATGAAGGTAGTTTGTTGAAGTGCAAAAAACAACTCCACCCCCCCTGGGCACTAGCAGGGATTTAGGGGAACAGGACCCTCACTGTACCCCAAGCTGGCTGGCCACACACCCTTATCACTAGGCATATTGACAGTCCAACACCATAGCACCGAAAGATTCATATTCTGGCCTTCTGTGGGTGTACAGGGGGTAGGAGACTCCCTGAGTGAAATCATGGCCCAATTAAAGTCGATGCTCTAGCTCAGTCCTCTAGCACATCCACAAACAGGCAGCCAGAATATAACCCTTAGTATTCAAATATTTTTACTTCATAATACCCAAAGCAATTGCTCTTCATTTCATTTTAAATGCTTAATGGATGTGGGGAGGAAGAGAATTTTGTGAGATTACAGCATTTTATTTTCTACTTCATTTTCCCTTTCCCTCAAAAAAGTCTGATATAGTAGAAACACGGTGGGTGAGGTAACATCTTTTATTTGACCCAATTTCTGTTGTAGAGAGAGAGAGAGAGAGAGAGACAATCTTTTGAACTTAGACCGAGCTCTTCTTCAGGTCAGATATTATCTCACCCACCTTGTGTGTCTATGGGACCGACACAGCTACAACAACAGATTATATAGTAGAAGTCATTCTCCTTCCCTCAAAAGTCTAGAAGAGTTCGGTTCAGAACTGAATGTCACTCCTTCACTTAAGGGTTGATGAAGAACGCCACAAGTACTACAGGTAATGTTTTTCAGACATACCAGTCACTTAGGGCCTAAGTCTTATTGAAAGTCAATAGGCTCCTAAATCATGTATGTGTTTTTGAAAATTTTATCCTTCCTCCATATCTGAGGCTGAAAGGAGAGGTTACTTATTTGTACAGTAAGATAAAGGAGGGATTACTTACCTGTAGAGGAACTGTCCCACCACAGTATGTGCACACACCTGTGCACTCTGTACTGGAGACTGCAAACCAGTGTCAGCAAGTCCATGCCTGTGCAGAGAAGCTTCTTGTAAAGCTTCAGGTAAAACACTGTCACAGTGTTGTCTGTGAGAACAAATAGGCGTTTCCCCTGACAGGAGATAGGAAGGCCTCACAGGCTAGGAAGACGACCCTTAGTTCTCTGATGTTTATATGTAGAGAGAGATCCCTTGAGGACCACAAACCCTAAGCAGGGCCGGCTCCAGGGTTTTGGCCGCCCCAAGCAGCCAAACAAACAAACAAAAAAAGCCGCTATCGCGATCTGCGGCAGCAATTCGGCGGGAGGTCCTTCGCTTCGAGCAGGAGTGAGGGACCGTCCGCCGAATTGCCGCCGAACAACTGGATGTGCCGCCCCTCTCCGAAGTGGCCGCCCCAAGCACCTGCTTGGTAAGCTGGTGCCTGGAGCCGGCCCTGACCCTAAGTTTGGAGGGGACTCAGATGAACACCCTTCCCCCCATCCCAAGGCAGATGAGTTCATCACCAAGGTCAGGAAAGATTGAGGGCAGACAAAAGGAATGCCCATACAAACATTAAGTGAGTCTGTCCACCAATCTAGAGAAATCAATACTCAAGATGGCACACTGAAGACAAAGTTCAGATGGTGACAGCTCAGCTAATAAGCAGTCTGGAATACCTATGTGCATGAGGCCATATGCCCCAAAAGCCTCCTACAATTTCAAGCTGTTGTGTTTGGGTGAGCCTTGAGATCTGCAACAAGAGATCAAATTGTCTGGAACCTCGAGTTTGGAAGGAAAGCTCTGGCTTGAGTAGAGTCCAATACTACTTCTATAAATCCTATCCTCTGAACTGGACAAAGGGTAGATTTGTCTGAGTTAACATAAGAACAGCCATACTGGGTCAGACCAAAGGTCCATCCAGCCCAGTATCCTGTCTACTGACAGTGGCCAATGCCAGGTGCCCCAGAGGGAGTGAACCTAACAGGTATTGATCAAGTGATCTCTCTCCTGCCATCCATCTCCACCCTCTGTCAAACAGAGGCTAGGGACACCATTCCTTACCCATCCTAGCTAATAGCCATTAATGGACTTAACCTCCATGAATTTATCTAGTTCTCTTTTAAACCCTGTTATAGTCCTAGCCTTCACAACCTCCTCAGGCAAGGAGTTCCACAGGTTGACTGTGTGCTGTGTGAAGAAGAACTTCCTTTTATTTGTTTTAAACCTGCTGCCCATTAATTTCATTTGGTGGCCCCTAGTTCTTATATTATGGGAACAAGTAAATAACTTTTCCTTATTCACTTTCTCCACACCACTCATGATTTTATATACCTCTATCATATCTCCCCTTAGTCTCCTCTTTTCCAAGCTGAAAAGTCCTAGCCTCTTTAATCTCTCCTCATATGGGACCCATTCCAAACCCATAATCATTTTAGTTGCCCTTTTCTGAACTTTTTCTAATGCCAGTATAACTTTTTTTGAGATGAGGAGACCACATCTGTATGCAGTATTCATATATAAGGGCAATAAGATATTCTCCGTCTTATTCTCTATCACTTTTTGAATGATTCCTAACATCCTGTTTGCTTTTTTGACTGCCGCTGCACACTGCGTGGACGTCTTCAGAGAACTATCCACAATGACTCCAAGATCTCTTTCCTGATTAGTTGTAGCTAAATTAGCCCCCATCATATTGTATATATAGTTGGGGTTATTTTTTCCAATGTGCATTATTTTAAATTTATCCACATTACATTTCATTTGCCATTTTGTTGCCCAATCACTTAGTTTTGTGAGATCTTTTTGAAGTTCTTCACAGTCTGCTTTGGTCTTAACTATCTTGAGCAGTTTAGTATCATCTGCAAACTTTGCCACCTCACTGTTTACCCCTTTCTCCAGATCATTTATGAATAAGTTGAATAGGATTGGTCCTAGGACTGACCCTTGGGGAACACCACTAGTTACCCCTCTCCATTCTGAAAATTTACCATTTATTCCTACCTTTGTTCCCTGTCTTTTAACCAGTTCTCAATCCATGAAAGGATCTTCCCTCTTATCCCATGACAACTTAATTTACGTGAGAGCCTTTGGTGAGGGACCTTGTCAAAGGCTTTCTGGAAATCTAAGTACACTATATCCACTGGATCCCCCTTGTCCACATGTTTGTTGAACCCTTCAAAGAACTCTAATAGATTATTAAGACATAATTTCCCTTTACAGAAACCATGTTGACTTTTGCCCAACAATTTATGTTCTTCTATGTGTCTGACAATTTTATTCTTTACTATTGTTTCAACTAATTTGCCCGGTAGTGACGTTAGACTTACTGGTCTGTAATTGCCAGGATCACCTCTAGAGCCCTTTTTAAATATTGGCGTTACATTAGCTATCTTCCAGTCGTTGGGTACAGAAGCCGATTTAAAGGACAGGTTACAAACCATAGTTAATAGTTCCGCAATTTCACAGTTGAGTTCTTTCAGAACTCTTGGGTGAATGCCATCTGGTCCCGGTGACTTGTTACTGTTAAGTTTATCAGTTAATTCCAAAACATCCTCTAGTGACACTTCAATCTGTGACAATTCCTCAGATTTGTCACCTACAAAGGATGGCTCAGGTTTGGGAATCTCCCTAACATCCTCAGCCGTGAAGACTGAAGCAAAGAATTCATTTAGTTTCTCCACAATGACTTTATCATCTTTAAGTGCTCCTTTTGTATCTCGATTGTCCAGGGGCCCCACTGGTTGTTTAGCAGGCTTCCTGCTTCTGATGTACTTAAAAAACATTTTGTTATTACTTTGAGTTTTTGGCTAGCTGTTCTTCAAACTCCTTTTGATCAGTAGACCTAGATCTTTGAAAGTTGATTGGATGAGATGTATTCTGGAGACTACCTAAGCTCTGGACTGGTCTTTGACCAACCAGTCATCCAGGTAAGGGTAGATTTGTATTCCCAGTCTTCTCAGGAAAGCAGCTATCACTGACATATGTTTTGTGAAAACCCAAGGAGTGCTGACAGGCCAAAAGGCAGCACGGTGAACTGGCAATGAGAGTGCTTCACCATGAACCTGAAATACTTTCTGTGACCTTGATAATTTAGTCACATGAAAGTAGGTGCCTTTTAAATTGAGGGCAGAATACCAATCTCCAGGATAGAGTGAGGGAGTAATGGAAGCCAGGGTGACCAGGCGAAACTTTATCTCTTTTAGATATCTGTTGAGTAGTGCATGTCTAAAATTGGTCTGAGACTTCCCTATGCTTTTGGGATCAGGAAATAGTGGGAATAGAACCCCTTCCCTCTGAGACACTGCAGAACCTCCTCTATGGCTCCTACCCAAAGGACAGAGACTGAACCTCCTGGAGGAAAAGCTCCTCATGAAGATGGCCCCTAAAGAGGGATGGGGATGGAGGCATAGACACAAATTGGAGGGTATATCTCATGTCCACAGTGCTTAATGCCCAACGGTCCAAGGGAATTCCTGACCAAGCACTGAAGAAATGGGAAAGGTGGCTTGTGAATATGGGGAAGATGGAAACTGGCATCCTGGAAACTGGCATAGTGTCCTCTAGTGCCCTATCAAAATGCCTGTTTAGCACCCTGTGGGTGTCTAGATGGAACTGGCATTGATGCAGATGCAAAAGGAGGAGGTGGTCTGTGTCTATAACCCTTACTCTTCTTTCTCTGCAAGTCCTGATAAGGAGCAGGGGCAGAGTAATGGTAGGTCTGCTGTGGGCAGAAATATTTTCTGGACAGGGCCAGAATATAGTATCATCGGGGGAGTGGGAGTGGTGAAATAGCCCCTTCAGAGACTGCCTGATAGGAGTAGGAAGAGGTCAGCACAGGCTGAGGCTCCTCCTCCTCCATTAGCTGTCCTCCTGAACTGCCTCTTGATGCTCTGTACTGGGCCTGGTACCAGGCTCAAGAACAGGAAGTGCCTGGCGAGTAGACTACCCATGCCTCTCCAAAAACACAAAACAGGAACACCTCATGTACAACCCAGAAATGTAGGGGAAAAAAGACCAGGACACCAGTGGGCCCCAGTAACCCTCTAGCCACATACTTGATGGTACTCCTGCTGGAGGGTCCCTAGCAGGCTACTAGTGCCTTGGAGAGTAGCGAGACCGGCTCTGAGGCTGGGAAACATAGGAGCCAATCTACAATTCAGAAGAGGATGACTCTCCCATTGCTGACCAAGGGGGAGCTGCTCCTGACAGTGCCAGATGCAGATGCCAAGTTGGAGAAGGACATAGAGCAGCCAACATTTCAGGCTTCCCTTTGGATGATAGCCTCGGGCATGAAGTCTGAGGTCATGGAGGTTGTGGTACTGAGTGCTACCCTGATGCTGATGGCACCCCTCTGTCTGTTGGTACCGAGAGCATGGTCTCCTGCACTGCCAGAGACACCTGTACCAAAAGGCACAGCTGATCTCTCACTGCTGAAAACGCCTACGGCATGGTCGGTACCAAGATCGTCTCAGGATGGTATGATACTGCAGATATGGAAGGTACTCCCTCAGGCCCCAGACTTGATGGTACTTGCCTCAGTGCCAGAGCAAACATTGCTGGCTTCTGCGGTGCCAGAGAAGAGGAATGCTAGGGTTTTGACTGCAGTCCAGTCTTACCCCTATGCCTAGAGGATTCAGTGCTAGCAAGCTTCCTCTCTCGGTGGTCGCCGTAGCGGTCTTACGCCTCTTCTTAGGCACTGCAGAGAGCAATTTGTGCCAGGTCTTGGGCAACATAGGCGGTGCACTCCTAACTGATGCCCAGGCACTCCTTGAATATGACCTTCCCGTAAACACTACAAGCACCTTGAGTGTGGGTCGCTCATGGCCATTGGCCTAGTCCTAGTGCAAGAGACACAGGGTTTGAAGTACAATGACGAAGGCATCCCTCGGCACCAAGAAACAGAATAACCCCAAACTAGGCCCAAAAAAGAAACTAGTGCAAGGTTCTCTGCTTGCAGATGGGTGAGTTAGTCCTGCGGGTTGCAGGGCCTCGGGGAGCCGCTGGTTGGCATGCAGTCCACCCCTTCCATCATCTGCAAAGGGGTTGGATGGATTTGGGGGAGGAAGAGAGGCAAGATAGTCTGAGCAAACTGTCATGACTGGGACGTGGGTGGTCATACCTAGTGGTCAGAGTAGGAGTTGGGAAACAAGCCCAGTCAGGTACCAGGAGGTCAAAGTCTGAGACAGACCTGAGGGCAGACCAAGAGTCAGGCGTCAGGAGGCAGGCAGGGTCAGGTTACTAAGGAATTGGGGTTGGGCACCAGGTTACAGACAGCAATCGAATACTGAAGTTGAGGACAAACCAGAGTCAGAAGCCAGAGTCACGGGTCTATTGCAAGCAGGGTCTGGAGCAAAGGCAGGCAGGCAGTATGTGCTGTTGCTCAGACAGCTCTCCTTCATGGCTTCCTGTTTTAAGTACTGGTACTGGTCAATCAGTGGGCTGTGAGGGGCCACCACTCAGGTCCTGCTAAGTGGTACACCCTGTAGGAGTCCATCCTAAGCCTGCAGTGGTGATGTGGTGGCATCAGCAGCCCAGAACTCCCATGGTTCCAGCCCTGCAGTTGCTTACACACATAGAACATATATCATTTCGATAGACAAAACAAAACACCTCATAAAATGGTATATATTTACAGAGGGACATATTAAAGAGAGGAGAAAAAAGGAGGCATATATTTTCTTATGCAAGAAAAGGGAAAAGATTATTTATTGGACAATTCTAACCTGATTCAAGTTTAGGTTCAGGTTTTTGAACCTCACTGGAATCAGACTGTTCCTGAGATATTTGTTTTGTTTCAAGGTGACTCTCTGATTCTACCATTTCTGTGAACAAAACATAAAAAAACTGTAATTTGCTACTATATATGAATTAGGATATGCTATTCACAGAAAAGCTAGAGAAAACAGATATTTTCTAAGACATTAGAATATATTTACAACAGGAAAAAAACAGGAGTGGTTTAAGAGTAAATGGGCCTAAAATCCAAACACTTGAGTCCACCTCCCAGACTTACCTTTACACTCAATTTCACCTACCAGTTCCCCCAACCTTCCAAGTTGTTCTACCCCCACCCAGTTTTCTTTACCATAGGGGTGCTAGGATAGGATCTGTCCCCAACTCCCCTCACATAGCTCTGCAGCCTTACAGGGAATGAATAGTCCCCTTGGAAGACTCTGTCTCGTGTTCCTATGCTCTCTGCCTTCTTGAACACGGTTACTGAACACGGTTACCATAGAGACAGGCAGTCCTAGACGGAGACAAGCTTAGTCATGGCCAGAGAGAACACAGACTAGTGAAAGGGAACAGGAGGAGTTTGCAAGATAACAACTTACTCTCAGAAAGAGAAAGTTACTCACCCTGAGGAGTAACTGTTGTTCTTGAGATGGGTGTCCCTTTGGGTGCTCCACTTCAGGTGCTGATGCATTCCTGCACCTTTGATCAGAGAATTTTAGCACCAGTGTCCATCCAGGTTGCACATGCACTGTCCCCGTCTTCCGCTGTTTTTGGCACCTATCTAGCACGCATGACCCGACCCCCCTCAGTTCTTTCTCTGCCATAGAGTCTGGAAATTGAACTCTGAAGTAGAGGGGAGAAGGCTGGGTAGTGGAGCACCCACAGGGACACCCATCTCAAAGAACCTCAGTTACTGCACAGGGTGAGTAACCTTCTCTTCTTCTTCTTCTTCTTCGAGGAGTGTCTCTGTGGGTGCTTCACTTCAGATGATTGTCGAGCAGTGCCCCACGTTGGATGCAAGAGGCTTCAGAGTTGCCTGTGTAAATGATAACACTGTAAGACCTAGCACTGCATCCAATCTTGAACTCTGGTCAATTTCATATGTTTTGTAAACGTATGTGAAGAAGCCCAAGTGACTACTCTACATATGTCCATGATTGGTACATAGTTTAGAAAGGCTACTGAAGTTGAAAGGGATCTGGTAGAGTGGGTTCTGATCTCCAATGGGGGTTGCAAGTTCCTTTGTTGATAACAGAGGTGGATGCACTTGGAGATCCATTTAGATAGTCTCTGTGTAGAGATAGTGGAGCCTGTAGAACATTCCATAGTGGAAATGAAAAAGCCTCAGAGATTTTCTGAAAGGCTTAGTTCTGTTGAAGTAGAACGCTAGTGCATGCCTGACATCTAGGGTATGTAATACTGAGTCCTGCCTGTTCCTATGAGGTTTAGGGAAGAATGAGAGAAGATGGATTGGTTGATTTATGTGAAAGGAGGAAGATACTTTAAGCATAAATTTTGGGTGGGGTCTTAGTGTGACCTTGTCCTTGAAAAAGATGGTGTAAGGTGGATGTGTCATGAGGGCCCCTAACTCACCCACTCAGTGGGCTGATGTGATAGCCACTAAGAATACCATCTTCATCAACAGATGTATCAGAGATCATGTTGCTAAGGGTTCGAATGGTGGTCCAGTGAGGCAGCATAGAACATTGTTGATACCCGTAAGGAAACATTTGGTGATCGGATGGACGAATATCGACGTCCCATTGATCTTGTGGTGAAAAGCAGTAATACTGTCTCACATGACCTTCTCATAAACAAACTAGGGAAATGCAACCTAGATGGAGCTACTATAAGGTGGGTGCAAAACTGGTTGGAAAACCATTCTAAGAGAGTAGTTATCAGTGGTTCACAGTCATGCTGGAAGGGCATAACAAGGAGGGTCCCGCAGGGATCAGTTCTGGGTCCGGTTCTGTTCAATAACTTCATCAATGATTTGATAATTGTATAGAGAGTACACTTATGAAGTTTGCGGATGATACCAACCTGGGAGGAGTTGCAAGTGTTTTGGAGGATAGGATTAAAATTCAAAATGATCTGGACAAACTAGAGATACGGTTTGAAGTAAATAGGATGAAATTCAATAGTAATTTCATCCTATTTCAATAGTAAATAGGATGAAATTCGAATGCAAAGTACTCCACTTAGGAAGGAACAATCAGTTGCACACATACAAAATGGGAAATGACTGCCTAGGAAGGAATACTGCGGAAAGGGATCTGGGAGTCATAATGGACCATAAGCTAATATATGAGTCAACAGCGTGACACTGTTACAAAAAAAGTGAACATCATACTGGGATGTATTAGCAGGAGTGTGGTAAGTAAGACATGAGAAGTAATTCTTCCGCTCTACTCCACGCTGATTAGGCCTCAACTGAAGTATTGGGTCCAGTTCTGGACGCCACATTTCAAGAAAGATGTGGACAAATTGGAAATAGTCCAGAGAAGAGCAACAAAAATGATTAACAGTCTAGAAAACATGACCTATGAGGGAAGATTGAAAAAATTGGGCTTGTTTAGTTTGGAGAAGAGAAGACTGAGAGGGGACATGATAACAGTTTTCAAGTACATAAAAGGTTGTTACAAGGAGGAGGGAGAAAAATTGTTCTTCTTAACCTCTGAGGATAGGACAAGAAGCAATGGGCTTAAATTGCAGCAAGGGAGGTTTAGGTTGGACATTAGGAAAAACTTCCTAACTGTCAGGGTGGGGAGCACTGGAATAAATTGCCTAGGGAGATTGTGGACTCTCCATCATTGGAGATTTTTAAGAGCAGGTTAGACAAACACCTGCCAGGAATTGTCTAGATAATATAGTCCTGCCATGAGTGCAGGGGACTGGACTAGATGACCTCTTGATGTCCCTTCCAATCCTATGATTCTATGTACCTTGCTTGAGCTAATGGAGAGCCCAGATGTCTTTAGTCCCAAGATATAGTCCAATGTCAAAGGTAGGGTTTTAAAAACAACACTAGTTTGTTTGTTCTGGCACCATATGTGGAGCCTCTTCCATTTGTGAAGGCAAGTATTATGCATGGTTGTCCTTCTACTCTTTAGTTATATGTCTTTAACCTGTTCTGAACAGGCTGGTTTGTCATGATGGAACCACGTAGGAGCCATGCTTTCAAATGAAGTTTTTCCAGGTTCAGGTGGTGAACCCGTCCAGCATTCTGTGATAGAAGGTCTGGCAGAGGTGGAAAAGTGCATGTTGCGCATACCGTCATCTGCAATAGGTATGAGTACCAAGTCTGGCTGGGCCACGTTGGGGCTATCAATATGACTTTGGCCTTGTTGGGTATGTATTTGTGTATCATGCTCGATAACAGGAGGATTGGGGAAAACACATATAACAGGTGTGCATCCCATCTGAGGAGGAAGGTATCCTCCAGGGATTGGGTCCCCAAATCTGTTCTCAAGCAGAATTGTGGGCATTTGTAGTTCTGGGATGTTGCAAAGCGGTCGATGGATGGGTGATCCCAGTGTCTCAATGTTTTGTAGGATCATATTGTTTAGTTCCCATTTGTGATCCTGGAAAAAATTCTTTGCTCACATATCCACTATAGTATTTTGATGACCTGGGAGGTACGAGGCTGAGATGTTGCCATTGTGCTGGATACACCAGTTCCATAGTTTCATGGATTCGGTGCATAGGGAATGTGAACGTGCCTCTCTCTTGAGGTTTATATAAAATATGCAGGCAATGTTGTCCGTCATTACCTATATATTCTCGTTCCTGATCAGTGCCAGGAAGTGCAAGCACGCATTGTGAACTATGTGCGGTTCTAAGAGGTTTATGTGTAACAGTCACAGAAGGAGACTACCTGCCCTGGATCGTGATGGGGTTGTAGATGGGCTCACCAGCTGATCAAGGAGGCATCAGTTGTGATTAGCACTGAAGGTGAAATCTGGGTGAAAGGGACTCCCATGCACATGTTGTTGGATTGCATCCTCCAATGTAGAGAGTCTTTGACTTTGATAGGCATTGCAAGGCATCTGTTTAGGCTGTGTGTTTGTGTGGTATGTAGATGGGTCTTAGCCAACCCTGAAGACAACACATATGAAGATGCACATGTCATACCACAAATGTGGTTGCTTCCATATGTCTTAATAGTGGGAGGCAGGTTCCTACCGATGTATGGACTGTTCAGTGATGTGGTTGGTTACAGTGATGAACCTGTTCGTTGGTAATGACGGTCTGGCTTCCAGAGAGTTGAGATGAGTCCCAATGAAGTCTAACTTCTGTATGGGATTTACAGTTGATTTTTGTATGTTTATCTGTAAACTCAGTCTCAGGAAGAGGTCAAGTGTCCTGTGAGTAATGTCAAGGGCGTCTGTCCAAGGAGGAGCTTTTAATAGACAATCATGCAGATAGGAGAATATTATTATATCTTGTTTGTGGAGATGTGGAGATGCGCTGCCACCATGCTAGAATTTTGGAGAACACTTGCAGTGCCATCAAGAGACTGAAAGGCAGAACTTGTATTGGTAACGTTCTGTTTCCAGAGTAAATCTGAGAAACCTCCTATGAGCAGGGTGTACGTGAAAGTAGGCATCTTGCAGGTCGAGGGCTGAAAACCAGTCCCCCTATTCTAGTGCTGGTATTATTGTTGCTACTGTGACCATTGGACCCTTACAAATCTGTTGAGTTTTCTGAGGTCCAGAATAGGCCTCCACCCTCCACTCTTTTTCTGGGTTAAGAAGCAGTGGGAATAAAAGCCCTTCCCTCTGTGTTGAGATGGTACCGGTTTTATGGTGCCTAGATGTAATAGATAGTTTACTTCCTGCCATAGAAGTTGTTCATGAGAAGGGTCCCTGAAGAGGGACGGGGAGGGGAGAAGGAGATGAATGATATCACATAGCCTGTATGGATTATTTCTAGGACCCATTTGTCTGTGGTGATGGAAGTCCACACTGAATAGAAAGGGATCAAATGTTGGGCAAAACAGGGGTGAACGATGGCATCAGTACTGGCGGGTGGGGGAAGTCACTTATACCCTTGATCAAATCCTCAAAATTGTTGTTTAGCAGAGGATGCCTGAGATGCAGATGATTGAGGCGGAGGTGGTTGATGCCTCAAAGGTCTCTGCCTCTGTCGATGTGTCTCCGTTGATGAGTGCATTCGATGGATCGTGTGCGCTGGTAGGGATAATATCTACCTTGTTTTCTTTTGGTTGCGGTGTGTATATCCCCAAGGTGTGGAGAGTTGCTTGAGAGTCCTTCAGGGTGTGGAGGGCTTTGTGTGTCTTGAAGCGAACAGTTTCTGGTCATCAAAGGGAAGGTCCTACACTGGGGGCTCTACTTCCCTGGGGAAACTGGACAGGTGAAGCCATGATGCTCAGTGCATAATAATGGCAGTGGCCGTGGATCATGCCGCCATGTCTGACACATTTAGGGATGCCTGTAGGGTGGTTCTGGCCAGAAGTTGACCCTTAGTTAAGATGGATTTGAATTGGTCCCTTTTCTCTTCCAGAATATCATTAATTAATTCCGCCAGTTTGGAGTAGTTTACATGGTTGTACTTTGCCATCAATGCTGAGTAACTGGCAATTCAAAATTGCAGGGTTGCTGAAGAATAGGTCTTGCTGCCAAAAAGGTCTAGTCGTATGGGGTGGATCTATACTGATGTTGTCAACAGTGCTGGGTGACTGCATTGACGACTAGAGAGTTCGGTGCTGGGTGGGAAAATAAAAAATCCATCCCCTTTGAGGGGACATAATACTTTTTACAAGCTCTCTTTCAGGGGGTGGTATTGTTGCCAGAATCTGCCATATGGTTTTGGCTGGTTCCATGAGTGCATTGCTTATTGGAAGCGCTATTTTTGAAGCCAAAAAGGTTTGCAGAATGTACAGCAACTTATGTTGGGACTCTGGCACCACCTCTAGAGTGATCTCTAGGCAGTCTGCAACTCTACTGAAGAGTTCTTGAAAATGTTTGAAATCATCCACAGCTGTGGGTGGTGGGGGCATTATGACCTCATCTGGGAAAGAGGAGGAAATATCAGCAGATGATACCATGTCATGTTCCAGTGCTTCTTCTTGTTCCTCAAAGCTCTCCTCAATGGTCTCTGATGGTGCAGCCACAGAGGATGGTGGGGGAGATCTAATCCTTTTCCTGTAAGGACTTGGGGGCTTGGGATATTGCCTCCTGTATGCACCCCAGAGTCCCCATAAGGCCACTGTATGGGGAACAGCATAGGTGGAGGCATCCATGGGTGACCATACCACGTCTAGGTGTCAGGATTGGGAAGAGGTCTCAGCCGTACATGTGGTCCTAGTGTAGGAGTATGTTGGACAGGAGAGGAGTGGTGTGATGAGAAAACACCTTCCTCCTCATTATCCTCCTCCCCACTGGAAAATGGAGGGACCAGGGGTGAAGCATGGTACTGTATTTACTGGGGATAAGTCGGTGCCAAAGAGCAGGGATTCAGGCATCAATGATACCAATAAGTCCTTATGTTGCAGGAAATGGAATAGTGCCAAGGGTTTCAGTGCCAAAATGTTTAGTGCCGACGGCGACATTACAGCTGTGGATGTTGGTGCTGATGCCTGTGTGCTCTGCATTGTTGGAGCAGGTGGTGGCACAATAGGCCATGGGGAGACTCTCAGTGCTGCATCTTTCTGTGGTCATCGGTACTGCAATGGAGGAGATGGGCTTTTGTTTGCCTCTCAACTCCGAGTCTGCCCATTTGGGTTCTGCAGAAGGTATGGCTTGGGTGGTGCCAGCAGATCCTGGTGCCTCGTATGTACTCAGCCGCAGTGTGGTTGATACCAAGGATATCAAATGAACCCGAGACTGCTTCTTTTTTGGTGGTTCTTTCGAAGGAGAAGATGCCACTCTTTTCCTCGTTACTTTTTTGGAAGAATGAGCCTTCCTGTGAGAAAAGGATGAAGCCTCTGGAGAATGCTGTCCAGGGCGGTCTGCTGGCCGGGATCAGATGCTGGGTGCAGAAACTTTTCCATAAGGATAAGTTTTACACGCAGATCTCTGTCCTTCCTTGTGTGAGCCTTTAAGTTGCTGCATTGAGAACACTTTTGTGGGATGTGTCTCACCTAAGCATCAGATACATTGAAAGTGACCATCCGATAACACGATCACTTTCCGTCAGGAAAGGCAGCACTTGAAACCTGGTGAACCGGGTATGGGTTGGACTATGGAGGTTCAGTCCCGAGGGTGAACACAAACTATGGTAAGGGTAGGAAATACCTTTTTCTTCCTCCTTTATTTTTCTCAAAAAAAAAAAAAAAAAAAAAAGTAAGTAAATCTAACTAGTAAACAAACAACTACTCTAACTATTCTACACAGTGAATAAAGATATCAGCTATCGCACTGCTGGGAGCTCTGTCTCAGGCCGAGGATGGTTGAGAAGAAACTCAGGTGGGAGAGGTGAGGATTCTATATCTTTGTTTTGGGTGATTGTGGTAGTTGTCATTTGTTCTACCCTCTGTCCAGCATTCAGCAGGGGAAAAGATCAAGATGTCACTCTCCCCACACTGTCAGTGGTGGGTAAAGAAGCCAGGAACCAGTGTTTCTCTAGCATTAAGTGTTTGATAAAATAAATAAAAAGGCAGATTGGGGCACAACAACAAGAGCACTTGCATACCGTGACATTTAAATATCTCTTGCTGTAAATTTGGTTTTGTCTTTAGATCATGTCCATTGCATATTTTAATGAAGATTTTACTACATAATAATTTGCCAACTCATTTTCATCAAGGTGCTGTGAAATATATTTTGTCGGCAAAACTATTTAATGGGTACCCATTTACTGATTTTGGACTAAAATGCACTGTAGTCTCTTCATCCTCACCAGACAAAGCCATGATGCCGCCTCCACCATCAATGGCGGACAATTTTAAACAATTTCAAGATCTCAACAAGAGGGTTCACCTCCTAAGCCTCGGTGCTATAGAACCAGTTCCCGATCAACTCAGGGGAAAGGAGGATGGAGACCTGAGACCATTCTAGACCTGAGAGTTCTAAACAAATATGTAAAGGCACAAAAATTCATGATGGTTACCTCCGACAAGAGGTTCCTCAGATTCTCCTTCAGTCAGGACCACTATCAGTACAGATTACTTCCATTTGGCCTATCATCCACACCGAGAGTATTCTCCAAATTCCTGTCTGTGGTAGCAGCCCATCTTTGCAAGTTAGGAATCATGATTTACCCATATCTAGATGACTGCCTACTTAAGGCACAATCCTTCAATGACACCCTGTGGGCCACACAAAAGACTATAGAGGTACTCACGCAGTTAGGACTACAACTGAACACCCAAAAATTGACTTTGACTCTAGGGCAACAGCTGGAATTCTTAGGATCCTATCTTGATACAATAAAGGCCAAGGCCTTCCTCCCACTACACAGGTTCCACACTCACCATCTTAATCAACACCATTCTGACTAGCTCCCAGACCTCAGCCAGAAATTGACTTCAAATTCTCAGGCACCTGGCAGCATGTGTTTGTGATAAGTCATGGAAGACTCCATATGCAGTGCCTTCAGGCATGGCTAAGAACTGTGTACACGCCAAACAGAGATAGACTGAACAAACCACTATACAATTTCCTCTTCAGCTCTGGTTACAGGCTGGCATATTGTGGATGTTGATGGCATTGATGGGGACCATTGCTCCAGGGAGTTCCAGGACCGGAGGTAGAGGCCAGTCTGAGAGAACTCTCCATCATGAGGAGCTTAAGTTTAAATTTGTGGCCCTTCCTTGTTCTGACCTTCAACTTTTGGCAAAAAGTGCACTTTTGAGGACTATGAGCCTCTACTAGACATTGGATACAGTGAAAATGACCGTCGCTGATTGGTATTGCCTCACTGTACACCCCTTGTTTGTGGCTGGTCCCCAGCAGGGGAGGAGAAAAAATGGGTCAATAAGAACAGGGAGATACCTGTTGTAAGGTATAACGAAAAAGGGAAAGAAACAAAATGTTGGCGGGATGAAATAAGAAAAGGAGCGATGGAATGGGAGTAAATGATAACAGAAACTCTACTAGCTACTACAAAATTCAAAACAAGGAAAAAACACTAATTAGAATCGGACTCTGCTGATTGCTCCATCTCAGGCCAAGGGCGGTTGAGAAGGAACTGAGGGCGGTTTACCCGCACAACACTAGATAGCCGAGAGGCAAGGCATGAGTCAGAAAGACAGAGCACTTGCGAGCTGAATGGACACTGTTACTTAAAATCTCTGATCAGAGGTGCAGGGACGCAGACACACCTACAGTGAAGCACCCATAGGAACACTACTCAAACAAGAACCACTGTTTTTATACAATTCTTTTCACTCCCCTCAACTTTACGGGCCATTTGCAGAGCAATATAAGACCTGTTCTACTGTTCAAACTCTACTAATCCGAGTGTGGTAAAATGAATTAAAATAGTTATCTATAGTATTTGGACTTGCAAAAAGATATACTCTAGATAACTTAGAAGGATGAAATTTGATCATAGCTTAATATTTTTTAGTTTCTTCATGCTCCCTAGTCCTCTTCTCATTTTTGTCTCAAGACTTACAATGAGTTGTTTTTAAATGAAGGGACAAAAATCACAATTTTCAGGAAGGGAATTTTGAACTTTACCGAGATTAACAGTACCCTTTAATTACATTTAAAAAGTGCTTAGGTACTACTTGGCTCTGGCTATTCCATTATTACCTTGCATTCTTGAAAAGAAACAAAACGGGAAAGGAATGAAAATTCATGACCAAACCACATACACTTTTGCTGTCAGCCTAATCAAAATATTATTTAAAATAGTGTACTTTACAGTAGGAACACAACGAAAAAAATGGAAAAAGAATGCACATAGTTCTCTATGCTATAACAGGGAAAAGACTACTTGTAATACAAATCTTACCTTTCAGTTTAGGTTCCTCTTTGGAATCAACGGATTGCATCTGAGCAGTTTGTTCTGTTTCAAGTGGAGAGTACTCTTCCACTTCCTCATATTCTGTGGGTACAAATATAACCATTAATAATTTTGATATCCCTTGGAGATACTCAGAGGGAAGACACTAGAGAAGTTTAAAGTTTTTGTGACATGGTACAAAGATTCTAGCGGATCACCAACAAGCAGGGAGTTAATTCCCAGCTTAGAGATCATACAACTGTGTAGGGTAGAGTAACAGAGTAGGACTGAGGACTGATGAGCCAATTAGGTACTCAGAAGGAACAAAGAAAATACTATAAAAATCAGCTGCTTAGTAAGCAGGAAGAGGCAGACCCTCACACTGGGGCTACATCTACATTATGAGCTAAGGATTTTATTCCCCTGCTTATGTATGCACATTTGTGCTAGCACAAGTATAAATAGTATTGTAGCCGTAGTAATATGGATAGCAGCAATGGAGGCACGGCTTAGCTGCGCCGAGTACATACCCACCGGTTTCAGCCATGCCTCCACTGTCACTGCCCATGTTACTGTGGCTACACTACTATTTATCAGGGCCGGCCCACAATATTTTGGCACCTGAGGCGGAGAGCTCAAATGACGCCCCCATGCTCCCTCGCTTGGGCCAAAACTTTGAAAGGTCTCAATTCTGCCTTCTTCCTGTTCTACTCCTCTCATGGTACTGCTCTGCTACCTACCCCAATAAAGGAGAACTAACAACTTAAAATGCCTTGTTCAAAAATTTTAAGTAACACTTAACTTTCAAATGCCTGAACAGCAAATGTAACTTTTCTTTTCTGCATAGTAAACACTGGAATTTTTATCTGTTTCAATAATCAAAGTGGTGCTTTCTGTGCCTTCTTGGTTGCAAAGATTTGAACTGCTTCCTGAAGGTCCAAAGTCTGGGCCAGCTCATGTTCTATTGAGACGGTTGCAAGGCCGACTAGCCTCTCCTGTGTCATTGTGGAGCGTAGATGTGTTTTTATTAACTTCAGCTTGGAGAAGCTGTGTTCTCCACTGCAACTGTTACAGGAAGTGTTGGAAGTATGCACAGAGCAACAAAAGCATTTGGAAAGAGGGTGGCCTGATGAGTTTATAGAAATTGTAATTACTGAAGTACACATTTATTCACAAGAGACACCAAAAGAGCATCACAGAGTGCTAGACTCTTTTCTTGACAACATTTAAGTTTGCATTTTTACATGATGGCTTTTATAAAAAATGAGCTGTGCACATACAATTAATTTTTTCCTATAAAAACACTTCACATGGGAGTAGGGTTGTAGTCAATGTGCCTGAGACACATAAAAGTGAAATAAAACAGATGTCAGGCTGAGAGCAGCATGACTGAAGTGTTTTGATGAGTCAGTATTTGATTATGGAAATCAAATGTAACCATGGGAAAAAACAATTTTCTCTAAATAAGGGCTTATCATGTGTTTACAGCAGAAGTGTATTGACATGATTACTTCTCTCATGAATAGTTGTTTTGATGTTCTCAATGATTTAAATGTAAGTCAGATGATCACAACCAAGACTTACTTTTTTGTTTCAGATGGAGATATTAAAGAGACTAGAAATCCTTTATATTTAACATTTTAGAAATGCTTCATTGTTGGTGAAAAACATCTGTTCTATAAAATCTTTGTAAAACAGTCTGGTGGGATGTTTTTTTAAATCAGCATGGATTTTTTACAGTGCGAGAAGGCTGGCAGATTTTTTGTTTTAAGAGTGAGAATCAGAGAGTAAGTGAAATGTTAGCTAATCAAACAATGAAGAAAATATCTGAAACCCAGATATCTGATTGACACTAATGCTATCTTCATAAATTAACACTTGTTACCTGTTATGATAACAAAATAAATGCCAGATTGCATAATAAAAGACTGTATTATGATGGACACTCATACAATCATAGAAATATAGGGCTGGTAGGGACCTCGAGGGGTAATCTAGTCCAGCCCCCTGCACTGAGGCAGGACCAAGTATACCTAGACCATCCCTGACAGGTGGTTTGTCTAACCTGTTCTTAAAAACCTCCAACAATGGGGACTCTACAATCTCCCTTGGAAGCCTATTTCAGTACTTAACTAACCTTATAGTTAGAAGCTTTTTCCTAATATCTAATCTAGATCTCCCTTGCTGTAGATTAAGCCTGTTACTTCTTGTCCTACCTTCAGTGGACATGGAGAACAATTGATCAGCAAACTCTGTATAACAGCCCTTAACATATCTGAAGACTTATGTCATCCACTGCTCTTCTTTTCTTGAGACTAAACATGTCCAGTTTTTTAACCTTTCCTCATAGGTAAGGTTTTCTAAACCTTTCATCATTTTTGTTGCTTTCCTCTTAACTGTCTCCAATTTATCTGCATGTTGCCTAAAGCATGGCACCCCAAACTTGACACAATACTTCAGCTGAGGTCTCACCAGTGCCAAGTAGAGTGAAGCAATTGCATCCCTTATCTTACATATGACATTCCTGTTAATGAATCCTGGAACAATATTAGCCTTTTTTCGCTACTACATCACATTCTTGGGTCATACTCAATTTGTGATCCACTATAAACCCCAGATCTTTTTCAGCAGCACTACTGTCTGGCCAATTATGCCCCATTGTGTAGTTGTGCATTTGATTTTTCCTTCCTAAATGTAGTACTTTGCATTTGTCTTTACTGAATTTCAACTTGTAGATTTCAAGCAATTCTCCAATTTTTCAAGTTTGTTTTGAATTCTAATCCTGTGCTCCCAGCTGCTTGCAACCTCTTTCAGTTTGGCGTCATCTGCAAATTTTACAAGCATACTCTTCACTCCGTAATCTAAGTCATTAATGAAAATGTTGAATAGTGCCGGGCCAGGACAGACCCTTGTGGGTCGCCACTAGATATGCCCTCCTAGTTTGACAGCAAACCATTGATAACTACTTTTAGAGTATAGTCTTTTGACCAGTTATGCACCCCCCCCCCCATTTAGTAATTTAATCTAGACCACGTTGCCTTAGTTTGCTTATCAGAATGACACATGCAACTATGTCAAAAGCCTTACTAAAATCAAGATAATCTTAATCTTCTTTATAACTGCCCCAGGCTGAGTTTCCAAGAAACTGCCAAACCCTAACTGGTTTTGAGCTTGGCCTATTAACCGTTGCCTAACCAGCCTGGAGTGCTTTGGCTTTCAAGCATGAAAAGATTTAAACAAACATAGTTTACTTAAAATTTATTTTTTGAATTCACAGACAATTTTTTCACAGACAAACTTTTCACTCAGCTCCACCCAGGATGAAGGCCCCATGTTCTGTGCTGCAAGCTAGAAATCAATAACATGGCACTATGTTGTGGCAAACTAGTGGCAATGGAGTTGTAGCATACATGGAGTCCTACCCATAATGCCTCTTGTCAGTTGTACTGTGTTACATGTGATGGAAGCTTCCTTTTCTGACCTCCACGACCATCAATTCATGCCATGAAGCATGAGGTTTTCTTAAAACTTATTTTTGAATGCATAACTTCAAATATTGGTGACTAAAACGATCTTGTTTTATTTAAGAAAAACATTTACACAATTTGACTCAGCAGATGCTGCCTGAGAGGGAATGTCATGAACAGTTTAAATGTAATTAAAAGAATGCTTGTATTTAATTAAACAAGTTAATTTGTTTTATATTTCAGTATTCTTCTGAACGCAGTAGCACAGATGGACTGCCTACTTTATCACTTAATGTGATTAAAAAAAAGATAAAGAATGCATGATTTCAAAACAATAGTTACTTTATTTCGAAGGGGGGAGGGTGGTTGGCTTACAGGGAATTAAAATCAACAAAGGGGGCAGGTTTGCATCAAGGAGAAACACACACAACTGTCATACCGAAGCCTGGCCAGTCATGAAACTGGTTTTCAAAGCCTCTCTGATGTGCAGCATGCCTTGCTGTGCTCTTCTAATCACCCTGGTGTCTGGCTGCTCAAAATCGGACGCCAGGCCATTTGCCTCAACCTCCCACCCCGCCATAAACGTCTCCCCCTTACTCTCACAGATATTATGGAGCACACAGCAAGCAGCAATAACAATGCGAATGTTTGTTGCGCTGAGGTCTGACCAACAGCGTCAGCGAGCCTTTAAATGTCCAAAGGCACATTCTACCACCATTCTGCACTCGTTCAGCCTATAGTTGAACTGCTCCTTACTACTGTCCAGGCTTCGTGAGCCATGGGAGCAAGGGGTAAGCTGGGGTAGGTGCGACCGTGCAGTGCTGCCAACTGGGAGAGTAGCCTGAGGCAGAAGCCTCCAGCTCGCATGATATTCCAGGCAGGACTGAATCTCCATGAGATGAAACTTAAAGAAGTGAATGACATGGAGTCTCTGGCTCCCAATCAGTGCTCTAAGAGGAGGATGTCTGTCCAGGAGCCCCTGATCGATCTCACTGAGGAGGATTCCAAGGAGTCCTCCCAGAGCAGCAGTACCACGTCTGCCAGCAGCACCCAGGAGGACCAGAACGGATCCCCCGAGCTCGTCGCTGGGGAGCAGGAGAGCAGAATTGCAGGGGAAGTGGTGGAGCCGTAAACCATGCCCTGGAGGTTGCTAGGAGCCGGGCAGGGAAGACGTTCCCAGAACCCCCGGACGAGCTACATGTCCGACGAGGACAGGTACCAGTCCTACTGCACTGTCTGCTGCAAAGGCACTCAGGAGGACCAGAACGGATCCCCCGAGCTTGTCGCTGGGGAGCAGGAGAGCAGAGTTGCAGGAGAGCAGAGTTGCAGGGGAAGTGGTGGAGCCATACACCATGCCCTGGAGGTTGCTAGGAGCCGGGCAGAGAAGACGTTACCAGAACCCCCGTCCAAGCTACATGTCCGACGAGGACGGGTTCCAGACCTACTGCACCGTCTGCTGCGAAGGCAAGGAGCTGCTGCTGTGTAGCAATACCAGCTGCTGCAGGTGCTTCTGTGTTGACTACTTGGAGGTCCTGGTAGGGCAAGGTACCTTGGCCAAGGCAAAAGAGCAAGAGTCCTGGAGCTGTTACATGTGTCAACCACAGAAGTGCTATGGGGTGTTACAGTGCCAACTGGACTGGAATGTACGGCTGCAAGACTTCTTCACCAGCAACAAAGGACAGGAATACGATGCACTGAAAATCTAAAAAGGCCCGCATATTTCCAAGAGTCACTACCCTTGATAACAGAACATCAATGATTGCATTGGCTACTTGGATCACAGCAGCCCCCACAGTAGACTTGCCCACAACAGCAACAGTGACGGTGAGCTGAGCAGGCTCCATGCTTGCCGTGGTATGGCGTCTGCATGCGTAACCCAGGAAAAAGAGGCGTGAAACGATTGTCTGCCATTGCTTTCACGGAGGGAGGGGCAACTGATGACGTGTACCCAAAACTACCTGCGACAATGTTTTTGCCCCATTAGGCATTGGGAGCTTAACCAAGAATTCCAATGGGCGGCGGAGACTGCGGGAACTGTGGGATAGCTACCCACAGTGCACTGCTCCATAAGTCAATGCTAGCCATGGTAGTGAGGACGCACTCCACCGACTTAATGCATTTAGTGGGGACATACGCAATTGACTATATAAAATCAATTTCGAAAAATCGACTTCTATAAAATCAACCTAATTTCGTAGTGTAGACATACCCTGACTCAATCTAGTACTATATTCTTCCTTCCCTGAATTTTGCAGTTAATTGAAAACATAAATATATTGTAGTGTATATTAAACAGAAAAAATTGTAGATTAATAAAATCAGAAAATTCAAAGTTCTTCAAGTATTTATCCATATGGATCGCACTGTAGGTATTTTTGTCTTGTGCATGCGAGCCTGGAATCTTTTAGCTAGCTGTGTCTTTTGGGGCTGCCCATGAGCCCTATGTGTCTTCATGCCCCCTGTTATGGGGTGTCCACCTCACACAAGGCAGAGCAGGTTAAATTTGGGTAATTAACCTGATAGGCCGCACCTGGGGGAAGGCCTGCATATGAAAGTCAAATTGATGATGGAGCCCAGCTGAGAAGGAACAAGCAGGACTGATATAAAGCCATGAAGTTGGCAACAGAAGGGGACTGCAGTGGAAGTAGTCTGCAGTCACACCCTGGGAGAAGAGAGGTGTTTTGGGGACTATGGAGTTAGAGAGTAAGTAGTCTGCAGTTACTCACTGGGAGGAGTGAGTTTGATCTGGTAAATCCAGAGAGAAGGGAGCTAGAAGATACAGGAAGGAGTCCAGGGAAGTAGGAGCAGGGTCTTGGAGCCACTGTTGCTAGTCATGGGTCCCTGGACTGGAACCCAGAGTAGAGGGTGGGCCTGGGTTCCTCTACCAGCCACTTGGGAAGTGGCATAGCCTGGGCAGTGGAGCAGAAGACTGCCTCAGACAGTTGTCCAATAGGACTCTGCTACCCTGGAAGGGGAGAACTATAGTGACCTGGCCAGCGGGCCAAGTCATGAAGAGAAAGTGGAGAGAGGGAGGCAGCAGGGTGCACAAATGAGTGGCAGAAGAGGGAATCAGACCTGGAAGGAGCTAAGTCCCAGAGCAGCCAGAAGGAGGCACCCTTGCAGTGAGTGTATCCCTTTACACCCCTACAGAAAGGGCATAAAGGGTGGTGCAGCCAGGGCCGGCTCTAGGTTTTTTGCTGCCCCAAGCAAAAAAAATTTTGGCTGCCCCCCCCCCCCACCCCCTGCACCCTCCTGCCGCCCCAGCCCTGGGTCACTGGTAACTTGCTCCCAGGGCGGGTCATTCAGCAGGAATTTTGGATGTGCACAGAACACAGACAGGATTGGTTCCCATATGGTTACAGAACTGTAGTAAAGTGGAACAATTTTCAGCTTGTGTGATTGAAGGCTATCTGGATGCATATTATAAGACTGTCTACATAAATGAGGAAAAGTTGAAGTGCCTTTATGATTCTTTTGTTCCATTCTTTGTTTCTATGGGGAATTTGCCAATGCAATATCACTGTCTTCCTTTTAAACAAATAAAACTAAAACTTAAAAAAAAAAAAAAAAAGCAATGGCTGTTGAAAATAGCAATTCCAGTCCTAATAACCACTGGGAAGCATTTCTTGCTCAATTTATTCTACTTTTTCTAGAGCAAGTTACAGTGGATCAGTATATTTGATTTGGGAGAAATGAAGTAACAGCTGCCCAAATTGAGCTTGAGCACTCCTGAATTTTGAGGGTGTTCAAATCTGGAAGGCAGGTGCTGGATTCCCTTTCTGAATATTAGCTAAATCTGGAAAAGAAAAGTCAATTTCTGCTTCCATGGCTCAGAAATGTAAATCCTCCTACGTGCCTGGTACTGTATCTAAAGCTGCCCAGTCTAGTAGAGCCTCCCCTCCCTTACTTTTCATTTTAAATTCTAGTGAGATCCATGTACCTGCCTTGCTAGGCTTCAGATAGAGAGGTGCAATGTCCATTTAGTCCACCCAATTCTTTCTTTGGGGGAGAGCCCAGGGCTGGGGCGGCAGGAGGTGCAGGTGGGGGCCAGAACTGGGGCAGCAGGGAGTGCGGGTGCAGGGGAGGGGGAGAAGAGCCCAGGGCTGGGGTGGTAGGAGGTGCAGGTGGGGGCCAGAGCTGGGGCGGCAGGGAGTGCGGGTGCAGGGGTAGGAGAAGAGCCCAGGGCTGGGGCGGCAGGAGATGCGGGTGGGGGGGAGAGCCCAGGGCTGGGGTGGCAAGAGATGCGGGTGGGGGGAGAGCCCAGGGCTGGGGCGGCAGGGGGTGCGGGTGGGGGCCAGGGCTGGGGTGGCAGGAGATGCGGGTGGGGGGAGAGCCCAGGGCTGGGGCAGCAGGGGGGTGCAGGTCGGGGCCAGAGCTGGGGCAGCAGGGGGTGTGGGCAGGGGAGAGTCCAGGGCGGGGGCAACACAGGGGTGCGGGGGGAGCCCAGGGCTGGGGTGGGGGGCGGCAAAAAACCTAGAGCTGGCTCTGTCCCTAGCATTTACAGCAAGCTGCAACATGAGGTTTCAGTTCCACACTCCTTCCCCCTCCTTTTCCTGTTAATTGTGGCCGCGGGAATGCTGGGAAATGTAGTTCTTTCCCTGCTCCAGGGCTGGCTCTATAGGGAGGGAGCTAACCAAGGAACTACAGCTCCCAGGGCTCCCTGTTGGTTCTCAGCTCCCATGCTGGATTCTTGTGCCCCTGCAAATTTGCCGCCCCAAGCACCTGCTTGCTTTGCTGGTGCCTAGAGCTGGCCCTGGGCGCAGCCCCAGCTACCACTCAGTTCCTTTTACTGCCCATGACAGCATGACAGAGCTACACAGTGTCCATCTGCTTCCTTGTTGTATCTTAGGTCAGGTTAGGTCAGGGGTTTTATTTTATTTTATTTTATTTTAATTAGTTAAAACTGTATTTGGTGACTAGTGGGGAAAAATAAACAATTTTTTTCTTTGATTTTCCCCTTGGTACTGGACTGCACATCATGGGCTGAGTCTTGATCTCTGGGTTTTAAGATCTGCCTTATTTGCGAATCAGCTATGCCCATGCATGATGGACATGTTAGATGTCTCTTTTGTTTAGGGAAGTCGCATAGTGTGGAAAAGCATTCAAATTTCAAATCTTTCTCTAAGAGAGCTCTCAATGCCCATTTAAAGGTATTTCTTATGGAAAAATCAATGAAAAGTGTAACCGACTCTGGAGTTCTTCCATGGAAACAGTCTGCTGTATTGGAACTAGTATCTACCCATGTTCTGGCTACTAGAGATGTTACGTTGGGACTTGGGAGCTGGTAGATCTTCTGGTTCTAAGAGACTTCATGCTTCTTAAAATCATGCTTAGCCTTCCCTTTTATCATCCTCGGGTCAGTCAGTGGCTCCTGCTGCTCAAGGCAGGCAAAAGAGTTCTTGATGCCAAACACTATCTCACCAGTTAAGAAGAAATCTAAGTCTCATCATTCTGATGTTTCCAAGCTGACTCCTTCTAAGAAAGATCAGCACCATATCTCTTTAGGAATTATGTAAACTTGCTATTCTGCTTCGGTACCAAGTTGATAATCCTTATTGACCAACACTGCTACTTCAGTACTGGGGATAATGGTACTATCTGTTACTGATTTGTCGGTACCATGTTCTATTGTGAAGGTCCCTTCATCTGAGATTTCTACATTGAATTGAGCTTGGTATCAACTGCACTGGTACCCACTCCTATTGCAACTCAGACTCTTTTTACAACTTCTATGGCCATAGTCATTCCCCCAGAACCAGCACCTCCTCTCCTAGACACTTCTCTGATTTCTGTGGGCTCTGTCTGTTCCGAAACCAGAAATAAGGGTACAGATTATGAAAATCTTCCTGCAATCATCTTCTATGATACTGGCATTGGTGTCTCAGAGACTGGAGTCTGGACTTCCTCATTCTGTGGGAACACTTCAGAAATCTGTACCACTAATGGAGAAGTTCTGCTCATCTGCATCGTCTTCATTTTATGGCAATAGAAATCCTTCTAGATTTTCTCTTCATTCTTTGTTTGGTTCCTGAAAGGGATTTACAAAGGAGCCCCTCTTGTTGTAGATCTTATGCTTTGGACCGGTCTCAAGTATCTTGGTTTCTACTTTTATGGCATCATATGTCAGGGACTAAGGCTTGGGCAAACAAGTCTAGTGGTTAAAGACACAGATGGTTGGGCTGGAGAAGGTTAAGCCAGAGTCGGTAGTTAGGGACCAGAGCCAAGGGTCAAGGCTGAGTTGATAGCCAAGGAGATTTTGTATGACTCATATCATTTCAAACCTCCTCTCCCATCCAAAAAACTCAATAAAAGTGTTCCTGAGTTTGCTGGGGCACATGGCAATATGGACATAACATGACCCTGTATTCAAGGTTAAACCTCTGTCCTTTCGTAAGGTTGGATGAGGTCAGTTTCAGCCAATCAGGCACAACTTGGACTTACTTATAGAAGATCCTCAGTATGCATTGTCATCTCTCTTTTGGTGGACAGACCCTCTGAATGTTTGCCAGTATATTTGCTTTCATCCTCCACCCCCTTCTGAGCCTCTGGTGTTGAATGCATCTGTGATGGGGCATCTGCCCCACACTAGCCCATAAAGGGTTAATAAAACCCTAGGGAGGCTGCGCAACAGGCAGCCAATTGGGAGGACCGATGGGAGACTGTGCAGGAGACAGCCAATTGGTGAGGGCTATGAGGAGAAGCCAATCAGGGCCGGGCAGGCCCATTTAAGAGGAGCTGCAGGGCAGAGTAGTTCAGTTATTCCCTGAAGCTTGAGGAGGGAAGAGAACTGGCTGCCTTACAGGTAGAGGTCAGCTAGCAACTTGGACAGAGCAGTGCTGGGCAGGATCAGGGAGTGAGAGCGGGTCGGCCTGGGTTGTCCCCCCTCCCATCCCTATTGGCCACTGAGGAAGTGCCTGGACAGTGGACTATGGTTCCCCCGGAAAGGGGGAGAACAGACTGTGGTCATTGGGACAACTCGCATCCTGGAGTAGAAGTGACGGCAGCGAGATGTCACCAGAGGAGGGTGCACGGGTGGACTAAGCTAATTCCCAGGACAGCCAGCAGGAGGTGCTATGATGCGGGGTACACTTGGGTTTTCTTCAAATTCAGGGTAAGTAGTCCAAGGCAGAGTCTTGGTTACACATAAATGTACAAAAGCTCAAGGTTGTTAGTCTAACCTGCAAGGCATTTCTGCCTCTCCTTCAGGGGCCCACTACCTAAAACATAAAGGACAATACACCTATACAGTATATAAACAATCAAGGGGGAGTGAGATTATCCCCTTCTGTCAGGAATCAATATACCTCTGGGACTGGTGCATCCAACATTGGGTTGGGCTAATAGCTTTCCATCTCCTGGGTACCCAGAATTATTTGGCAGATCAGCTGAGCAGGAAGAGCTCCATTACTCATGAATGAGAGTTAAAAGATTCTGTTCCATACTAGGTATTCCTAAAATGGGGAGTTCCCTCAACAGACCTGCTTGCTACAGTACAGAAACATATTTCCCCCACCCCCTAGAAGCAGTGCAAAGGCTTGGGGGAGTCAGAGGTAATGGAAGAGCTGAGGGAAAGGGAAGTAATTGCTGGGAAGGAGCCTGGATGTGAAGTGGGAGAGTTGTTGGGTGTGGGCAAGAAAAGTATGGATCAGTTTTTTTTGGTGGGGAGGGATTGTTAGGGATCCCCCTATGCAGACCCTGGCTGACCCCTAGCCTCTCTCATTCAGTCAGGCACATCTGGCCCTGATCCCATGTATCCCTGCACCCCCATTCAGCACCCATCCCCCATATATCCCTGCACCTCCTCCCCCATCCCCATGTGACCCTGTGCTCTCATTCAGCCACCCCTCCCCCATGTCTCTGTACTCCCTCCTCCCTAACCCTATGTGTCCCTGCCCCCTCTCAGCCACCCCTTCCCCTGTCCCCTGTGTCCCTGCATGCCTTGTCCCCCCATCCCCATATGTTCCTGCACCTCCACTGCTATTCAGCCCCTGTCCATCTGTCCCCCCACTAGCCCTTCTGAACCCCATTCTGTGACCCCCCCCCCAGCAGTCCCATGTGCCCCACATTGTCCGTTCCCCCATATACGTCTCCTGACCTGGCCCCACGGGCAGGGCACTGTGAGGAACGCAGCCTCTTCTCTTTCCTATCCGTGTCTGGGGCTGCTCCCATTGGGAGCAGATGCTCTCTGTTCTGGCACAATAGTGTCCCTGGTGGACGAAAGGTGTAACTGCAGCATTTTCCATCAGAGTCTAATTTCTGCTGAGGAAAAAAAATTCTGTGCAAAACATGAATTCTGTATGTGCACAGTGGGGCAGAATTTCCCCAGGAGTAATTGATACAGAGTCCTTACCTGGATTTTTCATATTGGTGAAGGAACTGAGTATCTATTGGAGCTGTGTATGTGCCCTATATGCCTTCATGCTCCCTGTAGCAAGGGTACATGCACAGCTCCAATAGATACTTCTTGGTAAAATATTCTGGGCTGATGCATGCACACACTTACATTAGGATCCAAGCAGATAAAAGCATCTTTAAGAACTCCAGTTACTGTAAGGCAAGTAACCTCTTTATGGTTCCCTCAATAAAAGTAACTCAGTCCATATGAACTGTATGGTAGTATTTTATATTCTGATCACTTTCATGCCTTAATATATGTGTAGTGTGGCTGAGTTACAGTCGCTGTGGAAACCATATTTTTAGTTTCCAGATGTAGCGAAGCGAAGACTCATCGGCGTGGCGCCCCACTACACCAGACTTTCGTGCAATTTAAAATCTAAATGATAATGTTAATGTAGATATATTTATTTTTAAATTCTATTTTTTAAAATAAAAAAGAACTTTTATTGATGGTGGCAATCTCAATAAATTAATAAACAGACAAGGTAGCCCGGGTGGGGTGGGGGAGGAGGGAAGGACAAGGCCACATTGTTTATTGTAGCCACACTAAAAATCAAACTGTTTGAATGACAGCCTTCTGTTGCTTAGGCCATCCTCTGGAGTGGAGTGGTTGGGTGCCCGGAGCCTTCCCCCCCCACATTCTTGGGTGTCTGGGTGAGGAGGCTATGGAAAATGGGGAGAAGGGTAGGCGGTTATACAGTGAATGCAGTGGGGGTCTGTGGTCTTGTTGGCTTTCCTGCAGCTCCAATAGACGCTTCATCATGTCAGTTTGCTCCCCCATTAGCCTCAGCATTGCGTCCTGCCTCCGCTCTTCACGCTCACTTAATTCTTTCCTGGCCTCTGCCACTGAATGCCTACATGCATTAAGCTGTGCCCTATCAGTGCGGGAGGACTGCATGAGCTCGGAAAACATGTCATCACGAGCGTGGTTTTTTTCGCCTTCTAATCTGCGATAACCTCAGGGACGGAGATGATAGGGGGAGCGTAGAAACATTCTACGCTCTACGATTCTTGGGGGGACTGCATGGTCACCTGTGCTGCTGAGTGCTGCTGAGTTTGCTACGCTGACCAAACAGGAAATTAAATTCAAAAGTTCCCGGGGCTTTTCCTGTGTACCTGGCTAGTGCATCAGAGTTCAAAGTGCTGTCCAGAGCGGTCATAATGGAGCACTCTGGGATAGCTCCCAGAGGCCCATACCGTCGATTTGCGTCCGCACTACCCCAAATTCGACCCAGTAAAGTCGATTTTAGCGCTACTCCCCTTGTCGGGGAAGAGTACAGAAGTCAATTTTAAGAACCCTTTAAATCAACGGAACAGGGCTGGTTGTGTGGACACAGTCATTTTTAAATCGACCTAACGCAGCTAAATTCGACCCAACCCTGTAGTGTAGACCAGGCCTCAGACATATCACAAGCTGGTGTGAAAGTTCTGCCACAAAGCTCTGGGGAAGGGAATATTCCCTCTGGCCAATGAACACAGATGTGCTGATGAGCTCTGAGCTATCTCCAGCTGTTTTGAAAGAAGGCCATCACGATGTAGGGCTTTTGAAGACCAGGAAGAGACAAATGGGAGTAATCCTCTCAGACTTCCGCAAAAATACTGATACCTGAGTTGGTCAAGGTGTTCAGTGGAGAGGAATGTGAAGTACTCCCTCCCCCAGATGCTGAGTGGCTAAAAATGGGGGGTAAAGTTTGAATCCCAATTTGTAAAATAATTTAAACAATGAAACAATTCCCAAGAGGTGTTATTAAATTTATATCAGATGATACTTGCTTTCATATTTGTCTTCAGCAGGCTTTACAGGTTGCTGATTTTCTTCTTTTAATTTCAGCACCTCTTGCAGTTCTCTCCTGAAATTAGAAAATTCCGTATCTTTATTTGTATAAAATATGGTTGAAACAAGTTTCAAACATTAAATGCAATTGAAAATGCTGAAAAATACTGTTCAATATTAAGATACAGTTTGGCAAGCCTGCTTCTTCAAAGTGATTCATTACTAAATAAAAATCAATTATGATTTGTGTCCTTTCCTGGATGTTATCATTTTGACAAATGACAGGGACCAAAGAAAACATATTAGCTAGAGGATCTCCCCACACCAAATGTGGTTATCTGAGTTTAGTATTCATCAGATAATAACACTAAGGTAACAATGTATTGCAGGACTTTGGACCTACCAGAACTATTCTTAACTTTTTTTTTTAGTGCACTGTGTTAATGGATATAGGTTCAGATCTCCTTAATGTAAAATAGATGTGGAAATTTTTGTGACCATAAAAACAGTGCATGTTCTTGTAGAATATATTATCTTATATCAAATTACTTTTTTATTATTTTTATATTTTATGCATTCACATGTTACATTTTACCTTGTTTCTTCCTCCTCTTTTTGCTTTTTTAATGCTTCATCTGTAAGTCTTTCCAAAATCTTAGAATTAATTTCATCTTTATTTGTTAGGTACAGTCTGCGTAGTAAAAATATTCCTGCAATACAATTATACAAGAATAATATACTTTTGGCAATAATATAAAACTACTATCTCATTAGAATGATTATGCTTTTAAGGTATGAAAGCCCTTTTATAAATGGTTGACAGCTTAGAGAGACGTTTTTAAATTTTAGAAAAGAAGTGTGTACCAATTTAAATGACAGATATACCACTTTTGAAAATTGTTAAGCTTTGTTTTCCATGCCAACAGCCTAATAACTTGAGTGTGGGATATGGCAAGGCTGTGGGGGGGGATAAGTATTGAAATTTTGCATATCTCATATTTTAAACTGAAATTGCTGTTTTTCTAGTTTGTATGTGTGCCCATAGTTTAAGAATGACAAAAAAATTTAAAAAAAATAATGAAAAAAATATAAAATCCATGAATCCATATTACTGGTGCAGAGTATGCAGAAATAAAGACTTATGTCCTCAGTTCTGCAAAGCTCTAATCCATATGAGTAACTTTATTCACATGAGCAGTTGCATATTATTCATTTGGTTTGGCAAACAGATACAGGGATATACCGTTGGCAGGAATTAAATAGAGCTATGCTGATTTCAGGGATTCTCACAACAAAATTTTTGGTGACCTCAGAATGTGGCCACCTACTCTTGCTGGTGGCTGCTATGACATTTTTTCCTAAAATGCTTAATTAACTTTAGGAAAAACTAATACGTATGCACATTTGCATGTTCAAATCATAGTAACTTATTTATGCAAGTGTTGGGGTTGGTTTTTTTTTGCAAACTCAGTAATAAAAATAATACAGTTGTCTCTATTCTTTTCTGGACCCAAACAGAATAGAAACACAAATAAGGTGCTTTGCATGTTGTCTTTTTTGTTGTTGTTTCTTTTTTTTTTTTTAGACTTGCTAGCTAGTAAGCCTGCTTCTACTTTTCACAGCAGCAGACTTGTTAGCTAGCTGGGAGGCAGTAGAAAGTGATATTAACAAACATACGAATATCACTTTTCACAGCAGATTTACTCAGCCGTGGCAAGCCAGGAGACAAATTAAGCCTTGGATGGGGAGGTGGGTAGGGAGGCGGCTGGGGGTGATGGGGTGGATGGGTGAGGGCCAGGGGAGGCAGCAAGGACCAGGGGTGATGTGTGAGGGGCCGGGGACAGAGCCCATGGCCGGATCCCACTGCTGCATGGCTGGAGCCTGCCACCCATCACCCCAGGGCTGGAGCAGGAAGCCTGAGCCCCACTGCCCCAGGGAAGGTGGGGAACTCACACGAACTTTCTGCTCCTCTGGCATTTGTGGCTCCAGAGGGAGGCAGAGTCCAACCCATCCTGGTGGCCCAGGGGAGGGCCGCTGCTTTGTCCCCCCCAATCACCAGCCAGAAGGCTGTGGTGGCAAGAAAAGCCCCTGTTGGCCGCATCCAGCCACGGTGGCCGCATTTGAGAAACACGGATTTAGACCAACTGAGGGTGTGGCCTATGATACAATGACTCAAAGTGCTCTAGAAATGCAGAAGTGGGCTATTATTTCTATTAGAAGATACAAGTGGAAAGCAGACATAGCATCTGTAAACATTTACATCAACAAAACATTTAAAATAGTTAAGGGGATAATCCACTAATACAGCTATAAAAAAGCCAGAAACTACATAGTTTGTTCCTTAGCCATCTCTTGATTTTGATTTCTCCACATTACCTTGCTCGTACCCAAACACACAGGGTTCCTTCTGTCACCTTCACACAAAACATGCAATTTTAAACTCTGTCTTTATTGAAGTGGTTAGAAATGTATGTTATTTAGTTGCTGGGAATACTGAATTGGTGCTGCATTGAAGAAGATAGCTAGTTTGTGTATGGTGTAGATTTTTAGTTGATTGTTGTGTTTAAGTGTGTTGCTTGTTTGGATAATTGTTAAATAGCAGCAAGTGTTTTAAGTGGAAATTATTTGTAACAATAGTTAGCATTTTCAGAAGCTGCCATTTGCAATGTTTCTATTAGATTTCTGTTAGTCTGTAACAGCAAAAACAATGAGGAGTCCTTGTGGCACGTTAGAGACTAACAAATTTATTTGGGCATAAGAGTTTGGGCACTAATAGAGTTATTTAGGTGCTGTAGTGAGGAAGTGTGACGTTATCTGATTAAATATGACCATGTAGATCATTGTTGCTACCACTGTTATATAATTGCAACAAATCTTGTACAAATTATGTCAAGTAAGGTGTCTATGGAATGGTTATGATTTGCTGAATATGATTATGCTATTTGTATGCATGTATCATTTTTGTATTTAAAGTTATGAGCATCTATACCTATATTTCAAATGTTTGCTCCTGGGGTAATTAGCCTGCACATCTTGAAGGGACTATTCAAATTAAGTGGCTCATCAAGGAACACTTAACTCACAATGGACCATGGGAGACGCCTATCTACACTTAATGGACTTTCCTGCTGTGACTAAGCAAAATCATTCATGGACATGTTTGCCCATGTGACTCCAAACACCATCTTGCTACCTGTAATTTCCCACTAGCTGTGTTGAAGCCTTTGTTTGAAACAATGGATTTCCCTCCACATGGCAGAAGCTATAAAAGGCCCTGAAACATCTCCATTTGGCCTCTTTCCTGCTCAAACCTCTGGACTATGGACTTACAGTAATGGGAGCATTCTAACCAAGGGATTGAGGACCTTCCAATGATTTGGAAGCAACCAGAGACTTGACTTAAGACAGCAGTTTATTCCATCACTGCTACAAGCCTGAACCAAGAACTTTGCAATTATTGTATGTATTTGATTCCTTTAACCAATTTTAACTCTCACCTTTCTTTCTTTCTTTTTATAAATAAACTTTTAGATTTTAGATACTAAAGGATTGGCAATGGAGTGATTTTTTGGGTAAGATCTGCATTATATATTGACCTAGGTGTGTGGCTGGTCCTTTGGGATCAGAAGAATCTTTTATCTGATGAAATTGGTTTTAAAGAACCACTCATCGTTAAATCTAGTGTTTTTGGTGGTGCTACAAGGACTGGAATGCATAGGAAACTGCTTTTCTGACTTCTTGTTAGCCAGTGTGGTGACACAGAAGTTTACTTTTGTTGCTGGTTTGGTATATCTCATGGGAGAATAATCTCCAGTTTTGGGGTGTGTCTGCCCTATTTTTTGGCAGGTTGTCCTGAATTTGGTATTCTCAGTTGTGATCCACTGAGGCACGGTTACAGGAGGTGTGCTGTTATGTTTGCCAGTATCTAGGTTTGTGGCTGGAATTATGTTTGCATGTTTTGTGTGGATTCCAGGGGAGGAGACCTGCATTACAGACAAAATTATAAAAAAAGGCAGGGAGAGAAACAGATCCTTTTTGATATAGAGGCAAAGTCCTACAAAATTGCTAGTGGGATACAAGTACACTTTAACTGACATTTCTTATAACAATACCTCAAACAAAGACATCAAAATTGGGAAAAGATTTTAATTTTTATGCTTTAAAAGTAAAACATTTACTAACCATTTTTTTCTATATTCTTAAGACAGACGACAGTGTCAGGTAAGAGGCCTTTTTCTGACAAGACTAACCAATGCTCTGATGTTGTAGGATAGTTATCCAGTACCCATCCTCCTTTTTCTGGAGCCCCAGGAAACCTGTCTTTGTTCTTCTTAGTGAGCTGTTACAAAATGTTGGATTTAGTTGTAAAACAAAATGATATAAATACAATAACATCAGTGAATTGTTTAGAAAAACAGACAATACAAATTTTTTCTGCATTGTATTAACCTGTTTCAATGTCATTTTTCTTTCCAATAAAGGGTCTTTTTATTAGTTCTAGAAGAGATTTGTAACTTATGGGCCTGAGTGAAGAAAGAATATAACAGAACAAATGGAGATGAATGTATAAAAATACACTGTAGTTTTCCAAAAATAACTACAGAGAACTTAGATTCAGGTCTCAGGAATAAGTTACAAACTGGCTAGCAAATCTAAAATAAAGACCCTTGTATAAGCCTCTGGTCATATGAAATATGTAGACCATTATACAGCTTTGAAACACATCCTAGTGACTTTTTAAGCACTTCTCTGGACTCTTCAGATGCTCATAGAGAAACAAACAGGGTTTAAGCCATTCTGTTACAGCAGTAGCTATTGGGGACTTCAGTAAATTTTTCTTCTTCCCTGCTCAGAAAAAAAATAATTTCTTTTCAAATAATGTGTTTGTCTGTCTGTGTTTCAGTTCTTTTCGTAGCCCTTGCTTCTCCCTCAAGGGCTAATCTGTGGCATTAAACCATGTCAGGTAAAGATCAATGCACATCTAATAAACCTACTCCTTTCTAGGAATCTTCAGATATCAGGGAAAATTCAGACCAGCTGTAAAACAGCACTGATTTTTCACCAGATCTGAAGTTAGCACTGTATGTTGGGAGATCCTACCAAATTCAACCATGACAGCAGATGCATTCATGCTCTTTTGCTCTCATTAGGGCCCTTCAAGTATATTGCTTCCAGAGCACCCCATATTAGAGCCATAGCCACACAAACCATATTGTAGATAGTATCAGGGGGTAGCCGTGTTAGTCTGTATCTACAAAAACAACGAGGAGTCTGGTGGCACCTTAAAGACTAACAGATTTATTTGGGCATAAGCTTTCGTGAGTAAAAACCTCATTTCTTCGGATGCATCCGAAGAAGTGAGGTTTTTACTCACGAAAGCTTATGCCCAAATAAATCTGTTAGTCTTTAAGGTGCCACCAGACTCCTTGTTGTTTTTGTGTTCATATTGTAGATACAGTAGGGTACCTACCTACACAACATCTGAAAGGGAAGGCCCACTCCCACAGTCCCTAACTGCTTGATCAGAAGCAGAATTCCAAAGAATTAGATAGAGAGAGTGTGACTGTGGATAAGAGAGCTAAGTCACCAATTACTTCAGTTACAGGTGAATAATATTGTTTTCTCCTTCATCAGGGTCTCTACTTCTAAAGTTTATTAAGCAAGATTACTTGAAGGGGAGCTGAAATATATCCCAAATTAAGAAGAAACTGCATAACTACTTTTCTGAGGCAGGCCTATCTTCAGAGTCTAATACTGCTCACAAAAAATGTAAACTGAACTTTGTGTTACAGTTTTGCAGATTTCTAAGATTGACAAAATGGTAGTTACACTTTAAAAGCTGTGGTAGCTTAAGTGGAATGAGCATTACTCTTTTGAGAAAAGAAAATGCATTAAATACATCCAAATGCAAGGTTATGCATCTAGGTACAAAGAATGTGGAATCCAGACCAGTGAATGGTTGTGTCACCACCTGCCCTGTAACCCTGCATGCCTTAAATCCTTTGCTGCTGTGCCTCACAGCCCAGACACCAACAGCCAGCAGACAAGTATGCAGTCCTCTGAAGTGTTTGTGTGCTTTGCAGCTGTGATTCAATACTCTGACCCCAGCATTCTGCCTACAACACAACAGCCCAACTCTAATCTCTATCGCCCAGTTATCTTATGCAGAAGTGACCCCAGACACATTCCCAGACCTGAATTTCCCCAAAACCATCTTCCATGAAGTGCCCAGCCCTCTCCTGGACTATTCAGAGAAAGAATAATGTTCCTTTGCTCCTTTAAAGAGACAACAACTAGCAGCTTACCATATTAACGGGAGTTAATTACTTCTATTCAAATACAGCACTGCGTTGGTTTAGATTAAAAGTAAAACAAGTTCATTAACAAAAGGACATAGTTAAGTGATGCCAAGTAAAAGAAATAAAGGTAGAGATGGTTACAAGCAAATAAAAAAGTGAAAATACGCTTTCTAATAACTAAGACCTAATTTCAGCATCTTACAGTCTTTGTTCAAGATTGGTGAGGAAACTTAAAAAGAACATCAAGAGCTTGCTTGGTTACGATGTGTAAGTACCTTCATAGGGAGAAAATACCAGTTTCTAAAGCACTCCTCAAGCTAGCTGAGAAAGGCCTAACAAGATCTGGTGGCTGGAAGCTGAAGCCAGACAAATTCAAATTAGAAGTAAGGAACAAATATTTTTAACAATGACAATGATTAGCCACTGGAACACACTACTAGATGAAGTGGTGGATTCTCCTTCTTTTGATGTTGTCAAAACAAGCCTGGATGCTTTTCTAGAAGATATAGCTTATCCAGGGAATCGGCAACCTTTGGCACGCAGCCCACCAGGGTAAGCACTCTGGTGGGCCGGGCAGGTTTGTTTACCTGCCGCCTCCGCAGGTTCGGCTGATCGCGGCTCCCACTGGCCGCAGTTCGCCGCTCCAGGCCAACGGGGGCTGCGGGAAGCAGCGGCCAGCACATCCCTTGGCCCGCGCCGCTTCCCGCAGCCCCCATTGGCCTGGAGCGGCAAACCGCAGCCAGTGGGAGCCACGATCAGCCAAACCTGCGGACACGGCAGGTAAACAAACCAGCTCAGCCCGCTGGGGTGTTTACCCTGGCAGGCCACGTGCCAAAGGTTGCCGATCCCTGGCTTAGTCAACCAAAACATATTGGGCTCAATAAAGGGTTAACTGGGTTAAATATTATTGAGGAGATTAGACTACATGATCCAGTGGTCCCTTCTGGCCTTAAAATCTCTAATTATTTTTGCTATTCTGGAGGATTCTTAACTCAAGCCCCAATTCAAGAAAGCCCTTAAGCGTGTATGTAAGTTGATCCCTATTCAAGAAAGCACTTAAGCACATACTTAAATTCCATTGACTTCAATGGGACTTAAGTAGGTGTTTAAAATTAAGCACATGTTTAAGGGCATAACTGAAGCAGGAAGCATTTCTGCATTGGGGCCTTACACCATATTCAGTCTCATTGATTTAACAGTAATCCTAGTCTTTTTAGAGTTTGGCCTGGAAGTCTTCTGTTTTAGAAGAAAACAATGGTGAACCCTCACAGCCTGATCCTAAAGTCCTTGCTTAGGCAATCATTGAGGAGTTTTGCCTAAGAACTGAAGAACAAGTTTTTCTAATAATAGATTTAAGAACCTGTCCTAGATTTCTGTGTTACAGCCTTAGCAGTGTAGTAAGGAATAGCCCTCTTAATTCACTATTATAGCTATAACCATCAATACAGTTGCTGAGTAAAATGGTATATTGTACTGTACATTGCTTAAGGGCCACATGGGAGAGATCCAAGCCTTTCTATACTGCTGCTCTGAGATTCCAATAGCATTAGAAGGTTTACAGTGAAACTAAAACAAAAATGAATATAAAAATAATAAAAGTTTGACACTCCTAATTAAAAGGCTACAAATATGACATTCTAAAGTAAGCTAGTCCACAGTATGTGTGGGATCAAACTGAGACTATATAATGTGAAGTATACTAGATTTACATTTCAAATGAACAATCTGAAAAGTAAATGTTGCAAGGGAATACATAAAATATTACAAGGAACTCTTAGAAATAATATTTGAATGTTTTGGTACTGCTATTTTTACCTCTGTAATGGCTTCCTCTAATACTTCAGCATATACTTCAGCCGGTAGCATTATTGGAGATTGTGCTGCAATTTTTACAGCTTCTTCTACCAAAGCTTGAACTTCTGGGTGATCAGCAGTTACCTCTGACTCTGATGTATCTTCTATTGTGTTTGCAAGGAATTAATTAATAATAAAGATCGCCAATATCTTACATTTTACACAGTGTTTTTCATCTAAAAGGTTTATAAAGCATTTTACAGATTTTACAAATTAGTGTGTACTAATTTGGAGTCATTTAAATGACCTCCAAAATACAGCCAATTCTGAGGTGGAATGCAGCAACACTACACAACAGTTTTGAAGAAATTACACAACATGAATTGAAGAATATTCCCTCCAAATGTATTTAATTATTTAATAATGACAACTGAAGACCTTGATTTTATGTCTCATTCAAAAGATAACCTCTTACACAGCACAATGACCCCTAACACCAGAAGGGGCATTAGTTCAATATTGACTCAGGGAGAAAAGTGATACCAACTGAATCACCACTACCACTTCCTTTAGCACCCTCAGAGCTTCTCTTGTGGGTTTCCTAGTCAAAGTGTTAACCTGCTATGATCCAGTATAGTATGTTAGAAATAACAAAAATCATAACGCAAGGTGGCACCTCATCAGGGGTAGTAGATTATTTTTCGTTGAGGTCAAAATGTCTTGGTCAAGATATAGTCAAGGTCCAGACTCCAGAGAAAATAATAAAAAATAATAATAATAGTTAATAAGTAAATAAAAATTTCAGGGTCTGTTCAAAAGTGGCTGGCGATCCAGATTTGGCCCGCGGTCCGCCTATTGACTGCCCTTGCTATAAACTATGAAGTCTATATTCCCAAAGATGTGTAAGTCAATTACATTGATTAGCACTGTGCATTAAATCATTCATTTATTGTACAACAGGAATAAAGATCCTAAAATATTTAACCATTTCAATATATGAGGATTTCAAGATAATTAATTTTTCCATATGCCTTGTTGATAAAATAGTAACAAAAATATACTGTGGAGTTACTTTATAAAATGCATGATGTATTGTATGAACAGTACCGTTTGACAAAAATGCCAAACTCACATTTGGAAATCTAATTATATCAAGATTTTTCATTATTTGTCGGTGTTTAATTTTTGTCCCACAGAGATCTAAACATTATCAAGATATCTGCATTAAATTATAATCTCTTTGGTCCAGAGAAGATGTCTCTGTCATATCTGTACATTGGAAAACAGACAATTATAATTAAAAATATTAGTACCATTTAGTTCTTCTGTCGTTCCTTCTCCATCGGTTCTGGACATGGAAGTATCCTCAGTGGTGTCTTTAGTATCCACTATAGTTATCAGATATCATAACATTAAAAGAATATTATGATTAAATGAAAATACATTTTTGTCAAAAAGTAGAAATAATACATTTAGGTAAATTTGCATTTCCTTTATAGAGACGTCTATGTTACACAATAAGCAGCATATTACAATCATAATACTAGTACTTCAAGAATAATGTTAAACTTGATTATTATAGTTCAAATTATATTTTAATATAATCCAGTTCATGGATTAATTTTGTAATTGGTAACTCTTGCACAATTTACCAAGGGGTTTGTGAGATTCAAGTGATGGCTATGTATAATGGTAGAATTGCATTTCCATGACATTGCTAACATGGAAACAATACTGCTTAATATTTTGTATGCAGTGCCATGTACTTTGTGGTAAGATGGACCTAAATTGTGCCGCAAAGTTTCTAGATACTGTAGTGTTCTGGTGAAAGTTGTGTAACAGTTTCAGATACATTTTTAAATTTGTGAGTTTTAGTGAATTAAATATTAAAAAAGAATAGTTCAGTCAGTACAGTAGCTTTTATGTTATTTATTTTGATACTGAATTCAGGGTTGCTTTTTTACAGTGTTCCAATATTTTCAGTTTTTAATATGTTATAGGTCATCTTTAGGTTTAAAAGTTAACATTAAAATGTGTGAGATAGTTCACGTCACTCAAATCTATTGTTTCAGGCTGGCTGAAAAACTAAGGAAGGCTCCACTGCACCTATTTATACATGGTTCACATTTTTCAAGCTTTTCTTCCCAACCATGAGGTCTAGAAATACGATTTTTTTTTTAAAGGAAACTCAGATTCTGAAGCACAACTCTGCAGTTAGGGATGAATTCTATGGCAAATTATGTGGGTGTGGAGTCTGAAGGGCCATGATTATGCATTTGAAAAAATATTTTTCAAGTTTTTCCACATACTTATACAAAGTGTTCACAGAGAGATCATCCACTAAACATTCTTCCAACAGTCTACCACAAGCCCCCACCTAGCATATTCAACTGGATATTTCATCATATTGTAATGTCTTTCAGTGATACACGAAAAATCATGGGCCAAATTGGTCTAATTCCACTGAAATATTGGAGTTATACTAGGAATTAACTTGGCTGCCTGTGTATTATAGCAAATGAAAAAAATAAATCAATAAAATATTATGATCGAGAAATAAGTCACACAAAATCCGGAAATCCAAAAAGTTAGGTTTCTAACACAACATTGACTCAATCACATGGAGCTCCACTCAAAGACTGCTGAAATCAATGAGAGTCATTCTAATTCTTCAATGGGAGTTGGTTTGGATTCATGGTCCATCATGTGCTCCTTTGTATACAATGAGTTAGGGAGACTTTCCTTATTCAATATTTACTTGTACTTTGAATTGGACAATGTTTTTCAAAAGTGTATAGTACAGGCTAAAATTCCACCCAGCTTTGTTGTGCTCATGTGCCATACCAAGAGAACATGGGCAGAGAATGAAGTTATTTAAAAACTCTGGTTATTAAAACATTGAAGGCATGTTTCAATCATGTTTTTTAAATGCTCACAACTTGTCAAGTTTTGAGAATTTAAAAAAACATAGGTTTCAGAGTAGCAGCCATGTTAGTCTGTATCCGCAAAAAGAACAGGAGTACTTGTGGCACCTTAGAGACTAACAAATTTATTAGAGCATAAGCTTTTGTGGGCTACAGCATCCGAAGAAGTGGGCTGTAGCCCACGAAAGCTTATGCTCTAATAAATTTGTTAGTCTCTAAGGTGCCACAAGTACTCCTGTTCTTTTTAAAAAAACATAGTAGATTTTGACTAGGTCACCAAAAAACACATGTCCAATCTAGGGATTCTGTCCCTGACAAATTTCAAGTTCTAGCACCTCAATGAGAAGAGTTAAAAATAATGAAAAATAATTTAAAAAATGTTTATAACGTCAAAAGGTGTATTCCCCCCACACCCGCCCACTGTCTCTTCAGTCTCAAAAGCTGCCGAACCATTTTGGCTCAAAGTTTCAGAAGCATTTCATTCTCAATCATAAACCAGACATGAAAAATAATAAAACCAAAAGATTGAAGTTTGAGTAAGTTATAAGTAACTGACAAAGGCCCTTTAGAATGCTAAATGCCTAGGGGGGAAGACGGTTACCTACCTTTCCATAACTGCTGTTCTTCAAGATGTGTTGAACATGTCTATTCCACTGTAGGTGTGCATGCAACTTGTGCACAGTTATCAGAGAATTTCCCTTCAGCAGTACCCACTGGGGAAGCGCGAGCGCCCTCTGGTCCCTGACGTCATTGCACGCAGATATAAAGGGCAATGTTGCCCCCAGACTCCGTCAGTTCCCAATGGAAAGACTCCAATAGAGAGGGGAAGGAGGACAGGTTGTGAAATGGACATGTGCAACATATCTTGAAGAACAGGTTATGGAAAGGTAGATAACAGTTTTTTCTTCAAGTGATTGCACATTTCCATTCCACTGTAGGTGACTCTATGCAATTCGAACTGGAAGTGGGCTTGGAGTCTACTTGAAGAAGGATTGTAGCACCACTTGTCCAAATCTGGCATCGTCTTTAGACTAATGAGAGATGGCATAGTGAGAAGCAAATGTATGGAGTGATGACCAGGTTGCCACCAGGTTGCTATCCTACAGATATCCAGAATGGGAATATAAGTGAGAGACTGCAGAAGTCACCTGAGACCTGGTCAAGTCGCCCATCAGTTTACACGGAGGTGCAACATCAGTCAATTGGTAGCATAAACCAATACAGATGAAAATCTAGGCAGAGATCCTCTGGGTGGAGACTGGGTGGCCCTTTACTCTATCTGAAATCACGATGAAGAGTTGAGATGAAGACCTGAATGGTCTAGTCCGATCCTGGTAAGAAGCAAAACTCTTCTAACATCTAGAATATGGAGTTTTTCCTTCTTTACTTGAATGCGGCTTTGGAAAGAAAGTTGGTAAAAAAAAATCACTTGATTATGTGAAATTTGGAAACCACTTTAGACAAGAATTTAGGGTGAGGTCAAAAGAAAACCTTGTCCCTAAAGAAAATTGTATAGGGAGGCTCTGATACTAAAGCCTGCAGCTCTTCTACTCTCCTGGGTGAGGTTATAGCAACCAAAAGCCACCTTCAGAGACAGGTGTAACAGAGAATAACTCACTAGCGACTTAGAAGGGGGACCCATCAATTTAGCAAGCACTAAATTCAAACCTCTATGTGGAACCAGGCAATGAACCTGAGGGTATAATATGAGCAAACCCTTTAGAAATCTGATGGGCATAGGATTTGAAAAAGTTGATCAGTTATCCACAGTAGGGTGGAAAACTGAAACAGCTGCCAGATGGACTCGGATGGAACTAACAGCGAGGATTAGCTCTTTCAAAAACTACAAATAGTCCAAGATACGGCAAATCGGAGCTTGAGCTAGGAGGATGCCTCTTTGTATGGACCAGATGCAGAATGTCTTCCATTTAGTAAGGCAAGTTGAATGTTTCCTGCTATTTAGTCACACTTCCTGCATCCTCTTAGAGTAAACTTGTTCTGAGGTTGTCAGCCATGACGCATCCTGCTGTCAGGCAGCAGGCGTGAAGGTTGGGATGAAGGAGGTGGGCTGTGGTCCTGGGAGATCATATCCACGTTTCTCGGGAGCAACAGTGGAAGTCTGATTGATAGGTTAGTAGAGTCGAAAACCAATGAGTTAAGAATAAGGTGAGTGGAATCTTGCTTGACTTTGGATAAGACTTTAGGCAGGAGCAGAATGGAGGGAAGGCATACACCAGGACTTTTGGCCAGGGCAGGAGGAAAGCATCTGTCAGCAAACCCAGGCTATGACCCACACGGGAGCAAAAAAAAAAAAAAAAAGACATTTTTTGTTTTCTCTTGTTGCAAATAGGTCCGCTTGGGGAGTTCTCCACCACTGGAAAATGGAACTGGACCATTCATGGTGACTTCCAAAAGACCTGCTCAGGCAGCCTGCCAGAGTATTTTGAACTTCCAGAAGATAAGCAGCTTTCAGGTTGATGGAACTGGCAATGCAGAAATTCCAAAGGATTGCCTCCTGGCATAACTTTGTCGATCGACACCCTCCCCCCACCCATTGCTTGTTTACATGGTTGATAAGCTGCTGTGTTCTCTAAGCGTACCAGCAAATTCCACTACCTGATATGTGGAAGGAACACCATGCAAGCCAGATGGATGGCCTGGAGCTCCCTGATATTTATATGGAGACTTAGATCCTGGGAAGACCAAAGGCCTTGACTCTGAATGGGACCTGAGTGAGCTCCCCAACCTAGATCTAATGCATCTTGTGACTAGGGTGAGAGTCTGCTGAGGAAGGGCAAAGGGAACTCTCTCGCAAACATTCATAGGTTCTACCAGCCGTCCAGGGAAGACAAGACCTGAGCAGTTACTTGAACCACCATGAGTATATGTTGACAGGCCAGTGAGTACACTGAGACTATCCAACTTTGTAGATCTCTAAGGTGTAGTCTGGCATGCTGCACCATGTAAATGCATGCTGCCATGTGTCCTAGAAGTTTGAGGCAGTTCCAAACTATGGTAACAGGGTGTACCTTTAGATCTAGAGCAATGACCTGCATTGTTTAGAACCATGGCTCTAACAGGAAAGCCCAGGTCTTTGTAGAGTCCAGGATTGCCCAGTGAATTCTATTCTTTGAACAAGGATGGATTTCTCTGTACTGATTAGAAGTGCCAACACATCAAAAGTGGTTTGAATAATGTCTACGTTGGAGAGTACCTGAGACTTGGTCTGGCATCTTACTAGGCAGTTGTCCAGATAAGGAAGAGAAAGTTATTCGCCTTGTGCAGTAATGGAGGTTCTTCTAGATGTGAGTCCCTGTGGGTGCTCCACTTTAGGTGTTGATGCACCCCTGCACTCATAACCAGAGATTTATGGTAGTAGTGCCCGGTTGGGTCGCACATGGACAGTCCCCATCTTGCGCTGGTTCAGGCAGTTAACTGGCGCTGTGTGACCAACACCCGCCCCCGTTCCTTCTCTTCTGCAGTCTGGTGATAGAACTCCAAAGCAGAGGGGAGGAGGGAGGGTAGTGGAGCACCCACAGGGACACACATCTTGAAGAACCTCCATTACTGCACAAGGTAAGTAACTTTCTCTTCTTCTTCAAGTGGTGTCCCTGTGGGTGCTTCACTACTCGCAGAGCAGTGCCCTTCGATGGAAGGAGGGGGCTTTGAAAGTCTGTGTGACCAAACAGGGTATCAAAAGATGCATGTTGTTGCAACACATAGTGCTGTGTAAATGTGTGTGATGAGGTCTAAGTTGCGGTCCTACAAATTTCTGCAATGGGAACATTGTTGAGAAATGCTATGGAGGCTGATAGACTTCTGGTAGAGTGAGTACGGATCCCCGTAGTGGGTTGTCATCATGTTGGAGATAACACAGTTTGATACAGTCTGATATCCATTTGGATAGCCATTGTTTGGAAATGGTGTTGCCTTTTGATCGTTTGGTGATTGAAATGAACAGTTTTGGAGACTTGCAAAAAGATTTTGTTCTATGGATCTAAAAGGCTATAGCCTTGTAGACATCCAATGAGGGTAGTCTAGATTGTCATCTGTCCGTATGTGGTTTCGGAAAAAATGTCGGTAAGTATTGTGACAAAGTTCCTCCTCTATCTTGGTGGGTCTGCAGCTTATTGGCGGATTTTTCTTGCCTTAGAGATTCACCATGTGGGTTGGGAAACAGCCCAGAGACATTCCCCTCTGGTAGAACCCACAGTCCAGGTCAATTGGGAGGTTTGGGGGAAACCCGGTCCCGCCCTCTAATCTGGGTTCCAGCCCAGGGCCCTGTGGATGGCAGCTGTCTAGAGTGCCTCCTGGAACAGCTGCACGACAGCTACAACTCCCTGGGCTACTTCCCCATAGCCTCCTCCCAACACCTTCTTTATCCTCACCACAGGATCTTCCTCCTGATGTCTGTTAATGCTTGTACTCCTCAGTCCTCCAGCAGCACGTCCTCTCACTCCCAGCTCCTTACGCACACACTGGAGTGAGAGCCTTTTTATACCAGGTGTCCTGATTAGCCAGTCTGTCCTAATTGATTCTAGCAGCTTCTTCTTCATTGGCTCCAGGTGTCCTAATTAGCCTGCCTGCCTTAACTGGTTCCAGCAAGTTCCTGCTTGTTCTGGAACTGCCCCTGTTACTTTACCCAGGGAAAAGGGATCTACTTAATCTGGAACTAATATAGCTGCCTTCTATCACTCTTCTGTAGCCATCTGGTCTGACCCTGTCACAGTATATAGGCTGGTTAATTGAAAGGATGAGATAACCTTAGGTAAAAACTTAGTATGTGGTCTGAAAGATACTTTATCTTTGAAAAGGATTGTATAAGGTGGGTCTGTCATGAGAGCTGCTAGTTCCCACACTCTCCTGGCAGATATAATGGCCACTAGGAATACAACCTTCATAGAGAGGTGTAGTAAGGAGCATGTAGCCATGGGCTCAAAAGGGGGCCGGTGAGGGTGTGGAGGACTAAGTTGAGGTCCCATGGCGGGTTAGGGTTCCTAACTTCTGGACAGGAGGTGGAGAGACCGTTTAGGAAACATTTAGTAAGCATATGCGTGAAAACAGAGAATCCATCAACTTTATGATGAAATGTCATGAAGGCTGACAGATATACATGGATCGAACTCATGGAGAGGCCCATTTGTTTGAGTTCCAGTAAGTAATCTAAAATAAGAGGTAAGGGGGCTGACAGAGATGTAGTCTGTTTGCGTTGGCACCATGAGTCAAATCACTTCCACTTATGTACGTATGTGAGTCGGGGTAGTTGTCCTACGGCTGTTTAATAATGTTTTGTACCTCTGAGGAACGTGTCATTTCAGATTCTGAGAGCCATGTAGTAACCAGGCTTTGAGATGAAGTCTTTGGGGATCCGGATGGATGACGCGACCTGTGTCCTGCGATAGAAGCCAAGGCAGAAGCAGGTGTGTGTGTGGTGGACAGACTGCCATGTGGAGAAGGTAAGGGTACCACGTTTGTTGCGTCCATGTGGGGGTTATTAGGATCACTCTGGATCCGTCTGGTTTTATCTTGCGGAGTACATGGGAGAGGGGTGCAAGGAAAAGTGTATAGGAGGGGAGTGTTTCACTTGATGAGGAAGGCATTGCCTAGACAGTGTCAACCAAGTCCTGCTCTGGAGCAGAATGGAGGCATTTGGAGTTTTATGTGGTTGCAAAGAGTACCCCTATTGTTTGGTACCCCCACATCTGAAAAATATCTAGGATTACCCACGTATTCAACTCCCATTAGTGGTCTCGATAAAACTTCCTGCTCAGGGTATCTGCTGTGATGTTTCAGCAGCCAGGTAGGTATGATGCTATAACATGGACGTTATGTTTGATGCATCATTGCCAAAGATGCATGGCTTCTACACATAAGGAGTGCAATCGCGCTCCCCCTTATCTGTTTATGTAGAACATACAAGCTACATTGTCTGTAAAAATCTGTACCGATTTGTTTTTGATTAGTGGTAGGAAGTGAGAACAGCTTGTAGTTCCAGCTGGTTGATATGAAGATGGGACTCTGCCGTAGACCATTGGCCCTGTATAGTGTGTGTTTTCAGATGTGCCCCCCAGCCTAGGAGGGAAGCGTCCATGGCGATGGTGAGCGATAGTGGATTCTGTAGGAATGGCACCCCCCCCTGCTGACATTGTCTGGATTGGTCAACCTTAAAAGGGAATCCTGGACTGTATTGGGCATGATGATGAGCTTGTTTATGTTGTGCCTATGTGGGACATAATTTGTCCAGAGCCAGGCTTGTAGATACTGCATGTGTAGTCTTGCATGTCAGACAACGAAGGTCGTGGCAGCCATGTAGCCTAGGATTTGTAGGCAAGTTCTGTCAGACACTTGCGGGCTGTTTTGCACTGTTGAGATCAAGGCAGTTAAAGTCAGAAAGTGTTTTGTTGGTAGGGAGGCAGTTGCTTCGAGGGAGTTGAGGTCTGCTCCAGTGAATTCCAGGCATTGGACAGGTATTAGAATATAATTTTGTATGCTTATGTGAAGTCCTAAGGTGGTGAACATATTTATTGTACATTGGGTGGTGTCTGTAGCTGTGTGTAGTGTTGATGCTTTCAGCAGACAGTCATCTAAGTAGGGGAATATCATGATTCCCTCTCCGCGTAGATAGGCAGCTACTATGGCTAGTACCTTTGAAAATACCCAAGGCGTAGTGGAAAGGCTGAAGGGTAGAACGTTGTACTGGAAATGGTCCTGTGCTATTGTAAACTGTAGGAATTTCCGATGGGAGGAATGGATGGATATGAGAAAGTATGCGTCCTGGAGGTTGAGGGTTGAGAACCAGTCCCCGCTCTCTAATGCTGGGATTATGGTGCTTAGTGTGATCATTCTGAATCACTGTGTTTTCACAAACTTGTTGAGTCACCCGAGATTGAGAATAGGTCTCCAACCTCCTGTTTTTTTCTGTGTGAGAAAGTAGTGGGAATAGAACCCCTTCCCTCTGTACTTGATTGGTATGGGTTCTACTGTTCCCAGAGATATGAGATGGTTTACCTCTTCTCACAGAAGATGTTCGTGAGGGGGTCCCTGAAGAGGGACGGTGAAGTGGGATAGGTAGGGGGTTTGGAGGTAAGGGGGATGGAGTAACCATTTGATTATTTCTACCCATCTGTCCATGGTAATGTACTGCCAGATTGGGTAGAATGGAAGTAGGCATTTTCCAAAAGTCTTGCCAGTTGTAGATGGTGTCAGCATTGAGAGAGATGGGATTCTCGAGCCCTCGACCAAGGTTTCAAATCTGTTGTCTAAAGGTTGATGGCTGAGAGATAGTAGTCAAAGGAGTGGATTGCCGTCTCCTCAAAGTTTTGTTTCCACCTCTGTTGGTCATAGTATCTATTGCGTTGTGTGTACAGAGGGGGTCGGAATCTTTGAGGAGTTTGATAATTGCTCTGCCATCTATTGTTCTTAGGTGTGTGGATGCCCAGAGATCGCAACGTGGCCTTTGAGTCTTTCAAAGTGTGCAGTGACTCATCCGTTTTGTCCGCAGAGTTTGGAGCCTTCAAATGGTAAGTTCTCTACGGTGGACTGTACTGGCTTTGGAAAATCGGATAGATGAAGCCAGGAGGCTCTCTTCATAATGACCGCTGTTGCTATGGATCTCGATGCAGCTTGTAGCGCTATTCTGGTGATGAGGTGGCCCTCTGTGATGAGTGCTTTGTACTGCTCTTTTTTGTTTTCTGGAATAAAGTTAATACATTCAGAGAGATTTGCATAATTATTGTGATTTTTCCAATAGGGCCACATAGTTGGCAATTCTTAATTGTAAGGTTGCAGCCAAATATGCTTTGTGGCCAAACGGGATGAGCCGTTTCCAGTCCTTGTCATATGGGGTGTTTCTGTAGTATTGTTGTCTACCCCATTCGGAATTTTGTTTTCTTTTGGTACTTGTTTAACAGCCTTAGATCTAAAATAGGTCTGAGATGCCACTTTGCCTTTGCATATAGGAAGTAAAGGGAATAAAATCCCTTCCCTCTGAACAACATAGGAACTTTCTGTATGGCCACCATGAGGAGTAGAGACTGACTCTCCTGAAGTAGCATGCTCTCAAGAGAGTGGTCCCTGAAGAGGGATGGGGAAAGAGGGTGGAAGTGGGGAACAGAAATACATTGAAGGGTGTATCCCAGTTCAACTGTGCTTAAGACCCACTGATCCATGGTGATGCAGGTGCAAGCACTTAGAAAGTGGGATAGATGGTTGGCTAAAACTGGGGTGGGGAAAGATGGCACTGTAGGGAGTAGCATAATGCTCTCGACTGAGAGGTCAAAAAATTGTTTAGATGACCCAGTTTGTCTAGAAGAAATGGCAGCTGCAAAGGAGGGTGGAGGAGAAGGATGCCTCTTGTAACTTCTGCCCCCTCTTTTTTGACAGGTCTTGAGAATGTGGCACGAATGTTACCTGCACACTCTAGGGCACCCCACCTTTACCCTTCCGTGAGCTCAAAGTGTAACCCAGTTAATTTAGGCACCCCCACCTTACGGCTCTGGGTGAAAGGCACCTACCTTTACCCAGTTCCTAGGGCTCAGGGCCACCCTTACCCAGTCCCTAGGGCTCATGAGGTAATCTCCCGCGGTTTTGCTGAGCATTTTACCAGTGAAAGAGCCTTACACAGTAATATCCTTAACCTCAGTTTATTAACAGTTACCAAAACAGAATACACACGCTAAATATACAATGCTCACCACTCCCAGTAAGGCAGATGGACTTTTCCTGATGGCCAGTCCAGACCAGATTATCCAGGGGTCCAGCTTCTGCACAACATAGCTGGCAGGGTGTTGAGTTCTGGCAGCTCTGGTCTTGGGCTGTGTCCTGGAGTTAGGTTCCAAAGAACTTCCTTTTGGACCCCAGTTTATATAGTTAAACGTGAGTCCTGCTTAGCTATACCGTAACAATCATTTTAAACTAAAGTACTACAAAACAGTATTTTTCACCAATCCTAACCCATTATGAAACAATTATTTAACCAATCGTATCCCACCACCTTAGCTGATTTAAATCTTGCAAAGTTAGTTATGCAACAGACAGAAACAATCAAAGAATCAGACAGAAACCATACAGATAAACAATGGAGAAATAGGGACCATAAAAGCAAAACAATAAAGAAGTATAGATTTCACAAGCACAACTGTTGATAAGTGATTCCTTGCGAGACAGGATGCTATCAAACAAAGTTTTCTTTAACCATTGTGACAAAGCTCTGTCCTTGTCTCCATGGGTCCCACTTTTCCTGGCAGATTTTGCTAGCCTCAGAGGCTCACTGTGACCCTCCACGTAGCCCTTCTCTCTCTAGAGGCAAGGGTCACAGCCTACTGAGCCATTTTCATCATAAGCCAGCGAGGGAGGTGAGGAGAAACTATCCTCCCTTGCACAGTCACTGTTGTCTCCCAGTCTCAGTGATTAATCGGGGGAAGGGGGAGCAAAGGGGGAAGCCCGGGCCTGCCCTCTACTCTGGGCTCCAGCCCAGGGACCCTAATAGTATCAGCTATGGTAGCTGACCTTTTAGAAACGGGATACGTACAACTCCCTAGGCTTCTTCCCCACAGCAGCCCCCACTTCCTCAAGCTCCACTTCACCCTTACCTCAGGGCCTCCTTCCTTGTGCCTGATATGGTGTGTACTGCTCAGTCTCTCCAACAGCACAACTTCCTCCCACAGCTCCTGACACGCGTGCCCACCTGACTAACTGGGAGGTTTTTAACTAGTTTCAGCCAGCCCCTGATTGGCTTCAGGTGTCCCAATCAACCTAGCTGTCTCCACTGCTTTCTGGAAGGATCTTAATTGGCCCCAGGTGTCTTGATTAACCTGGAGCAACTGCCATTTGGTTACCATGGTAACAGGGATTTGTTTAGCCTGGGGCTAACATACTTGTTTCTCACTGCTTTCCTATAGCCATCTGGCCTTGCCCCGTCACACCATCTTAAGATGGGTTTCTTTATCTGGTGATGGTGGGTACTATTAGGACAAGAGCACCTTCTTAACAGCTCAATATTATATTGTTTTGATGCAATTTAGATGGAATGTGAGGATGTGACTCTCTGCTTCTTAGCTTATGGTTGCTGCTGCTTACTGCAGAAAAAAGCCTCAGAACTTACAGAAGGTCTGAAGCTGGTGGGAATGCTGTGGGCTCTCTTTTTGCTGCTAGTCTATAGATCCCCACAGACTTAAGGGTTGCCCTTGAATCCTTAAGACTATAAAGCGTCTCTTCTATTTTATTGGAAAACAGTAAGGGACTTTCAAAAAGAAGGTCTTGAATTGTTTGTTACACTTCTTAGGGAAGGCTGATGACTGCTGCCAAAATGAACACTGCATAGTGATGGAGGAAGCCATAGCTCGAGCTGCAATCTGCCTCATCCAGGTTTGCCTGCAACATTGTCAAGGCAACTAATTTGTCCTCCTCCACTATTACAGAGAACTCCTGCTTTGTCTCACCATGAGGCTTGTCTTTGAACTTCAGGATATTATCCCATAGGCTGAAATTGTAGTGCCCGAGAAGAGCTTGCTGGCTCGCAATCCTAAGCTGTAAACTCCCTGCAGAATAAAAAGTTTCCTGCCAAAAAGGTCTAGCTTATTTGCTTCCTTTCCCTTTGGAGTAAGAAGCCTAGAGTCCCTGCCTCTCTTTTTCACTGGCAGCAGCAATCACCAGGAAGCCCGAGGAGGGTGGTTGTAGAAATGGATCCCTGTAAAGGAACATAATAGCTCTTCTCCACCCTTTTAGCAGTTGGAGGCAGGGAAGAAGGGGTCTGCTATAAAATCCTGACAGATTCCAGATTCCCCCTTAGAGGGTCCTTCCGAGGCAAAAATGTCCATGAGCCTGTGTGACCTTTCCTGTACCTCTTCTGTTTGGATATCCAGAACTGCTGCGACCCTCCTCAACAAATCTGGATGAGCTCTGAAATCATCAGGAGGGGGAGAGGTAGACTCATTCACTCTGCCTCATCAGGTGATGTAGAAGAATAGGCTAAGTGTGTTGAGAAGGTCGCTCCTCCAATTCCTCTAAAGAAGAGTACTGAGCATGTGTTTCCATCTGCATGGTACTGGTCTTAGTACCAGGTGCAGGGCCGGCTCCAGGTTTTCTGCCATCCCAAGCGGCAAAAAAAAAAAAAAAAAAGTCGCGGCAGCACGATTGTGCTGCTCCACTCTTCGGTGGCAATTCGGCGGCAGGTCCTTCGCTCCGAGAGGTACTGAGGGACCCGCTGCCGAATTGCCGCTGAAGACCCGTATGTGATGCCCCAATAGCGGCTGGAGTGCCGCTCCTTGGTATTGGCCGCCCCAAGCACCTGCTTCTTTAACTGGTGCCTGGAGCCGGCCCTGACCAGGGGAGAGAAGATGATGACCTCCCTGCAGATGCTCCTGGTGCCTAGCTGAGGTAGAAAGGTGGGAAGGGAGCAGAGAGGCTCTCTAATGTGGAGGGAAGACCTCAGGGGTCCAACAGGGCCATTGGTACTGAGGTAGGACCCAGCTACGTGAGGCCACTGGCTCTTAGAGTGCTGAGGCTGTGATTGGTACCACGGCAGGCAGGCATCCCACTGGAGCTACTGTGCATGCTTGGGGCAATAAAGGTTCAGCTTCAGAGTCTGATGAGGAGCCCCCTTCCGCACACCATGGGGGAACTGACCTGTCAGTACCTGAGAGCCAAGCTCTGAGTCTGGAGAAGGGGATACTGGTAATATCATTGCTGGCTTGCCTCTAGATGGAATCCTATTCAGAGGTGCCCTGAGAGAAGAAGTGGTCGGTACTCAACAGTGCTCTGGGGCTGGACTTTGGATGGTAGAAGTGTGTAGTTCCAATCCAACTGTGTGAGATTCCTGAATTGCAGGAAAAGACGGCACTGACAGGTTATGGATATCCCTGGCTACCTCAAAAACCTCAGGTGTTGACAGCACAGGAAAGGGGTCCTGTGTCTGCAGTACCGAAAGGTATGCTAGGTCATTCAGAGATTGGTCTCAATGGACCCTTTCTGGGTTCTGGAGTCAGCAATTCCTCCTGGCTTATAGAGTGCTTCTGGGGGTGCGACTTCTTTGAGCACCCCTCTGAGTCCTTGCGTCAACTCAGAGCCTTTGTAGTAGACTTGGAAGGCCCCCACTACTGAGTCTTTAAGAAACTTATGCAGTATCTTCTTAGGCACCAGTGATGTGGATCTACCTGTGGACTCCGTCAGATCAAGTCTAGCACTCCTGACTGACTTGGATGTTCTTGGTACCCATACAGAGTGGAAAAGTTCCAACAGTGGATGAAGCATAGACTCCCTAAGCTGGTACTCAAGTCAGGCAGCCCTGTCCATTTTCGAGAAGTGTTTGAAACTGCTACAAATGTGACATTTGTCACTTATCTGAGCATCTCCCAGACACTTAAGTCAGCTGGGGTGTGGGTCACTCACAGCATAGACCTGTTACATGAACAACAGGCCTTAAAGCCAGGAGAACAGGGCATTAGTTTGGTACCAAACTGGGTACTCAACTGGGCATTGGTAACCCTACACTAAAAAAATACTAATCTATACTTATTCTTATAACTAACTATTTACAGATATCCTACAGATATACTAAAACCTAACACTACAGGTATTATATGCACTAAGGATGGGAAGATAAGTAGATACAAAGATCACATCTCCAACAACAACAACCACCATCGCTAGAAGTAGGAAGGAACAGAGAGGGGTTGGGGACAGCGTGGCCCTTGATACCTGTGTGCAGTGGTACGAGGCAACAGAGGCCCAACGGGTACAGCTGAGGGAAAAATCTCTGACAACTGTGCACAAGGCTCGCGCACATGTACAGTGCAATGGACATGTGCAATCACTCCAAGAAGAACACAAATTCTAGCTGTTTCTATGCATTCCATCTATAGTACATACTGTACATTAATTTCCATCGTCAGTAATTTTAATATGATGATAAATCTGTAAATTCTGAGGTGTCCTATGTATCACCGAGGGCCTGATTGGTTCCACCATCCTTACTCAACATAATGGAGGGTTGCTGAAATGGGCCCTGAGTTCTTATATTAGATAAAGCTCCCACTATTTAATCACATATCTCATATAAAATTGCTTACATGTCTTACAACACATGCAAGTAGTGTCAGGCAGAGACTAATGACTGCAGAATTAGACCCAAAGTTTATATCAATTACATGCATGGTTCAATAATTACCTGAATTATATTTCAAGCACTTGTGTTTGGGTGAATTAATCAGTTTTACCTGATGATTCAGCTTCTTGTTCTGAAGAATTGTCAGTCTTTTCTGTGTGAACATAAATATTAATATCTATTAACAGCGCAACACTAATTCATTTGTTTATATATAATTTAGTTAATTATACCTTTAGAATGTTTTTACATAACTCATGTTTACACAGCTCCAACTTCCATTCCTTCACAGCTCACATCCCCTACACCCAAATCATTCCCCACCCATTCCTTCCCAATACCCCATATCCTATATCTATTACAAAATATAAAAATTTAGATAAAGTCAATGGCAAAGTATTATAGATGGATTGGTTGTGGAGGGTTATGAAGGAGTGTGAATTGGGTATGTGGTATGTGGAGAAGATATGGAAGAGACAGAGCTGGGTACTCAGCGTGTGAGAGTTGAGAATGAGTATGTGGTGTGGAGGGATTGGTCAGGTATTAAAGAAAAGTAAGTTGGATTGTGAAGGCTGTGAGTTGAATGTGAAGGAAGTCTGAGACTGACATAGACATGTGGAGATTGTAAGGATGGTTGAATCAGGTGTGTGCCTCCTGGAAGCATAAAAGTTGCATATATATCAACAGAATAAAGTAATTTGAAGTATTGCCAGCGTATGCACCACAGCCTTAGTACTTTTTTTCTTAACCACCTACGAAAAACTCTTGTGCTATAGAAAAAAAAAGTGTATGGAAACAGCAGACTTTTCACCAAAATGCATGCCTAACTCCTATCAAAGTCAATGGGAATTTTTTTGCACATGGAGAAATGTAGCATTAGTATCAAAAGTACCTATCCTCACTGCTTTCAGAACAAACTGCAAAACTCACGTTTTCAGTTTAGCTTTTCCGCAGAACAACAAATAAGAAGATTTAAAATATTCTGACAATGGAGATGAGAAAAGGAGAAAGGGAAAAAATATATTTTCTTTTTTGAATATATGGCACTTGGATAGCACATAATGGTTGTGGGACAAAATAGATAAATATTTCTTTACCTTTGCTGGTGTCAGATCTTGTATCTCTACTCTGCTCTTCCATGCTTCTTTCTTCCTCAGGCTTAGTGGCCTCACTTTCTTCATATTCATCTGTTTCTTTGTAACTACCAGTTTCTTGGGCATCTATTACAGCTGTGAAATATCATTACATTTACAGAAGTCATAGCATAAGACAAAAACATATTTCTTTGAAATTACTTCTTTGACCCTAATTTCAGTAACTATTTGTCTTGAATAAAAACAGAAGCAAAATACTGTACCTGAAAAAGTTAAAAAACAAAACAAAACAGAAAAAGCATTTAAAAACATTATAAAGCACACTTGATGTGAGCATTTCTATAATCTTGATAGAGTGCAATGATTCTAAATATTGTCAAACTTAGAAATTTCTTTTTTTTTTTTGGAACACAGAATGTCCGTGAAATATGATGCAACTGCTGGCTTCCACCCCACAACTTAGCATGCTGGTAGCCTCCATGAAGCCAAGAACACTAGCAGCAGGGGCTTGGACAACAACAAGAGAGGAAAACACAACACCTGCAACCACTGGTCTCCTCCATGAAGTTAGAAATACCACCAGCCACCTCCACCATCCCCTCAACCCTCTTGTGTAGAAACATCATTTTCCCGCCTCAATTTTCTTGAGACTGAGATCTGACGAGAAGAGGGTGCCCTTTGTACCCTGTTCTGAGGACCTTTCTTTGTGTGCTGTGCCATGACAGCTTTGCTTTTCTGATCCCCATGTGCATGATGGCCAAAAAAGTAGAGTAAAGCTGTCAAGAGCTGCAGAATTGGAGGACTGGGATCATACTGGAGGTGTGAGCCTTGTGTTCTCAACTGTGATGAGCATAAGGAGATAAAGCAAGAGGGGACTGATATCTGTGTGAAAACCAATTGTTTAATACTTATTAACTATCACACTAGTTCATCATTGGGTCTTATTTAAAAGCACAGGGCAGTGGCTAACAGTGACCCTAGTTAGCAGCTCATACTGTTTAGTACAGGTTGGTGGTTAACAGAATCATCCTGATCCATGTTCTAATCATGGAGGAGGCCCCTGACTTTTTTTGTAGTGGTGAGAAGCGGTAGGTGACTCAGCTGTCCTTGTTCTAGTCAGTCAATGTGAGTTCCATGTAGAAAGTTTGTAGAAATACACTTCACACTGACATTCTTTAGCTTCATTTAGTGCACAAAATCACTAAAAAGAAGAGGAGAGTGAGGCAAAAGATGATGAATGGATATAGGACATTCTCATTAATGGGTTGATGTCTCAAAACCTTCAGTAAAGCTCATCCAAATTTGAACGGATGTTTTCATTGGTTACTTAATGTACTCCTAAAAAGAAGAGAGGGTTACTCACCTTGTGCAGTAATTGAGGTTCTTCGAGATGAGTGTCGTGTGGTTGCTCCACTGCAGGTGTCGGTGTGTCCCTGCGTCATAGATCGGAGATTTTCAGTAGCAGTGCTCAGTCGGGGCACGCGTGCATAGTAGTCATCTTGCGGTGCCATTGGCACCTCATCTAGCACATGCATGACCCAACACCTTCAGTTCTTTCTCTACTGCAGAGCTCTTTTAGCGAACTCTGAAGTGGAGGAGAGGCGGGTGCCTAGTGGAACACACATCTAAAGAACCTCAGTTACTGCACAAGGTGAGTAACCCTCTCTTCTTCTATGAGTGATGTCCCTGTGAGTGCTCCACTTCAGGTGATTGTAGAGCAGTGCCCCACTGTGGATGGAAGGGGCTTCAGATTCGCGTATGTTGTTACACAGAGCATAGTAAGGCCTATTATAGCATCTGACATAGAACTTTAAGTGATGGCATAGTGATGTGCAAAGGTATGCACAGAAGCCCAGGTAGCTACCCTGCAAATGTCAATTAGAGGTACATTGTTCAAGAAGGCTATAGACATTGCTATGGAATGTGTGGAGTGGTATCTGATCCCTCGTGGGTGTTTTGTGTTATGCAGTCGATAGCAAAGTTGGATACATGTAGAGATCCATTTGGATAGTCTCTGGGTTGATATTACGCATCCGTTGGAGCGTTCTGTTGTGGAAATAAACAGCCTTGGAGATTTCCAGAAGGGCTTGGTTCTGTCCAAGTAGAACGCTATGGCTCACCTGATGTCTAGTGTATGTAGAATGGCCTCTTATGAGTTCCCATGTGGTTTGGGGTAAAATGTGAGGAGGTGCATGGGTTGATTTATATGAAAAGATGTTAATATTTTAGGTAAAATTTTTGGGTGTGGTCTCAACGTGACTTTGTCCTTAAAGAATATGACATGGGGGGATCAGCCATTGGTGCCTCAATCTCACTCACTCATCTAGCTGAGGTGCTCGTGACCAAAAATGTGACTTTCATAGATAGATGAAGGAGTAAGCAGTTCGCCAAGGCTTCAAAAGGGGCTCTGGTGAGGCATATAAGCACAAGGTTTAAAACCCATGTGGGTGAAGATTATTGGACTTCCGGGTAAATGTTCTGTATGCCAGTGAGAAAGTGTTTAGTGACTGGGTGTGCAAATATGGAGGGTCCCTCAAACTTAGGGTGAAAGGCTGTAATAGCCGCTAGGTGAACTTTAATTGAGCTTATGGATAAGTCTGATTCCTTCAGTTCCAGTATGTAGTCCAGTATGAATGGGAGTAGTGCTGTGACTGCAGTCAACTGTTTTTGTTGGCACCATAGTGAGAATCAATTCCATTTTTGGAGATAAGTATTGCAAGTGGTGGATCTCATGCTATTTAATAACACGTTTCACTTGTTCTGAGCAGGCTAATTTGTCATATTGGAACCAAGTAGGAGCCACACTTTGAGATGAAGTTTCTCCAGATTTGGATGCGGTGTCCTGCCTTTGTTCTGTGAAAGGAGATCCGCCCACAGTGGAAGAGTTCGTGGGGCACAGACCACTATGCGCATCAGGTAAGGTTACTATGTCTGTCTGGCCCACATTGGAACTAATCAGTATGATATGGGACCTGTCAGTCTGTATCTTGTGAATTACTTGCGAGATTAGTGGTATCGGTGGGAATGCATATATGAGTGACGCATCCCATGGAATGAGGAAGGCATCCCCCAGTGACTGGGGTCCCAGTTCTGCCCTGGAGCAGAAGAGTGGGCACTTGTGGTTTATTGATGATGCAAACAGGTCTACAGAGGGAAAGTCCTATTTCTAGAATACTGACTGGAGGACTCTGTTGTTTATTTCCCATTTGTGCTCCTGGGAGAAATGTCTGCTTAGCATGTCCTCCATCATGTTCTGGCAACTGGGGAGGTAGGATGCTGCGATGGTTACATTGTGGAGTATGCACCAGTTTCATGGCCTCGGTGCATAGTGAGTGGGGACGAGCTCCTCCTTGGCAAATGATATAGAACATGGATGCTATGTTGTCGGTCAGTATCTGGATTGACTACAGCTGGTGAGCTTGGTAACCCCAGCTCTAAGGCAGCCCCCCAGGTGGACAGCCCTCGAGCCAGGGGCCCTGTAACCCACGATCCCAGCAGCCTGCTAGGCGGGCTCTGAGGAGTGGAGGAAACATGGAATTGGGAACAATTTTTTAATGGAATATCAAAAATTTCTAGCAACATTGAAATTTTCATCTCTAAAATTTTGATTTTGCAGAAAATGAATTTTGTGTTGGAAAATCATTCTGATGGAAAATTCTTGACCAGCTTTAGTCAGAACCATATTTTGAAGCTCCTTAGTGCATAACTATCACCCTCAATTCTAGAATATTTATATTCAATGTTCCACTTTGCCATTTCCCTCATTTGATCCCCATGTATATACACATTTAGTTAATATTTAACATATGATTTCCTTAATATTCTAATCACAGTTTTTCTGGAAAAGATTCTGGCTTGAAAATAAAACTGTGGAAAAGAACACAGCTTAATACAACATAGCATACCCATAGAGTAGACACAGCTGGGTAAAACAGTGAAGCCCAAAGAGAAATCCCATGCTTTGTGTAATTACTTTCCAGAACAACTTTACATCTCTATAACCATGATGCCATTTATATGTGCTGATAGAGGGTTTAAAACATTCCCAAATAGTAGCTGCTTTATTTAACTAACCTAAAAGCAAACAAGACAGCCCAAAAAGCTGGGAAACACCTTATTCACCTTGCTCTTTTAACATTTTTTCTATTTCCAGCTTATTTTTCACTTTTGTAATTGCAACATCTATTGCATCAATACGAGCTTGCTCAATGACTTTTTTCCTTGCTTCTTCCATACATGGTTGAATAAGTTTGTCCATATCAAGAACCTAAAGAAAATATTTGAAAACATAAAAATAAATCTAAGGCTTGGTCTACACTAACCCCCCAAATCGAACTAAGGTACGCAACTTCAGCTACGTGAATAACGTAGCTGAAGTTCGAAGTACCTTAGTTCGATCTTACCTCGGTCCACACGCGGCAGGCAGGCTCCCCCGTCGACTCCGCGGTACTCCTCTCGCCGAGCAGGAGTACCGCAGTCGACGGCGAGCACTTCCGAGTTCGACTTATCGCGTCCAGACAAGACGCGATAAGTCGAACCCAGAAGTTCGATTGCCAGCCGCCGAACTAGCGGCTGGGTATAGACGTACCCTAAATAATTAATCTTAATAAAATTTGATACATAGATGAACATATGCACAGATTCAGGCACAGATCACGCAATTCTGCAGTCAGTTACAATAGTAATTGTATTTGGAAAAACTACACAGATTTCAGTGAAAGCGGCATTTGTCTCATAGTTTGTTTGTGCAGTGAGTTATTTACAAGTTGTTACGAATTTTTCTTCTCTTATGTGCAAAAGATAAGACACAGACTCCCCACACAGTTAATGTAAATAACTGACAACTATCTTCCCCGTAAAGGAAAAATTAGGAGTATCATAATTGTAACCTCCAAAATAGGTTACTTTCCTGTAACTAGATTTCACAAAATTACTGCGTTTTTTCCACAAATCCATACATTTTGAATGTGTGCACTAATGACCCACTAAGAACATAAACCTACTCCTCTACCCCGATATAAAGCTGTCCTCGGGACCCAAAAAATCTTACTGCGTTATAGGTGAAACCGCATTATATCAAACTTGCTTTGATCTGCCGGAGCGCGCAGCCCTGCCCCCCCCGGAGCGCTGCTTTACCGCATTATATCCGAATTCGTGTTCTATAGGGTCGCGTTATATCGGGGTAGAGGTGTAATTAAATGGTCTCAGCATCTCTCTCAAGAAGATATGTAGGGGGAGAGAAGTGTGATCCAAACCCTGCAATGTGCTGAGTGCCTGCTGAGAACCCTCTAACCATTATAATCAATGGGAGCTGTGGATACTTAGCACCTCTCAAACTCTGGCCTTGTATATTTAAGATACAAGATTAAATTTTGTTTCAATTTTCTCTATATCCTCCAATAAGGGCTGCCTTACTAGTCTATAGTCATACAGTCACAACATGTATACAGTTAACATAAGGAAAGATATTATACTAGTAAAAATAAATTACTACATGAAAGTATTAAGGTAAAAGATTTATTACTACACTGCATAGTAAACCCAAACTCTGACTATGTTTAAGCTCAAGCCCTCTAACACATTCCAGTATCCTCTCACAACGCGGGCTGGCTGGCTCACCCAGGGGTATAAGTATGAGCCCGTATTCTGCTGTAGCATGCGTCCAAGCCCACACATTTAGCAGTGAAGATGGCAGTAGCAGAAGCCCAAGTTGCAAGGCTTGTGTTCAAACATGCCAGCAAGTTAAAGAAGTATGGGCTGGATGAATGGACTATAAGTTGGATAGAAAGCTGGTGAGATCGTCGGGCTCAACGGGCAGTGATCAATGGCTCCATGTCTAGTTGGCAGATGGTATCAAGCGGAGTGCCCCAAGGGTTGGTCCTGGGGCCAGTTTTGTTCAATATCTTCATTAATGATCAGGAGGATGGCGTGGACTGCACTCTCAGCAAGTTTGCAGATGACACTAAACTGGGAGGAGTGGTAGATACGCTGGAAGGTAGGGATAGCATACAGAGGGACCTAGACAAATTAGAGGATTGGGCCAAAAGAAATCTGATGAGGTTCAACAAGGAGAAGTGCAGAGTCCTGCACTTAGGACAGAAGAATCCCATACACTGCTACAGACTAGGGACCAAATGGCTAGGCAGCAGTTCTGCAGAAAAGGACCTAGGGGTCACAGTGGACGAGAAGCTGGATATGAGTCAACAGTGTGCCCTTGGTACCAAGAAGGCTAATGGCATTTTGGGCTGTATAAGTAGGGGCATTGCCAGCAGATTGAGGGACGTGATCATTCCTCTCTATTTGACATTGGTGAGGCCTCATCTGGAGTACTGTGTCCAGTTTTGGGCCCCACACTACAAGAAGGATGTGGAAAAATTGGAAAGAGTCCAACGGAGGGCAACAAAAATGATTAGGGGGCTGGAGCACATGACTTATGAGGAGAGGCTGAGGGAACTGGGATTGTTTAGTCTGTAGAAGAGAAGAATGAGGGGGGATTTGATAGCTGCTTTCAACTGAAAGGGGGTTCCAAAGAGGATGGATCTAGACTGTTCTCAGTGGTACCAGATGACAGAACAAGGAGTAACGGTCTCAAGTTGCAGTGGGGGAGGTTTAGATTGGATATTAGGAAAAACTTTTTCACTAGGAGGGTGGTGAAGCACTGGAATGGGTTACCTAGGGAGGTGGTGGAATCTCCTTCCTTAGAGATTTTTAAGGTCAAGCTTGACAAAGCCCTGGCTGGGATGATTTAGTTGGGGATTGGTCCTGCTTTGAGCAGGGGGTTGGACTAGATGACCTCCTGAGGTCCCTTCCAACCCTGATATTCTATGATTCTGCCAATGATATCCCACATTTCTCTCCCCCAACTTCCCATGTGATTCCTTGAATCGGAAGCAACGTCCTGGTTTAAATACAGCTCCTGGGCATTTAACTCTTCCCTTTCCATGCTGACTGTTTGATTGTTAACACAGTTAAGCCTTGCTTATTGCCCACCTCCCAGCACACTGCTAACTGGCCAGAAGAACACACCAACATACTGGCCAAGCTGTGGTGTGAGGAGAGCAAGATCCATTACTTTGGCAGCAGTACTAGAAACCTGCATGTTTATGAAGCCACAGAGGCTGGTGGCACTGGGGATCCACCATACTGATAATCAGGCCTGGGAACAGAGTAAGTACCACAAGACTGCCTATTGCAAAGTGAAGGATGGGACTGGTGTGTCAGGGAACAACTCAGCTTGCTACCCCTACTACAAGGAATTTGATTGGTTGTTGGGAACTGCACACAGCACATGGTCAACAGTCCTGCACGACAGTCTGCTGAGCAGGGATGGCATGCTTATAAACCCATGAAAAAAGGAAGCAAGGACAAGGGACACTCTTGGAAGAGAGCCTGGAGTTGCACAGAATAGACCACAATGCTGCCACCTGGCTTCGATCAGGCTACACAGGAGGATCAGATATTGGACATCCTGGGTCAATATTTGGAGGGCCTGTTTGGGAATGACCCTGGGGAGGAGTCTGCAGAGGAAGAAACAGCACAATAAGCCCCGGAGCCAGAGCCTGGTATGTAGCAGTCACCATTTTTAGTGTTATTGCTATTAAGAATGGGGGGATTTCCAAATTATGCCCAATATAATTGTCATTACATGCTGGGTGTGTGTGTGGATTTTGCTTGTGCTGAGGCCAATAGCCATGCCATTTTTCTAAACCACCTCAGCCTGACACCATTTGGGATGTAAGATGGATTCCAGGACTGGAAAAAAATTAAACAAGCAGCAAGCATTAACTTTTTACTAGAAACACAGTTATTGTTTGAAAGAGGTTTGGGGTATTAGCCTTCTGAAGCACAGATTCATATTTTTTTTTTGCATGTACAGTTCTGCTTATAAGTTGGCTACAGGGCCAGCTCTAGGCACCAGCAAAACAAGCTGGTGCTTGGGGCGGCACATTTTTAGGGGCGGCATGTCCGGCGCCAGAATGCCGCCCCTAAAAATGTGCCGCGGCCGCCCTAGCTCACCTCCGCTGCTGCTGCCACGGCGCGCGAAACAGCTGATTCGCGCGCCGCTACTCGCCCTCCCTCCCAGGCTCTCAAACCTGGGAGGGAGGGGGAGACTCCGAGTGGCCGCGGCGCGGGCGCCGCTTCTCCCCCTCCCTCCTAGGCTTGAGAGCCTGGGGGGAGGAGGCAGGGCTGGGGATTTGGGGAAGGGGCGGAGTTGAGGCGGGGCCGGGGGGGGGGGCGCGGCCAAAATTGTTTTTGCCTTGGGCGGCAAAAATCCTAGAGCCGGCCCTGGTTGGCTATGCCAGAATGCCCTCCTGGCACAGCTGTAGTCTTCTGTGGATAAAGGGCAAAGTACATGCTCAAAGATGAGCTTGGAAAGCATGGGTTTGCATGCGCAGGTACACGAATATGGGTCTACTAAGCGGTGTGGACATAGCCTTAGTGGAATGAGAGGGTGGCATGTATCACTGTTTGAGATCAGACATATCGATAGTCTTCACATCAAACTGCTGTGACTAAAGACAATCTGAACAATATGTACTACTTTTAAACAGAAGTGAAGAGCATACGTATAGTATCTTACATCTAACATCCTTACTACTATTCAAATAACATTCTAAAATCTGGAAGTCTAACCCTACAAGTTACTTAAAAATATTTATATATACCCACCTTTCCTTTATATTTGTTTGCAATCCAGTTACAAAGAGTTGTTTTTCCAGACAATGGAGGTCCAAATACTACTACTTTACAAGGAGGAAGTGGCATAGGTGGTAGCAGATAGGGACGTGGATTCAACATAAATTCTCTCAATGCTTCTTGAGATGAAAATAAATACATTTTACCTAGGAAACTTTAAAAAAATTGAAAAATATACATGGTTAATCTTAAAACATAGATCTAACACCCAAATCATACCAAATTTTGCTTACCTGACAGCTAAATCTGGAAGCCCCATTACAATGTTACCCTCTTTTAAAGCTACAGGACATGCTCGACCCCACCTGCTTCTACACCATCGGTATCTAGGTGCTATTATTTTGAAGGATGAAAGAGTCCGGAAAAGTTCATCCTGTTAATTAGAACAACAATAAAAGTATATGTACCTTTTTACCTATATTTTGTATATGCCCTATTTTGTGTGGTTTATCATTTTGAAATATTTTCTAAGAAAGTGAGTATACCCTTCTTAAAGAATTGTTGCACTGTGCTTAGTAGCTCTTTTAAAACCAAAATATGTGAATTCATTAAGTTTTTTTCAGACTAGCAGTACTCCACTGTAAGGAATAACTATCTGAGATATTTCATTTTTAAACATAATGATTTGTAGTAAAAACAAATATATACATTTTTAAAAGAGCATGAAGCACTAATAACTTACATTATATCTTCAGAGCTGGCATTTCTAAAAGACTCAATAATAAAGTGAGTCATAGGAGATTGGGAGAAAGAGAAAATCTTAAATACATTGGGCAGTACAAGTAATCCTTAGCTAAGGAGATTGGTATTGGAGGGGCAAAGAGGAGACCAAAAGCTGAGGAGATGCAAACACCTGAGTTCTAGGTTTGTGGAATGGAAATGCCAATTATGATATATTAATCATTTGACAGAACTATTTGCAAGATATATCAAACAGAGGATGGGAAACATATCCATTACCAAAATTACTTTTTGTCTTTCTCAATACACAGGAATCTTACTCATTGACCATTCACAGGATCTATTAAAGATGTATTCTGTGAAAATATATTTTTTTCTGTAAAAGTAACCATAGTCAGGAAGGTCTCACTAGCAACTTTACAAATCTTTGATGATTTGGTGACACAACAGGAAAGATCACTATGCATACTTATTAGTATAAAGGATGTCATTGGATATCATACTGATGAGCCCTAAGAATTTTCTGTCTGTAAAACATCTATGTTCTCAGTTGCACATTGAAGGGGCCCACAGGACTTCTCTTTTTCAGGAGATCTCCCTACAGAAATCACACTATAGATGAAGATAGAAGAGGTCAACACTAATCTACCTTATTTCTACTTTAATGTGGAAAGTAAAATGTGTCTGCTTTTAGGAACTGAAGCACATAGGGTTTTTATTTTTGTTTTTTATCAGATATGTCACAAAGCCTCCAGGGGAAAAATGGAAATGGTATGAAACCAGCCTGCTGATGGGATTTTTATTCTTTGACCAAATTTTCTTTCAACAAATCTTTTTTTATGAAGGATTTTCTCTAGGTTTTTTTCAAAATAGCTTCAGTCCAAAGCCTTCTTAATCAGATCCTTTTTACGATTAAAGGCATATGCTTCCCATACTTGTTTTATCTAGAGATATTTACTAAAGTTCTGATCTGTAAATGGGTAGGTGTGAAACTCATTTTTTAAATCCACTTCTTTGCCACACTAGCACACTGTAGATGCCTCCACTGCTTGAATTTATAATCTTTGATGATAAAGCAGGGCATCTAAAACAAAGTTATCATAGTCAAAGTACATAATATAAAGAATAATGCACAAATACTGTAATTACTGCAGGCAATCAAATTTCTAGAAATGCAAATTTCACACTTACAGTTTCCATCCCCTCTGAGAGCTCTTCTTCTGGGTTTTGAAGTCTGGTTATAAGAGCTCCATTTCGAAGGCCCATGGATTGAAGCCGGGCTATCACGGACTAAAGAAAAAAGTTATTTTGAATAAATTAACATTTAAAATTGCTTTTGTGATCTGAAAAAATCCTTGATGTGTTTGAAAATTATAACTTGGTATTTATATATTGCTAGTATACACAGCATTGCCCAGTAGTACAGCCAGGGGCCCTGTTACATATTCAGCAGAGTTCCCATTGGATGTTCAGGGGGATAGACCATGCAGAAACCTCTTACTGCAGCCCTAACTTTCCTGCCTCTCCTCATGAAATGAGTCCCAGACTTGTAAATGGTCTAGAGCTGGGGAGGGATAGATAATACTGCAAAGGCTTTCTGCTCATTAGGGAGTGGGTGAGACCTGTATGCAAAGGGTTTTCATGGTGTGTGATAAAAGGGGTGAGGAGACAATTTAAATGATTTCCTTTGGTGATCAGAATCTGTTTATAGACCTGGAAGTTAGTACAAGTTTTTGTTATTCATTAAGCAAAAATACATTAAAAAAGAAGCCTGTCAATGGGAATTAACTGATATTACAATGTATCTAAGATACAGGCTCCTGTCCTAGGTACAGGAAGTATGCATGCAAATATTCTTGAGATCAAGAAAGCAAATTTTGCCATGATGAGCATATAATGAGCTTTGCCATTATTCAGGGGTGGGTATAAACAGATTGTGGGTATTATTACATAACCAGATGATCTTTAATATATTTATTCATATTGAATCTCTCTATTTTAGTGTTTTGATATAAATTTGGGCCCCAATTCTGCAAACACACACGTGCTTAATTTTATTACCATAAGTAATATTACCATAAGTTATTACCATATTACTTATTAGTAATAAAATTAAGCACATCAAGTCAAGTAGTAAAGTTAAGCACATGTATAAGTGCTTACTGGAGCATGGTCCTAATTTGTATTCAGGGGAGTGAGAATATGGTGAAATGGCAGTGATGGAGTACTGTCCATGAGGTTAAAGACACTCCCATTTTTTTCATTTTACACCTCCCCCTCGCTGCCCCATGTTGCAACAGCCACCCGTCTTGCCGAAGCACAGGAAAGGACTCCCATCATTGCTCATTAACACCGCTTTTTAGTTAGGAGGAAAGTTGGCTATAAAGTGACATGAGAATTTAACTTCAACTACAGGGGCTAAGCACACAGACTCCATAGAACTTCTGGGAAATGGAAAATACCATCCAGAAATGTAATCCATGTCTCACTTTGCAATGCTAAGCAATGCCACAATGCCATTAAAAATGGCTGAACTATTTTTTAGGTTAAATTATGCTAAACTAATTCGTAAAATATATTTTATTGAATAATAATTGAAAAACATTAGTAAAGTATAATCCCATTTATCCAAAATCTCCACATTAACTGAATCCCTTTCTTGTCCCCTATGTATCTCATGCTGGGGGACAAGGAAGGGATTTGGATAATGCAGAGGTTCAGATAATAGAGCAGTGACCCCCGACTGGACTGCAAGGAGGAGGAAATCCATGGTATGCCCACATCTTGAAAACTATGTGCAGATGTGGTCACCCCATCTCAAAAAAGATATATTGGAATTGGAAAAGGTTCAGAAAAGGGCAATAAAAATTATTAGGGGTTTGGAACAGCTGCCATATGAGGAGAGATTAATAAGACTTGACCTTTCAGCTTGGAAAAGAGACGATTAAAGGGGGAATATGATAGAGGTCTATAAAATCATGACTGGTGTAGAGAAAGTAAATAAGGAAGTGTCATTTACTCCTTCTCATAACACAAGAACTAGGGGTCACCAAATGAAATTAATAGGCAGCAGGTTTAAAATAAACAAAAGGAAGTATTTTTTCACACAACACCCAGTCTGGAACTTCTTGCCAGAGGATGTTGTGAAGGCCAAGACTATAACAGGATTCAAAAAAGAACTAGATAAGTTCATGGAGGATAGGCCCATCAATGGCTATTAGCCAGAATGGGCAGGGATGGTGTCCCTAGCCTCTGTTTGCCAGAAGCTGGTAAATGGGTGACAGGGGATGGATCACTTGATGCTTACCTGTTCTGTTCATTCCCTGTGGGACACCTGGCATTGGCCACTGTCGGAAGACAGGATATTGGGCTAGATGGACCTTTGGTCTGACCCGGTATGGCCATTCTTATGTAAGACAAGCCCCAAGCCATGGTAGAGGCCACCCTGCTGCTGAATGGCTCCTGCAGCAATGCAGGGAACCCTCTGCAGCCCAGATGTCATAGGAGGGAGGGAATGGGGCTGTGACAACGGAGCTGCAGAGGGCTCCCTGCTCTGCCGCAGGGCTGCTGACACCCAATCCCTGCAGGTGCAAGGAGGGAAGGCTGTAGTCCTGGCAGGGCAGCGCAGAGGCTGGCTGGGGGTCTCTGCTCTGCCCTACACCTTGCACCTACAGGAATTGGGTATCACTAGGTCTGTGGCAGTACAGGGAACCCTCTGAGGCCCGCTGTCATGGGAGTGAGTGAGCAGGGCAGAACAGAAATCCCGGTTTAGGACTGCCAGGAAGAGGAGGACGAGCTCCCAGCTGTGGGGCAGGCCCCCCTGCTGCTGAATGATTCCTACCTTCTCCATTATCCAAACTCTCAATTATCCAAATAAAATCTATACCCCGCCCCCCCCCAGGCTATCTGGATAATCAGGAGTATAATGTAAATGCCTTTATAACTTCATCCATGCTAATAATGGTGTTTGTCAATTTAACAAATTACATTAAATGATGACGATGATAACCTGATGCAACATGATATGGCTTGTTGCTAAAATATGGAATGTTTAGTAAGCATAATCAGATTTCTTTTGGTAGTAACAAGTGGAACAGGCATCCCAAAGACGTTATTTTCTAGCAATTGTGTCATGAATTATAGAGCAATAACGTTGCCAATATCATCTTAATAGAGATGATAGCTACAGCACACAGGTTCTCTTCTAGTGTAAATTGTCTTAGTTTATGTGCAGTGTACTTACTGCAAAGAGCTCATTTGGGTGCTTATTTCCGTCCAGTTCAATAAGATACTGAGAATCTTGCTCAGCCATCATGTCCTGTATGTTTAAGAAAAAAGACACACATACACCCTTTAACTGAGTATGACCAACAATTAATGACACTGGGTCTGATCCTGTTCACATTGAAGTCAACGGCAAAACTCACATGAATTCCCATGGCAGTAGGATTCAGTCCATAGATTAAAAACAAACAGCATTTAGACTGCATGACTAAAAGTCATGGGTATCAATCCAAGGCTTCTGGAAAGGAACTTCTATTTTAATAGTGAAAATTAAATATCTTGAGAATTTCAAAATTATAGTTACAGTGAGGTCATAGATCAAATAAAAAATCATATATCAAGCCCAACATATTTTTAAGTATCTAGAGAAAATAAGCTTAAAGATGATATGACCGTCAACTCCTAATAGTCTCTGATATAACTTTCTGCCCATAGTAGTCTAGGCTGCCAAGGTTGAGAGTCCTAATTGTCCTTAAGTTTATCAGATGAGTCATAGACGTCACTGCCTGGAGACCGGAGTTCTAAACCTGGTCCTGACACTGAATTTCTATGGGAACTTGAACAATTTACCTTTCTTAGCCTCAGTTTCCTCATCTGGAAAATGGGGATAATTATGTTTATCTACTTCATAGGGATGTTGTGAGGCATAGATAAACAATACTTGTCAAGTGCTAACTGCAAAATATTGTTGCCCCTTGACCAGAGTAGTTGGTCAATATTTGGGGCGTTGCTAGGTTGTTTCCATTAGGAAGATAAACTGATGATAGAGTCAGGTGTTTCTTTGGCGCAGTAGTGTTTATTTACAAAGAAGGTATACAAAGTCCTGTTTCCCTGAACACAGTAGAAACAAACAAGAGTCAGTTTCCTTGCTTCACAATTTCCATGCCTACCTTTCCAGCCACTACTCTGCCCAAAATAAGCTCTTTCACTTGGATTCCTCTCAGGGCCAAACTGACACTGCTTTTCTGGCTCTCTCCTGGCTTTCTGCATGTGACCACCACAGAAACACACAGCTCCAACCAAAGAATAGCCCAGCCAATATGTTTCCAATGACTTCCAGGGCAAAAACAATGAAACAGGAGGAGAAAGATCTGTTAGGAACTGTGAGGAGGAAGGTGGCAGAGAGGAGAGGAGAGGCCTATTGGAGACTGAGTGCTGCAGGGGCCTCTTCAATAGTGAGGGTAGCTGTACTTCAGATACTTCCCTATCTGGAATTATAGAAATAACATTAGTGTATGTAATGGAATATTAAACTGTATTATACTGTTATACTGTTATGCCACTAGTGGACCATGTCTAAAATACCTTTTTTAAAGTTAAGCTTAGCTATACCTGGCAGTGTATTAAATGATCTTATGCTGAGCACATCTGATGTGCATAAGCAAGCTATGTAGCCATTCCATATCAGGTACAGAAGTACATGACATGGTGTCATGCTTTCTACCACAGAGAAATGTGGTTTATGAAAGAGCATGTTTACATCAGAGAATTCAAGAGCCAGGGGAAAATGTTGAATGTTTTATAAGAGATTGGCATACGTTGGTTGAAAACTGTGGGAATGCAAAACATGAAAATACCAGAGACAGGCTGGTTACTGGGTTAACAGATCAAAATATTTCACAGTAGCCATAACTGAAGAGAGCTTTAACACTAGGCACAGCTATATTGAGAGCAAAAAAGTCTGAGCTGGTGAGACAGCAAAACCTAGAGCAACCTGACAAACTTGAAAAACCTGAAACTAGCTTAGAAACTGTAAAGAGACAATTGAGTGTTAAACGTCACTGGCATAAAACCCCTGAGGCAAGGAACTCCCAGGCTAAGAGGAACAAATTCCAACCTGCAGGCACAAGGTGTGGAAAAAGTCACATGATGAAACGTGTCCAACCAAAGACACACAATGTCATAAATGCATGAAATATGGACATTTTGGAGCTGTTTGCCACATGAAAGTAGTCAGGGAATTGACTCATATTACAGACAATCAAGAGCCATTGTTTCTGGGATCTATCACTTGCGATGACATACACCCTGCCTGGAGAGTGAAACTGAATAATCATGGCAAGGCTATTGACTTTAAAATTGACTCAGGAACTGACATCACAGTCATCACAGAAGGGACTTGCAATCACCTTCAACCCCTTCCAGAGCTGAAGTTGCCTGACACAGCTCTGACTAACCTTGGAGTTATTCTGAACTTTCTGGGCCAGTTCACCACAGAAACTTATAAAGACAAAAGCTTTGCATTCAGAGGTATGTGGTCAAAGGATCAAAGACCAGTGACCTTCTCAGCTGCAGCATGGCAGCCATGATGGACCTAGTGAGAAAGGTGGAGGAGCTTGAGAGAGGATTTGATAATATTAGACTTTTGAAAGGAGATCCAGTACAAATAAACTTAAGAGACAATGCTGAACAATACAGTGTACAAACACCCCTACCTGCAAAACCTTGGAAGAGACTAGCTTCAGATTTATGTGAATTAAAATGACATGCCTGGTCGTAGAGGACTATTTTTCCAGGTTGTAGTGGGGCAGTTACCCCACACCATGAAGAGTAGGGGTTAAAGCAGGCCAGAGGGAGTCTGTGCAGAGGCCTCCAATTAGAGGAGGGCTCACTAAGTGAGCCAATTGGGAGGTGGCTTGTTGAAGCGGCCAATCAGGGCCAGCAGGGGCCATATCTAAAGGGCTGCTCAACAGAGCAGAGGGCAGTCTCTCCCTGGCTTGCTAGGGAGAAGGACTGGCTGCCTAGGAGCACCATAGCTAGAGCAGTGATGGGTAGGGTAGCAGAGCAGAAGGAGCATCTAGCTGACTGCTGCCAGACTGAGGCCCTGGAGGAAGGGCAGATAAGGTGCTAGGGCTGTGGGGGAAGTGGCCCAGGGAAAAGAAGCAGCAGAGGAGTTGGAGGAGGGGCTGCCAGCTATAGGGTCCCTCCCCCTTCCTTTGCCCCCACTTGCCCTGAGGGAAGTGGCCAACACAGACTACAGTTTGCTCCTGGAGCAAGGGACTAGACTGGGGACTGCAGCAGGCCACTGAGGCAAGTGGCTGGACTATAGACTGCTGGTTCTCCCGAAAGGGGGGAGAGACAGCGGAGTGGGGCACAGCCCAGAAGAGGATGCCACGGTCTGAGGAGCGACGTGGGTCACAGAGTGCTGGAGACAGCAAAGTGGGAGTAACGGTGAGTGAGACACCACCAGAGGAGGGCACCCTGTGGAATGACTTAAGCTAATTCCCAGAACGGCCAGCAGGAGGTGCCACAGTGGTGAGTCCCGCCCCATTACACAGGTATATAGAAATAATGTACTGGAAAGACATGATGTTGCTATGTTATCAAAAAACGGAAGTACATTTTTGCTCACTTCAGTATTCCAGAACAATTAGTGATGGACAACAGACCAGAATTCACTGTAGCAGAATTTAAGTCATTCTGAACTAAATATGATTTTGAGCGTATTACTAGCAGCCCACATTATGGAAAGATTGAGAGAGCTGTACAGAAAATCCTATAGTAGGAAGATCCGTTCCTTACTCTTCTGAGTTACAGATCAGCACCAACAGCAGCTACTGGATACAGTCCAGCACAACTCCTAATAGGAAGACAAGAACTACTGTTCCAACTTTGGAAAAGAATCTATCTCCAAAGTGGGCAGACATGAAGGCAAAAAGAGATGAACAGTTTTACAATAGACAACACTCAATTAGAGAATTGCCAGGTCTGGAACCAGGTGACCATGTTCATGTCAAACTGGGTGGAGAAAAAGGATGGACAACTCCAGTTGTTGTAAAGAAAAAGAATTCAGTGCCCAGACCGTATGTGATCGAGACCAACAGTGGAGAGTTCAACAGAAACTGCTGAAATCTACAGCTTGTTCCTCAGAAAGAACAATCAACAGAGCAAACCATACAGATGGCACATGCAGAATAAGAAGATGACAACTTCAAACCAACCACAGGCAGTCATTGCAACTAATGAACAGCCAGATGACCAAACTGTTATGTTTGAATAGTAAAATTAGAAAAAGAGTATGATTCAGAGACACTTAACAGACTGATATGTACTGAACTTCAAAGATAGCACGATAGTGTAAATATTGTAAGTGGTAGGAAAGTAGAAATTAAAAGGGGAGATGTAATGGAATGCTAAACTGTATTATACTGTTTTGCCTATTGGAGGCACTGTGAGTAAAAGACCTTATGTAAAGCTAATCTTATCTGGATCTTATGATGAACACAGCTGGTGTGTATAAGCAAGGTCTGTAGCCAGTCAACATTTGGTATGGAAGTACATGACAGTGTAGTTCTCACAATTTTTAAGCCCCATCCAAACTACAAAAAGATGTTACAGGACTCTGATTCGACACCAGAAACAACTGTGAACTGTCTTGTATCCTGAACGTTTTAATCTGAACCTCAAAATTCTGAGGAGGGGGGTCAGATTGTGGGTTAGGTCCATCTTTGCAAAATAAACTCAAGATACCCAGAGTGCATAAAAATTATATAAAAACAAATGTTAAAAAATGATCTTCTAGTGGATACAACAATATTACTTTGTGCTGTTCTTACCTCTAGAGGATATAGCATGGTATCCTTATAGAGATGAATCCTGGCTTCTGCATTTTCCAAAAAATCTTCAGGCCTCTGCACCAAATGAGGCAAAATATCTGACAACATGATTGCATCTGCTGCTGCCTAAAGTAAAGAAAATAAACACTTTATTTCAGGCCCTGTAATAATAAATGTACTAAACCAAAGCCTGTCTAGATTGAAAAGACAAGAGTTAGAACCCTACTACTCTTTGTGTGTGGCAGAGTAATTTAAGGAGTCCTCTGAGGATTCCCCTAGTTGATAGTGATCCACCAGCTAACTTGGTAAGCAGATTTCCTGGGGATGGGAGGAGTTCTAGACACCTCTGGCCAACATTATAAGGCAGTGCAATTTAAAGGCATCCCAGGGGAAAAGGGAATGAACGGGCCCCCAGGATGAAGGGGGATAAGAGTCTGTCCTATCTCGGGGCCTCTCCTTTTGTCCCTCCAGACCCACGAACATGATACAGTTCTGCGGTGACCTAGAATCCTACTTTCGACGTCTCCGACTCAAAGAATATTTCCAACATACCTCTGAACAGCATACTAACCCACAGAATCCCCCCTACCAGCACTACAAAAAAAAAAAGGATTCTGCGTGGACTCCTCCGGACGGTCGTAACAACAGACTGGATTTCTACATAGATTGCTTCCGTCAACGTGCAAAGGCTGAAATTGTGGATAAGCAACATCACTTGCCCCATAACCTCAGCCATGCTGAACACAACGCCATCTACAGCCTCAGAAACAACCCTGACATCATTATCAAAAAGGCTGACAAAGGAGGTGCTGTCGTCATCATGAATAAATTGGAATATGACCAAGAGGCTGCTAGACAGCTCTCTAACACCACATTCTACCAGCCATTATCCTCTGATCCCACTGAGGATTACCTAAAGAAACTACACCATCTGCTAAAAAAACTCCCTGACAAAGCACAGGAACAAATCTGTACAGATACATGCCTAGAACCCCGACCAGGGACATTCTATTTGCTACCCAAGATCCATAAACCTGGAAATCCTGGACGCCCCATCATCTCAGGCATTGGCACCCTAACATCAGGCTTGTCTGGTTATGTGGACTCTCTCCTCAGACCCTACGCTACCAGCACTCCCAGCTATCTTCGAGATACTACTGACTTCCTGAGGAAACTACAATCCATCGGTGATCTTCCAGAAAACACCATCCTGGCCACTATGGACGTAGAAGCCCTCTACACCAATATTCCACACAAAGATGGACTACAAGCTATCAGGAACAGTATCCCCGATAATGTCACAGCTAACCTGGTGGCTGAACTCTGTGACTTTGTCCTCACCCTCAACTATTTCACATTTGGGGACAATATATACCTTCAAGTCAGCGGCACTGCTATGGGTACCCGCATGGCCCCACAGTATGCCAACATTTTTATGGCGGACTTAGAACAACGCTTCCTTAGCTCTCGTCCCCTAACGCCCCTACTCTACTTGCGCTACATTGATGACATCTTCATCATCTGGACCCATGGAAAAGAAGCCCTTGAGGAATTCCACCATGATTTCAATAATTTCCATCCTACCATCAACCTCAGCCTAGATCAATCCACACAAGCGGTCCATTTCCTGGACACTACTGTGCTAATAAGCGATGGTCACATAAATACCACCCTGTACCGGAAACCTACTGACCGCTACACTTACCTACATGCCTCCAGCTTCCATCCAGGACACACCACACGATCCATTGTCTACAGCCAAGCTCTAAGATATAACCGCATTTGCTCCAATCCCTCAGATAGAGACAAGCACCTACAAGATCTCTATCAAGCATTCTTAAAACTACAATACCCACCTGCTGAAGTGAAAACACAGATTGACAGAGCCAGACGAGTACCCAGAAGTCACCTCCTACAAGACAGGGCCAACAAAGAAAATAACAGAACACCACTAGCTGTCACCTTCAGCCCCCAACTAAAACCTCTCCAGCGCATCATTAGAGATCTACAACCTATCCTGAAAGATGATCCTTTACTCTCACAGATCTTGGGAGACAGACCTGTCCTTGCTTACAGACAACCCCCCAACCTAAAGCAAATACTCACCAGCAACCACACATCACTGAACAAAAACACTGACCCAGGAACCTATCCTTGTAACAAAGCCCGATGCCAACTCTGTCCACATATCTATTCAAGTGACACCATCATAGGGCCTAATCACATCAGCCATACCATCAGGGGCTCGTTCACCTGCACATCTACCAATGTGATATATGCCATCATGTGCCAGCAATGCCCCTCTGCCATGTACATTGGCCAAACCGGACAGTCTCTACGCAAAAGAATTAATGGACACAAATCTGACATCAGGAATCATAATACTCAAAAACCAGTGGGAGAACACTTTAACCTGTCTGGCCATTCTATGACAGACCTGCGGGTGGCTATCTTAAAACAGAAAAACTTCAAAAACAGACTCCAACGAGAGACTGCTGAGCTGGAATTGATATGCAAACTAGACACAATCAACTCAGGGCTAAATAGGGATTGGGAATGGCTGAGCCATTACAAACATTGAATCTATCTCCCCTTGTAAGTATTCTCACACTTGCTTCTTATCAAACTGTCTGTACTTGGCTACCTTGATTATCACTTCAAAAGTTTTTTTTCTCTTACTTAATTGGCCTCTCAGAGTTGGTAAGACAACTCCCACCTGTTCATGCTCTCTGTATGTGTGTATATATATCTCCTCGATATGTTTCACTCAATATGCATCCGAAGAAGTGGGTTGTAGCCCACGAAAGCTTATGCTCTAATAAATTTGTTAGTCTCTAAGGTGCCACAAGTACTCCTGTTCTTTTTACAAAAAGAGGAGGTGTTAAGATACACTTGAGTCAGGGTCGGCACTAGACTAAATGGCGCCCCAGGCAACAAGCGTCTTCAGTGTCCCCCCTCTATCTGTTAAACTTTTGAATACCTTATTTTCATAGTATTTGTAGCCCATTTCACAACTTCCATGCACAATTTGCATGCATGATTTATCCCTGTCATATAAGACAATACATTTGCACACTAGGATCTGTAAATCTGTATTTATTCATACCATATACAAGCAAATAAAAAATGTTTCCTCTAAGCTTATGGAAATTTAAAAAAAAATTTTTTTTTAGAATAATAGAAATGTACAGGGCATGACTGACAACATTCTAGGAGGTTTAAGGAAAATGTACTTCCCAGAAAATCTGGAAGATTCCATGAGATTCTACAAAGGTCCAGAACATTCTAGCTTAGTGAAAAAATGAATCCACATATGGCGTACCTGAAACATTTCCCTTCAAACATTCTATTTTCCCCTTTGTTGCTAACAACAAAAATAAAACCCTGAGCCCGGCACCCCTCCAAGCTCACCATCCCAGGTGGTTGCCTGGGTCGCCTGCCCCTACATTCAGCCCTATCTTGAGTAGACAAGAATTTAAAAGTATGGTCATGAAGGAGCTTGCAAAGGAATGGCAAGAACTATGGACTAAGGAAACAAAAGAACAACGGTTCTACGATGTAGGCTCAAAAATTGAAGATAATATACTCCACAGTCATGACAGAAAAAGCGAAGTAGTCATTTTTACAGTGTTAACATGTCATTATGCCAAATACAAGTTAAACTTACTAAAAAGATGTAAAGATAGGCAATGTAATATGTGACAAACCAAAAAACTGTTGATCATGTTCTATGGTATTGTGGGCAATATTCTATGGAAAGAAAGTTTCTCTGAGAAAACATTGAGTCAGCTTAGCAAAGATTTTTCCCTTAATGGACTAATTAAAAAGTCACAGAAATGGAATAGTGTGTGTTTGGGGGGGGGGGAAGCCTCGCTGCATTTCCTTATGGATACTAGACTGAGTGAAAGGATATAAGAAAAAACTTGGCTAAAAATGAATGAAGAAAGTGGTGGTCATAACTTCATATGATGAGGCTGCTGTGCCAAAAAACAAAGTACATGGTGGCACTAAAAGGTAAGCAGAACTAGAGCTCCCTAGCCTCACTGACAAGGAGAACAGCTGAAGAGCCTCTGTCACCTGGACCTGCTGAAGTATTAGAGGGACCTTCTTTACTTTGTTTTCCCTTTTTGTTTAGAACTCTGGGTGCACAGCCTAGGTTCTTTGGACACAAGGAATTAAGGGTTCAGACCCCCCACAGAGACTATTGTCCTCTGACCTTACAGGGGACCACTGGGTAAGCCTGGACTATTTTGGGATGCACTGTTATTTGGTTTGCCCTTACCATTTTCTGGACTGCTTCATGCCTAGAAGTGGGGGTTACCTCCCCCCTAAGACTTATGGCCAGAGGACCACACTCTGTACTCTAAACCAGATATACAGCCAGAGAAGGACATCTCTGACAAGGTGCCCACTCTCACCCCCATGGTGCTCTAGAGGTACAACCTATCACAAAGATTAGCATGAATTTTATCCATTATACATATTATGTAAGTGCTCAATTTATTTTTGATTAGCTGTACATAATTAGTTGATATTTTATATAGACTTGAAATATATATTATTTTTAGCTTTTCCCTCTTTCCAACAAAATTGCTACACTATTTTTATGGTGTTTTAATTAATGCCAAGAAGACTCACTCTGGAGGTGAAAGAAATTAATATCTTGTTTAAAAAGTTACAGTATTTTATTTGCAGTGGTATTGTAGCTGTGTTGGTCCCAGGATATTAGTGAGACAAGGTGGGACAAGTTTTCGAGATACATAGAGTTGTATCTGTGTAGTTCAAAAGCTTGTCCCTGTCACCAATAGAAGTTGGTCAAACTAAAAGATATTATCTCACAGTACAGTAGAACCTCAGAATTACAAACACCAGAGTTATGAACTGACAGGTCAACCACACACATCATTTGGAACAGGAAGTACGCAATCAGGCAGCACCAGAGACCAAAAAACAAATACAGTACAGTACTGTGTTAAATGTAAACTACTAAAAAAATAAAGGAAAAGTTTAAACAAAGTTTTGACAAAGTAAGGAAACTGTTTCTGAGCTTGTTTCATTTAAATTAAGATGGTTAAAAGCAGCATTTTTCTTCTGCATAGAAAAGTTTCAAAGCTGTATTAAGTCAATGTTCAGTTGTAAAGGATTGAAAGGACAACCATAACATTGTATTCAGAGTTATGAACATTTCAGAGTTACCAACAACCTTCATTCCTGAGGTGTTCATAACTCTGAGATTCTACTGTATTTTTATGGTAGTCCAATGTCAAAACTGATAAACAAGCTGAAATCTTATCAATACTACTAAATAATTTTACTGAATGAGTATTACAGTTTTGTTTAAATACTATAGTACATCTCTTAAAGCAGAACAGAAATTGATTTACAAAAGCAAGGTTGAACAAAATGCATTCAGAGTAACACTTGAGGTTTTTTAGTTTATTTTTAAATGTCCATGAGCTTTGTTCTTTTTCTGACATGGCTGCTAATAAAGAGTCTCTTCTGTAGATTAAGATCAGTTACCTCATCTTCTTCTTCCTGCTCTTCCTCCTCTTCCTCTTCCTCATCTTCTCCTTTATGTTGATCCTTCTTTTTCTTCCGTTTGTCAATAATTTCAGAATCCCACTGGTTCCTTTGGTATATCTGCCCTGCATCAGGATGCTGTCTTTGCCCAGAGAGTCTTTGGCACAAATCATAGTCAGGACACTAGTTAAGAAATAATTGAAAGAAAACTTTCTGCTTATGTTATTATCATAACAATATTATTTTTTCTTAAAAGTAATAGAGCCTACTTTTTAACATTTTTTTATATATTGCACTTCTAGGCACATACAACTTTAAAAAAAGACAGTCAATAATTAAATGTACAAGATGTCAAAAGGACATGGGAAGAGCCTTTCTAAATAGACAATTTCCAACCCCAAAGGCTACTGCCCAATCAGTTACCACATAACCTCACGTGGCTTTCCCCCAATCTTTGGAAAGCCTGAGAAAACAGTGACAGCTAATCCAGGGAGGGACAGAAGGGGAGGAGCAATTTCTACAGAACAAAGTATTGTTTAATTGGACCATGTTGCCAAGTACTGGGCATGATAAGTTCACTACATGAGCAACCCCTTTAAGTGTTAACAGAGTTCTGGAGATTGCCTTGCTCCCTTTGCAAGAACTAGGGGATCTCATGTGATTGCCATATGACACACAACTTTCAGAAGCAGGCAAGAAGAGGCATTTGCTTTTTTCCCCCCCCCAAAGAAGCCTCCTCTTTGCCATTTTTTGATATACAAATAGAACAAGATTTTTCTGAAGTGAGTAATGAAAAGCTATTCACAGATCATGCATTTCTAAAGAGATTCCTCTTCCTTTCTTTTTGACATAGTGAAAATAGCCACAATTCTATTACATCCAGGATTTCACCTAGAACCACCGAAGTCAATGGCAAAACTCTCATTTGACTGCAGTGGAGCCAAGATTCCTTCCTTGGAGTTTAAGGTCTTAACCTTCCTTCAACTGAAGTCAAGAGGGGGAGATAAGGTATGTACATGAAGTCAAGAATTCCTTTCTGATGGTGTAAAACTGTATCACCCATTTATATGGAATTTTATGTGTGAAACCATACAGAATGTACCGCCTGGAATAAGTCTTTTGCACTGCCTGGTATTAAAACAAGGTTCAACTTCCTATAATTAAAAATAACAACTCCTTCCCCTAAAATGGCACAAAAGGGTATTTTGTTTTGGGGTTTCAAGTTATTTTTGTACTCTCAGAAACCAAATAATTTCAAATTAGCAGTTAAAATGTTCACTGGACATGTTCAAATTTAAGTCTTTAAATTATCAAATATGTAGAATTTTGGGCTGAGTGTGAAAAAATGTAATGACATCTAGCAAAGTGGCAGCACTCCCACTACTCCACTAAAGCCTACCAACTACCATCTCTGTCTCACATACATGCACAATGTAACAAAAACTGTTGTTTCAGCAGCCCATTCATTATTTTAGAAGTTAGAGTGGGAAAAGACCTAATAGATCCAGTATATTTTCTTGTTCTTTTAAGAACTATGGAGTAAGAAGTCCTCTGACTATTGTACTTACAATCAGGGCTGGCTCCAGGTTTTCTGCTGCCCCAAGGAGCGGAAAAAAAAAAAAAAGCCGATCGGCGGCACTTTGGCGGCAGATCAATTGCGCCTCTCCATTCTTCGGCAGCAGGTCCTTCACTCCCTCTCTTCCTCTTCGGTGGCACTTCGGCAGCAGCTCAAAGAGGAAGAGAGGGACTGAGGGACCTGCTGCCGAATTCCCGCTGAAGACCTGGATGTGCCACCCCAATAGCGGACAGAGTGCCGCCCCTTTGTATTGGCTGCCCCAAGCACCTGCTTCCTTACCGTAGCTGGTGCCTGGAGCCGGCCCTGCTTACAATAATGTGTATTTCTAAATGTATATTACAGTAATTTTTGGAAAGTGTCTTCACTATACATCTATTTGGGGAATTTTAGTAAATTTTGCAAGAGAGCATAGCAGAGTTTGCAGATTCAGTCCAAATCTGATTTGTAAATAACTGATCTGTAAGTAGTATTTTCACCATTGTTTGCAATTAGACAAGGAGGGCTGGACTACAAAGTAAGTTGTTTTCTCACTCAAATATGTAACTAATTTTTCCCAAGAATTTTTCCCAAATAGCACTTCTACTGGCTTTGACTTATAATATCCATACCCTGTTATTATCCCAAGGCTTTATCTTCATGGAACATGTACTTTTTGTTCCAGTCTTAGAAACTGATCATGAGGTGCTCAATGACTATAACTCCCACTGAAGTTATAGGAGAGGCTCAATACCTTGCAGGATCGGTCCTTAGGGCCAAATTCTGCAGTCTATTACAGTAGTGTAAACCTAGAGTAACTTCTTTGACAACTCCATTGCAAAAGAAGAATTTGGCCCTTAGCAACAGCTATCATACTTCAATATATGTAAAAAATGACACTGACTCCTATAGAATATTCATCTTATTTTAAGAATAAGTATGAACATGATTAGCAAGTTATCAAAGCTGTCATTACCTTAAGGTTAATCAGGAAATTTGGTTTTAATTTTAGATTTCTAATTTTCTCTATTTGCTCCGAAATAGTCATGTATTCCTCTGAGAGAGAAGGAAATCCACTGAGAACATAACCTGCCAAATAAAATTTGTTAAATACATCTTTTGGAAAGTTATTTCAATAGACTAAATATTTATATTTATCTGTTTTAAACATTACATCTAGATAGACGTATAGCTAGAACCATTTGTCATGGCCACCCACATTGATAGCTAAGGTTTACCTGTGATTACCCAAAATGACATAACAAAGCTACAATACTTTCAAGATAACTACACCTCTACCCCGATATAACGCGACCCAATATAACATGAATTTGGATATAACGCGGTACAGCAGCGCTCTGGGGGGGGTGGGACTGTGCACTCCGGCGGATCAAAGAAAGTTCGATATAACACGGTTTCACCTATAACGCGGTAAGATTTTTTGGCTCCCAAGGACAGTGTTATTTCGGGGTAGGAGTGTATATAACTCTCAAAGACTGTTAATTCAGTTAATGAATATAGAGAAAAAATTGCCCAAAATAGACACTAACAATTTTATATGTGCTAAATATTACCTTGAAATTCAATCTGGAAAGTCTGAATCATGTAGCAATTACTAGTAATGCATGAAGTTATATAGGCTTTTTATACTGAGAGATGCATGCTCAGTAGCATCTAATGTCATTCTGTTCTTTGCTGAGTGGCAGGTGGAATATTAAGGTGATTGAAAATGATGGAATAAGAGGGCTTGAATAGAAAATGTTTGGTTTGGAAATAGACTGAGTCACACTGACCTATGGAGGTGAATTCAATAGGGAGTAGGAATTCCATAACTGTATTTTGGGAAGGAATCTCCTCCCATGCTCTGGAGGTGAGAGCTTTCTGAGAGAGATTGGATCACTTTTTCTTGGGACATAGAGGGTTATCCTTGTATTAGAGAAGTGGGAGATCCATGGGATGCAGAACAAATTCCTTTACAATGAGTGGGAACTAGACTCTGTTTTTCAATGTAAGGTCAGTGGTCAGAGTTACAACAGTATATATATCCTTTGCATGCATAGCCTAGATCTTTCTCCAGCCATGGACTCCAGCCATGTATATGGAGCAACATAAGGCAACAGGGGGACAAGTGAGATTCATGTCTGTGCTCTTTGCATCCAGTTTCAAGTGCAGAAAGTCTACCATCCTGGTGACAGATCTGAGTGTGCCCATCTTGTGTCTGAATCCTGGGTTAGGATAGGCTAGTTTGTGTACTGATCATTCAAAACACCAGAAAACTGATGCTAAACTGATCATATTCTATGTTGTGGTAGCACTGGAGGCACCATGCTTGACAATGTTTGTGACTTCAGTGTCCATGCAGATGATACTTTTCTAGAGTATCTCAGGACTTCATGCTTGTCATGATGACCATAGGACTATCCTAAGTAGTTTCTGACTCAGCTGACATAGATTCTCGGTTGCACTATGGATCTTGTATTTGGGTTGGAATGGAGATGGGGGAAGTTAAAGTTACCCTGACATTTCCTTCTGTAAAGAGATTTTGCCTGCTGTGGTAAAGGACCAGTTTTGGTACTCTGTCCTTGAAGGGTGATGGAACCTGATGGCTTCCAGATGACCCGAATGAACATAGGAACAGCTATACTGGATCTGACTTCTGATCCATCTAGACCAGTATCCTGTGTGCAACAGCAGGCAGCACCAGATGCTTCAAAGAGCAAGAAAATCCTCAGTAGGCAGATGTAGGATAATCTTGTCCCCATAAAAGTCTAATCCTAATTCCCAGTAGTTAGAAATTGTCTTAAATCCTGAAGCATGAGGGTTATCCCTTCCAATACTCTTTTTTAAAAAAAATTAACTATTATAACTCTAAATATTTTTCTTACCTATATAAAAATGTCCAATTCTTTTTTGGATTTTGCCAAATTTTTGTCTTTAACAACATCTTGTGACAATGAGTTTCAGAGTCCAATTAGGGTTTGAGTGCAAAAGTATTTCCTATTACCTACCAGTTTTGAATCTGCAACCTTTTATTTTCATTAAATGTTCCCTTGTTCTTGTGTTATGAGAACAGAAACGCCTATCTACCTTCTCTATGCCATTAATTATTTTATCATGTCCACTCTTATTCATTTTGTTTCTAAGGTAAACAACCCCATCTCTTCAACATCTCTCTGTCTGAGTTTTTTCATATTCCTAATCATTCTTGTCACTCTTCTCTGCATGGCTTCCTACTCTAATTCTGCATTACCCTTTTAGAGAAGGGGAACCCGTTACTGCACAAACTATTCCAGATGAGGGCATATCACCCACTTAGATAATGGCACTATAACTTTTTACACATTATTCTCCATCCTACTACTGATGCATCCTAAAATCTTGTTTGCTTTTTGACCACTGCTGCATATTAAGCAGAGGTTTTTATTGAGATGTCCACAATGATCCCTGGGTCCCTTTCCTGACTGGGTATAGTTAATTTAGAACCCTAATAAACTGTACAATGAGTTCAAATTTTTCCTTCTAATGTGGATTATTTTGCATTTATCAATATTTAACTTCATCTGCCACTGTGTTGCCCATTCACCTTGCTTAGTTAAGTCCCTATGAAGTTCTTCACAGACTTCTCTGGACTTGACTACTTTAAATAACTTTTTATCTACACATTTTGCTATCTCATTGATCATCCTCCTTTCCAGATCATTAGTATATTAGACAATACCAATCTTAACACAGATCCTTGAGGCACCTTCCTGTTAACCTTTTGCCATGACAAAAATGACTATGTATTCCTACAATTTCCTGTGTCTTAGCCAGTTTTTGATCCATGACAGTGTCTCCTACCCCATGAGTATTTAGTTTCTTTGTTATCTTCTTTTGACCTTGTTAAAGACATTTTGAAAGTCAAAATTATATCAATCGGTTCTTTTTTATCCACTACTTTATTGACATGTTCAAAGAATTCTAACATTAGTAAGATAAGATTTTCCTTTGAAGAAACTGTGCTCTGAATAGACTATCATGTCATGAGCATCCAGGTGTTTTATTATTCTGTTTTCAATTATAGTGTCTACCAGTTTACCAGCTACAGATATAAGGTTTACTAGTTTATAATTCCTTAGATCATCCATACGGCCTTTAAAAAAAATAGATATATTTCCTACCCTCCAATTCTTCAGTGTTGCAGCTGTTTTAAAATGAGAGATTGTATATATCTTTGCTAGCAGCTCAGCAACTTCATACTTAAGTTCCTTCAGAACTCTTTGATGTATACTATCTGGGCCTGGGGACTTACTTCTTTTTAAAATTATTTTGTTCCAGAACTACTACTTTTGACACCTCAATCTCTGATAGTATCTCATCTTTATTACAGAAAATTAAAAGGATATAATTTGGCTGAAAGATATCACTCTGTTGGTGTGTGTATGAGTACATAGCACTCTTTTGTCCTCCACTATTAATACAGTATTCCCTAAATGCCATTTCAGGTCACTATAATTCACAGATATCCATGTTCTGCATGAAGCAATGAAGACAGATTCTACAATGCTGGTGGCAAAAATGTCTGATTGAATCTGACAGATTGCAATATAGCAGAATTTTTAAATATCATATGCTATGGATATACAAGAAGATAAAACTAAGTTTTAGAGGGCTAGGGTGGATGTACTTTAAAAGTTCTGAAAAATGACAACACATACCAAAGTGAGCAACTTCTGGTGACTCAATCTTTTTCAGAATCATCTTTGTAATCACTTCTTCAGGAATACTTTGACCTCCAAAAAGCAATTCCTGCATCTAAAGGAAAATGTAAAGCGTAACATCTTACAATATTTGCATGGTGGCCCCATCCAGCTGCCACAGACTTCAAGGGGAACAAGATTGGGCCTTATGAATGTCATGAAATTTAATAAAACAGTAGATTTTTACCTTAAGTCCATATTCTGTTCCTGCAGTAATATTTTCTTCTATTACTTCCAAAGCTAAAAAATGTACAGAACAAAATTAAAGCAATTAATAAAACATACCGTGTGTGAATTAATATGTTTTCATGTACACTGTTAGCCTAGCATGGCTGTCTTTATTAGTGATTTCATATGATCATAATGTAACTACTGTGAAATCTGGTGTTGAATCTTTGAGCCCAAAAACGTTACACATATTAAGAAGTCAACTTTCAAAAATAGAACAGTTCAGACATACAAAGATGTCAGTTTTAAAGTAGCCAGCTGAGAAAAAAGGTTACTCTTTAAATGGTCAAATTAAACAAGACAGTGCTAGTTTGATACTCTCTCACACTCAAAGTTCATATGGCTTTATGAACTGCAATGATGGGATGGAGCCTCAGGGGATAATCCTGCAAACCCTCCACATATATAAGCCCCACTGAAGTCAAGGGGCATTCCACATGCAGAAAAGAGGGCTGATCCTTATGTAGCTGAAAAATTCTTATTCTATTTTTTTCTCACGTGAAATAGTTTAGATCAGGTGTCACTTTGTATTAAAAAAGTGGGATGACTTAAGTAATCTATTTTTGCATTGACGGAAATAAAGTTAAGAGATTTTATTAAAACAGAAATTTTAGCATGATTTGAACTTAAAGCCTTCAAAATGTGATAAAGACATTTTATTTGATATGTTATAAAGCCTCTGGTCACCACAAAATCTGAAGGTTTTTTTGGCCACCAGAGGGCTTCCATATGTTCTAATTAATGCACTAGAAATCCATAATGTTTATTCATAACAAGATTTACTGAACATGCATATTCCATGGAAAAAAATCAGCCAAATCATGTATATTATAATTAACTTGAACAAAGAGTTGTTTAAAGTAACTTCTCTACAGTTATGGTTGTTATAAGCCAATTTAGCTTTCCCCCATTTTTAATTTAAAGAGTTGCATCAGTCTCTAAATTTGTAGGATATATATGGGGCAGAGGCAACATTTTTTCTGCAAAATTTAAGTGAGCATAACAACATAAAAATGGCCATACTGGGTCAGACCAAAGGTCCATCCAGCCCAGTATCCTGTCTACCGACAGTGACCAATGCCAGGTGTCCCAGAGGGAGTGAACCTAATAGGTAATGATCAAGTGATCTCTCTCCTGCCATCCATCTCCACCCTCTGACAAACAGAGGCTAGGGACACCATTCCTTACCCATCCTGGCTAATAGCCATTAATGGACTTAACCTCCATGAATTTATCTAGTTCTCTTTTAAACCCTGTGTGACAGACCCAGACCAGTGGGGTACAGGAGTCTGGTAGAGGGCAAATATACTGGTCACTGGATGAGTAGTTTTCTGTTCCCTGAGTGACCAGAGCAGGGGCTGCACTAGAGTAATCAGGAACCTGCTAGAACCAGTTAAGGCAGGCAGGCTAATTAGGACACCTAGAGTCACTTAAGAAGAAGCTGCTAGAATCAATTAAGGCAGGCTAATCAGGACACCTGGGCTTTAAAAAGGAGCTCACTTCAGTTTGTGGTGTGAGTGTGAGGCGCTGGGAGCAAGAGGTGCAAGAAGCTGAGAGTGAGAGGGTGTGCTGCTGGAGGACTGAGGAGTACAAGCATTATCAGACACCAGGAGGAAAGTCCTGTGGTGAAACTAAGGAAGGTGTTTGGAGGAGGCCATGGGGAAGTAGCCCAGGGAGTTGTAGCTGTCACGCAGCTGTTACAGGAGACACTATAGACAGCTGCAGTCCACAGGGCCCTGGGCTGGAACCTGGAGTAGAGGGCGGGCCTGGGTTCCCCCCAAACCTCCCAATTGATCTGGACTGTGGGTTCTTCCAGAGGGGAAGGTCTCCGGGCTGTTCCCCAATCCACATAGTGAATCTCTGAGGCAAGAAAATCCGCCAATAAGTGCAGGACCCACCAAGATAGAGGAGGAACTTTGTCACACCTGTTATAGTCCTAGCCTTCACAACCTCCTCAGGCAAGAAGTTCCACAGGTTGACTGGGTGCTGTGTGAAGAAGAACTTCCTTTTGTTTTAAACCTGCTGCCCATTAATTTCATTTGGTGGCCCCTAGTTCTTATATTATGGGAACAAGTAAATAACTTTTCCTTATTCACTTTCTCCACACCACTCATGATTTTATATACCTCTATCATATCCCCCCTTAGTCTCCTCTTTTCCAAGCTGAAAAGTCCTAGCCTCTTTAATCTCTCCTCATATGGGACCTGTTCCAAACCCAGAATCATTTTAGTTGCCCCTCTCTGAACCTTTTCTAATGCTAGTATATCTTTTATGAGATGAGAAGACCACAGCTGTACGCAGTATTCAAGATGTGGGCGTACCATGGATTTATATTAGAGCAATAAAATATTCTCCGTCTTATTCTCTATCCCTTTTTGAATGATTCCTAACATCCTTTTTGCTTTTTTGACTGCTGCTGCACACTGCATGGACGTCTGCAGAGAACTATCCATGATGACTCCAAGATCTTTTTCCTGATTTGTTGTAGCTAAATTAGCCCTCATCATATTGTATGTATAGTTGGGGTTATTTTTTCCAATGTGCATTACTTTACATTTATTCACATTAAATTTCATTTGCCATTTTGTTGCCCAATCACTTAGTTTTGTGAGATCTTTTTGAAGTTCTTCACAGTCTGCTTTAAGTTCCTAGGACTGACCCTTGGGGAACATCTCTAGTTACCCCTCTCCATTCTGAAATTTTACATTTATTCCTACTCTTTGTTCCCTATCTTTTAACCAGTTCTCAATCCGTGAAAGGATCTTCCCTCTTATCCCATGACAACTTAATTTACGTAAAAGCCTTTGGTGAGGGACCTTGTCAAAGCCTTTCTGGAAATCTAAGTACACTATGTTCACTGGATCCCCCTTGTCCACATGTTTGTTGACCCCTTCAAAGAACTCTAATAGATTAGTAAGACATGATTTCCCTTTACAGAAACCATGTTGACTTTTGCCCAACAATGTATGTACTTCTGTGTCTGACAATTTTATTCTTTACTATTGTTTCAACTAATTTGCCCGGTATTGATGTTAGACTTACTGGTCTGTAATTGCCAGGATCACCTCTAGAGCCCTTTTTAAATATTGGCGTTACATTAGCTATCTTCCAGTCATTGGGTACAGAAGCCGATTTAAAGGACAGGTTACAAACTATAGATAATAGTTCCGCAATTTCACAGTTGAGTTCTTTCAGAACTCTTGGGTGAATGCCATCTGGTCCCGGTGACTTGTTACTGTTAAGTTTATCAATTAATTCCAAAACCTCCTCTAGAGACACTTCAGTCTTGACAATTCCTCAGATTTGTCACCTACAAAGGACGGCTCAGGTTTGGGAATCTCCCTAACATCATCAGCCGTGAAGACTGAAGCAAAGAATTCATTTAGTTTCTCTGCAATGACTTTATTGTCTTTTAAGTGCTCCTTTTGTATCTCGATTGTCCAGGGGCCCCACTGGTTGTTTAGCAGGCTTCCTGCTTCTGATGTACTTAAAAAACATTTTGTTGTTATTTTGAGTTTTTGGCTAGCTGTTCTTAAAACTCCTTTTTGGCTTTTTTAATTACATTTTTACACTTAATTTGAATTGAACAAAGGATTCCTGAATTACATCCTAAAATAGAAGTGTTCACTGGAGTTTTAAAAAGTGTTCTAATCTTTTTGGCCACTTTGTAGCAAAACCAATCATAACCTCCCTCCTTTGCTACAGAATATCTGCTCCAGCAAGCTTAGTATAAAAGAACAAAAAGCTGCTGGAGACCTAAGCTTATTCTTTTTGTATATGAGTCTCTAGCCCTTCTCCTTGCTGAGATGTCTCAAAACGACATGCCTCCCTAGCAATCAGTTGACAGTGGAACAAAAGAGAATATTTCCAATTAAAGGCTCTGCTCCTGCAGACCTTTAGTGATCTTCAGGGAGAGGGGGTGAGGAAGGTGGAGCTGGAGAGAGCAGAAGACCAAAGGGGCATTTCCTATTCCTGTGGACCTGCTGAAGGCTGCAAGGTGGGAGAACCCCACTGCCTCAAATGAGCCTTAGAATGTGTTTTGGTGGGGGCTTGGTATTCTCAGGATAATAGCACAGATTTGCTTTTATTATTATTTATATTGCAGAAGTGCTAAGGAGCCCAACTCAGACTAGCACCCCATTGTGCTAGGTACTGTACAAACACAGAACAAAGATAGACACTACCTGATCCTGTAAGCTGAGCCATGCAGTCAGACCCCTCTGCCTATGTGGACCCGCCACAGACTTCAACAAGGTTCCACATAAACATATGGATCTGCTCAGGTAGATCATCTTACAGGACTGGGCCCTACTTTGGTCATTAGGTGTTACATTCCCTCCTGCAAAAGAGGAGAAAACTGACTTGTTTAGCACCCATGTAGCTAAACAGCAGATGCATTTGCCATGTTCAACAATGATGTGTTTCCTGAAAGATTATCACAGTTTTCCCATACCAATGACCTTCACTGTGGTCAATAACGTACCATTTAGAATTTCAGGGAACATAAAGAAAGCTAAAATAAAAAGTATTATAGTGTTGTATTACAGTTGATATTTACCTTCAATGAGTGTGCATTTCCATAACTGAGCTATTTTTCTAGCTAATGTTTTCTTCCCAGTACCCTTAAAATGAAAAAAAGACATATTTTCTTAAAATTAGAATGACTTTGCCATTACTGTACTCACATAACAAAATGCAATGAAATGCATGTCCTGTTATTATTTCTTTGTAATACGGTAGCCACTAAAAGCCCTAGTCAGGATCAGGGCCTCTATGCTATGTGCTATAACACAAACCTGCTTAAAGTCATTGGGCAACATGTCATGTATTTCCCACTATTATTGATATATTATAATTGTTCCTTTTAACTGATTTCCTTCATATTAAATATATTTGTATTTATGAGTAAGGCTATTTTAAACTTTTTAATAAGAGTTGCTCATGAGTTTCTATAAAAAGATATAGAAGAACTGTGAGATTTGGGGAAAAACACTGGTAAATTTATAGACTGATCAAGATGAAAATCACCTTAGGATTGTGACGTTCAGTACCTCATGGGAACACCCTGCACCCCCATGTTCATCCCTATAAAATCATTGTGTGGTATCCAATGCAAAGTTTGTCATGTCGGGTGTCTTCAGAAGGCTCATGATGCACTGAGCATTGTTGTTATAGCAATGTTATAGGTTGTAATTTCATGTATATAGTTATGAGGCTGAAAATGTGTCCTTATGACTTTAAACAAAATCAGGCAAAAACTCTCCAAGAGCAGAGGGGCAGTTCATACCTCATCAGGGCATGTATGGGACAAACCCAGCCCAGCCTCACAGAAACAAAGGACACTGGCCTAGGCAGCAACAAAAGGATCTGTTGGACTCTCGAATGAGTCACCTCCCTTCCCTTGGTCAGTTAGGGACTACAATGAGGTAATGCTCACCTGACCCTGAAGGGGGAGGGGGGAAGCCAAGAGGGAAGAAAGAACATGATAAAAGGGAGAGACGTTTGCCATGCTCTTCCTCTCTCTTCCACCTCTATCTACAGACATCATCACCAAGCAACTGAAGTGCTGATGAAAGGGGAGAGCCTGGCTGAAGAGTAACTAAGGGGGGGAAGGGATAGTTCAGTGGTTTGAGCATTGGTCTGTTAAACCCAGGGTTGTGAGTTCAGTCCTTGAGGGGGCCACTTAGGGATCTGGGGCAAAATCAGTACTTGGTCCTGCTAGTGAAGGCAGGGGGCTGGACTCAATGACCTTTCAGGGTCCCTTCCAGTTCTATGAGATAGGTATATCTTCATATTTTTTAAAAAACTAGCCAGCCTGTTGTGAGAAGCTTCTAAGTTTGTAAAGGCACTAAAAGTGCTAAGATCAGCTTAGAATGCATTTTGCTTTTATTTCATTTGACCATATCCAACTTCTTGTGCTTTGACTTATAATAACTTAAAATCTATCTTTATAGTTAATAAATTTGATTATTCTACCTGAAGCAGTTCATTTGTTTTGAAGCGTGTCAGAGGCTCCCCTTGGAATAACAAGCCTGGTACATATCAATTTCTTTGCTAAATTGACAAATTCATATAAGCTTGCAGCGTCCAGTGGGCATAACTAGATACTGCAAGAGGGAGGTTCCTCTGGGACCGGAGATATTGGCTAGTCTCATTCAGTTGCACAATCCAAGGAGCAGCTTACATGCCAGAGGCTATGCGTGAACAGCCCCGGAATGGGGGTTCTCACAGCAGAGCAGGCAAGGCTGGCTCCCAGAGTCAAGGATTGGAGTGACCTAGCAGATCACCGGTCCAGGTAACACCAGAGGGGAACGTCACAGTGAGCAGGGTGTATGTACAGCTTGTTACTCCAAGTGAAGTTCACACTTTAAGCACTGATATTTGTGATTTTAAGTGAGTCTTAAGTGCAGTGGCTAAGGGCAGTCAGGAGGAAGTCACAGTTTTGTTATTTTCAGTTTGTTTATTTCAGATGAGGGAAATAAGCACAAGAAAGCAGAAAAATGACTACCAGTGAGGCAGCTACAAAACTAGAGCTGGCCAGACTGGAAACTGCAGAAAAAGAGAGGGAGCACCTCAGATTATTGCAACTGGAATAAGAACTGGAAATAAAAGAAAGAAAGAGAGAGAAGACACCAGCTGGACCTGCTAGAGAAGCAGAACCAGAGGCCCCCGATCCCAATGAGTCCCATCACTCCAAAAATCCACAAGTGGGACCACTTATGTCCTGCATACAGCAAGGAGGATAATATTGCTGAATATCTGTCTACTTTCAAGAGGTTGTGTGGAATACATGAAATCCCTGATAAGAGAGTTCCTACCCTGGTTGTGAAATTAACTGGTAAAGCTCAATGTATTCAATGGACTGCCTATTGAAGATGCTTTAGACTATTGTAAATTTAAAGATACTGTTTTGCGAAGTTTTCAGATTACCCCTGAAACATATAGAGTTAAATTTAGGAATCTTAAGAAGGATATTGGTATGAGTAATGGGGAATATGTAAACAAAATGAAAGATTTGTTGGGGAAATGGGTAAGGGGTAAAGAGGTTGCGAGTTTTGAGGGAATGTTGGATCTTGTTGCTCAAGCTTGTTTCCTAAGCATATGTAAGGCTGATGTAAAGCAGTGTCTATGGGACAAAGATGTAAAGTCTGTGGATGAGATGGCTTTGTTAGCTGATGCCTTCAAACAGAATCAGGCGTCTATTAAGGGCAGGCCCCAGAAAGGGGTTTAAAACTGGTGAGAAGGGAGGATCCCATTTTATCCCTGGGAAGAGAGAAAGGGGCTGGGAGCCTAAACATTCACTTACCCAAAAACATTCCTCTAACCCTCATCCCAAATCTCCTGTAAAAGCAGAAGAGCCCAAAATGTGCTATCAGTGTAATTCCACTCATCACCTGAGGAATAAATACCCTGTGCTAGGAGGAAGCAGGCAACCAATAGCTCATGTTAGTTCTGCTATCTTCAACACAGAAAACCCCCAAGCAATTGAAACCTATCATATTGGTTTTGTGAGATTAGCCTCTGCAGAACCAGATATGGAGCATGTTAAGGCTGTCCAAATTGATAGCAGGGAATACTTGGGGCAGAGAGATACAGGGGCCCAGACCTCTCTGGTTAAGTAGAGTGCGGACCCAAAGGCCAGTATGCTACCTGGCCAAATGGCAGAGATTGTGGGCATAGGCGAAAGCAGATTCCTCATACCACTAGCTAAAGTCCATGTGGTGTGGGAAGGTTTGGAAAGTGTTTTGACTGTGGGGGTAATAGAACACCTCCTAGTTGACCATTCAGGCTTCTAACTTGATAATAAACCTCGCTGAGGTGATGCCTATTATCAATGCTGTCTTAACAGAAAAATAAAAGAATGTACAATCTTCCATAGGTTCAAATGAACACTGCATTAATTGCACTACATTTAAATGCCAAGCAGGTACAGGTTCACTCACCAGCAGATATAGATTATTAAGACCTTTTAAGAATCTCTTAAATACATCATGAATAAATACCAATTTACTTTCCAGAGGAACATGGTATGCCGAAATTGTTGACAGGTGGAACTTAATAGAAGACAGAGACCTGACCTTTTGAGATATAATAAATATTCTAAAATTCAACTAATAGGCATAGTATATGGATCACCTCATTTATGCTAACCCACAATAAAAATCTTTTCCATTTATAATCATAACATTTATGTGTAGACTCTTTTCTTGAATTAACAAGATCCTTCTGTACATTGACTGTTCTAGCAATCCCAGAGTTCTATCACCCAAGTAGTGAGGTGAGGCAAATGAAGGTTTGAATGTTGCTCTTCATGCAAATAGGAATGGGGTATACATAAGCAGAAGGGAGAGGAGACAGTCAGGCTGATCACACCCCTACACAGCTGCTAGAACTGCCAATTGTGAAGACATACACCCACAGCTGGGACCAATAAAGAAAACAAAGCCAGCCATACGGGATGGGGAATAGAGAGGGAAAGAGAAGCAAAAAGGCCTGGGATAGTGGGGCAATAGCCCCATGCTAGGATGCCTCTGTGAAACCAAGAAGCAGACTGTAAGCCCTGAAGTTTCAGGGCTGATAGATCAGTGCATAAACTCTTAACTTAAATTGAGTCTAACTGCAGATGAATTGAAGGGGACCAGTTAGGAAAAAGCTGGGACCCCTAGAGAGACTGCACTAAGAGCAGTTGACACCCCCAAACAGAGGAGCTCTGTTACCCCTACCTCCTTCAGGGACCACTGATGATTCTGAGCCATTAACCTGCTCAAATAATCTGCAAGGGTGTTGTTTTCCCCTGGCACATGAATTGCCACTGGGTGAATGTCCTGCTTTCATTCTCAAAGACTTGTTGCATCTGTGCACACTTGAAGGGAATGTCCCCCTTGTTTGTTCTAGTAATATAAGGCTGTAATATTGTCTGCTACCACCTGAACCACTCTGTGCTTGATCTGAGGTAAGAATTATTTTCAGGCCCACCTGATGACCCTCAGATCTAATACACTTATATGTAATTTCTTTTCCATTGGTGACCAGTGACCCATTAACAGCAAGCCGTTTAAATGAGCCTCCCCTCCCCATCCTAAAGTGGATGTGTCCAAAGTGACTATTAGCAAAAGCACAGGAAGAATTAATGGTATGTCCTTCATGTTTTGATCTTGTGTTTATAACATCAGTGCTAATAACACCCTCTGGGGAATGACCAACTTCTAATGCATACTCTTCACACCAAGCTTGTAATTCTTGACAACCAGTATTACAACACCCTTATTTGGAGACAAGCATCTGGGGTTGCCGATGTGATTGATGCTAACAATCCCATTATCATTAAAATATGATGAACATAAAAACAAACATATTGGCTGCCATTTTGAAAGACAAAAGAAAATCTTGGAGAAATCTGTGACCTTTACTCACAGTACTAACACCTCTAATTGTAACTGACAAGTCAGTTAGGCCCCAAAAAACAAACCCTACCAAAACAGGCTGCGCAATTGTCACCATCATATTAAGATACAGAATACTCATGCTATATAAGAGAAAAAAACCCTATTCCCTTAGGTTTATTTTATTAAAGCAGTTTTCCTGATTATCTGTGTCCATTTAATGAGCCAGCAGGTGACACTGCAAAGAGTCTCCTCAGTTCCTACTGGTTTTAATGAAAGTGAAAGGCATTCAGCACTGTGCAGGATTTAGGCTCCTCATCCTTCATTCCTAAAATTCTTATTGACCTCAACAGTTGTTTTGGAATGAAAATAAAAATAAAAATGCAACACTAGGCCCTAGAGTGGCTTTGACTGTATTACTAAGCTAATTTTTAAAAAGAAAATGTAAAACCTTTACCAAATCTATTTGAGGGGAAATAATTTTTATGAGATGTTCAAATTAAAACATAGAAATTGGATGTCTTACTGGCTTTCCAAGGATAATTAAGCATGTAGGTTTAGACAACAGAAAGGATTTTTCAGCTTCATCTTCATCAAATATATCTACAAAGGGATAATCTTGTTTTTTCTCTGGTGAAGCCATAAATAAAATAGTCTAAATTAGGAAAAAAATAAACTGTTATTTATATAACACCAGGCATAATGGTTTACATATGAGTAAGCAGACAGAAAACATAGTGAATAACAATTGATTATGTTAGTAAACAATGGATATTGACAGAGGCAAATATAACTATTGAGCATATACAATGCAGGGGGAGGAGAATAACTTCAGAAAAATAAGAGATTATCAGAACTTTCATTAAGCCCATTACAGGGGTGCCATTACAGGGGTGCCCCCCGCACCTATCCTCCAAGTTTTGTACCACATTTGGGTGAAGTTCGCAGCAGGAGGGAAGATGCTACCCCTCCTCCCCCTGCTTCACTGCTGTCTTCAGCTGCTGCTCTGCCCCCACCTCCCATTGTCCTGGAGCCACCGCTGGCCATGCTGTTTGGGACCGGGAGCCTGCCTCCTGATCTGCTGCACAGAGGCAGGCAGGGACTGATGTTGGGGTATCCTCCTCCTCCCCATGTACCAGGGCTGGCAGAGTGTGTCCCTCGCCCCACCCCCAATGAGCTGCCCTCACTGTGCCAACTAGGGTCTGAACACATGCTGGCCCCCCAACCAGCAGCACCCTCTCTGATGTAGCCCCTTCCAGCATCTTGACCTATACCCCTCGCAGCCACCCCCCTGCCTGCACCCAAAGCTACCCCTCTCTCTGCACATATCACCTAGCTAGCCCTGCCTGGACCCTGAGATTTCAAACTTTTTGAACTGAGCCCACCCCTTTGAGTATCATTTTTGGTTGTGCCCCTCCCCCATTATCTGCCCAAAACAAGAGTTTTTAGATGCCTAAGCAACCTCTGGAGTCAGGGTTAAAGTTGCACCCCTCCCCCCCCCCCCAAAATCTGAAATAGCACTCCTTGACCTCTTTTCAGATTTTGATAGACTTCCTCCTTTTCTCAATCCCTGATTCTTAACATGGCTGCAGTTGTTTCTCTGTGATCCTCAAACAAGATACAACTGCCCCCTTTCTTCTCCCCGCTTTCCCTTATATTATGGTCTTCAGTATCCTTACAGCTTCACTCTCTGCCTCCATAATTGGGCCATGATCCTGCAAAGACTTAGGCTATGTCTACTCTACATGCTTAACTTTACACACAGTAAGTAGCCCATCAATGTCAATGGGACTATTGATAGTGCACAAGGTTAAACAAGTTTCAGAGTGGTAGCCGTGTTAGTCTGTATCAGCAAAAACAACGAGGAGTCTTTGTGGCACCTTAGAGTCTCTAAGGTTAAACAAATCTCTGCTCCTCCCCTATAATCTTCCTACAGGTCCCAGCTCACTCCAATCCTGCAACAGGCCTCACATCCTCCTTTGAAGAGTCTTATGATGAGGTGCACTCACCACAGTGCCTCCAGCAAACAGCAAACTTCACTCTAGCTTTCCCTTCTACTTGTACAGTGGAAGATTACATGGCAGGTTCAAAGACTGCAAACCCCACAGGGAGAAAGCAGACAAGAAGCTGGTTGGGCAACAGAGAGCAATGCCCTGCCTAGGCTGCTACACCAAGATACCACAAGGCATCAATCCGGATTGGTATTTTCTCTTCTGGCAAGGGAAGTGCAGTTTGCCTGGTTCTTTGTTGTTAATGTAGCACACTCAAGATCCTCATGAAATAAAGGGGTTGGGGAGAAAATGGTCTGGTTTATTTTGCCTATACAGTAACTGAATCATCCCATTGCAGGGCTGGCGGGCGGTTGTCACAAAATCTAATGAGGCTGTCAGTGACTTGTCCCAGCTCCTTCAAAACAGGCTGACGGTCACTTGGGGTGGCCCGGGAAGTCCTGTACAGTAACAACCTGCTCCTTATTTGATTGAGATAATTAATAATTAAGCCATCGCTCACTGAAGTTTTAACACATTACTTTGATGACGTTTCTAAACATTTCCTCTCCCGCGGATACATTTGTAAAACATTTTGGCCTTGGAGTCTGGGAATCACGAGCCAACCTCCCGGCGGAGAGCCAGGCGCGGGCGGGATGCAGGTGTCACGGAGTTGGCTTGGGGCTGTTGGCGGCGGACTCGGTCCCTCCGCGGGGACAGGGCGGCGGAGGCCGAACGGGGCATTGCTCAGGGCAGCTCTGGCTCTGCCGGTGACTGGGGGGGAGGGGGACCCTCTGGAGCATCCCCGTAAGGCCTGTGCCCAGCGCCACATCCCCGCGCAGCCGGGGGGAAGGGGCCGCCGGGAGCGGGGAGGGAGGTTGGGCCGGGGGTGCTGGCCGGGCAGCTGGGGCGGCATCACTTACAGTGCGCGGGGCAGGCACGGAACGGCCCCTCCGCCTTCCTAGCGCCGGGATCCCTACTCACTGCCCGGCACTGATTTGTGTAGCCTCGTAACCCATGGCAACCAGCGAGCCCCGCCCCGCGCCCGCTGCTCTCCGCTTCGAAACTGAGCGCGCCCCGTGCCCAATCAGCGTGCGAGCCGCGCTGCCCGCGCGCGTGCACGGGGCAGATTTTTAAAGCGGGCGGCGGCGCGCGCCTAACCGCTATGGAGAGAATTACAGGCGCAGGGTCTTTCCGTAGCGGTGAACGTGAGAGTAGCACAGAGCAGGCAACCAGCCCCTGAGCGTGGTGTTGTGGAGGTCGGAGCGGTCCCTAGTGCTGATGGCGGGGAAGCACCTCTACCGTGAGGGAATGGGGTCCTGCCCCTTCGTAGCCAGTGACACCCTCTCCCCCAGCGGCAGCCCGGTGTCTGCGCCTCAATATTCATCGCTTCCCTCTGACAGGCTGGAGCCCGCTTCACGGCCGCAGCCCACTGGCACCCACACCTGAAATGGCCGCCAAGGCTTCGGTCTCATTCCGTCACGTGACGGGATCACGGGGGCGCGGTAGCCCGACGCTCTCTAATGAGCTCTCCGGGGCAGCGTCTGCGCCAGCCGCGCTTCCGGCTCCTAGAGTGGGGAAGTGACAGGGAGCGCCCTCTCCCCGCAGGGTCTGCTCGGGTGCGCCGCCCCCCCCAGCTTCCAACCCGCCTCTGGTCTCACGCGGCCCTTCCCCGGCAGCTATTGCCCCAGAGGCCTGGACGCTCTGCCGCTCTCCCTGGTGCTGGAGCCCCCCGAGCGGCTCGATAGCCCCGTCTGGGGGGTGCGGCTCGCTACGCGAATTCGATCGTTCCCCGCCCGTTAAACGTCTATTCCCCCTCCCAATTTATTCCCCCTCCCCCGTTGCCGTGGGGCGGGCCCGGAGCCCACCCCGCTATCGCCATGCCCGCCGCTGCGGCAGCGCCGATTATCCGCTGCGTGCAGAAGCTGGTGCTGTACGAGACCAGAGCTGTAAGTAACCGCGGCGCCTCCCCCGCCGGCTCCGCCCCTACCGCCCGCGTGCCGGGAGGGCGGGCGTCTGGTCTGGGGGACAACAACTGAGCCGAGGCCATAGCGGCTTCTGCAGGCTCTTGAGTAACGTGGAGTCCGTCGTTCACCTTCCTCTGCAGGAGTGGGTTACAGGTTCACTAACAGTGGGATGTTGTCATGGGTCATACATGTACCCCCAGGCCAGCCCCCCCCTTCTGCCCAAGGTCCTGCCCCAGACGCCCCTCCCCGGCCAGCCCCATGCCTCCGGCGTCAGGAGAGAAGGGGAGCGTGGGTGAGGCTAGGGCCTGGGTGTAGGGAGGCTTAGCCCCCCCCCCCGCCTACCCACCTGCACATGTGTGTCCCTACTGAGAGCATTTATTAGTATTATTTCTGTTAATTGCTGTATTGTAGCACTAGGAACTCCCAGGTTTGCCAACTGTCTAATCACATAAACCAAAATACCCTTGCCCTGCCTCCTGCTGTGCCCCTTCTCCGAGGCCCCACCCTGCTCACTCCATCCCACTCCCTCCCTTGCTTGCTCTCCCCCACTCTCATTCACTTTAATGGGGTAGGGGCAGGGAGTTGGGATGTAAGAGGGGGTGTGGGCTCTGGGAGGGTATTTAGATGCAGGAGGGGGCTCAGGGCTGGGGCAAGGGATTGGGGTGCAGGAGGGGATGTGGGGTGCAGGCTCTGAGAGGGAGTTTGGGTGTGGGAGGGGGTTCAGGGTGGGGTGCTGGCTGCAGGAGGGGGCTCAGTGCTGGGGTAGAGGTATGGAGGGGGGTTGGGGTGTTGGCTGCGGGAGGGGATTATCTCGGGCAGCTTCTGGTCAGTGGCACAGTGGGGCTAAGGCAGGCTCCCTGCTTGTCCTGGTGCTGCTCCCAGAAGCGGCTGGCATGTCCCTGCAGCCCCTGGGAGGGGGAGCCAGGGGACTCAGCCTGCTGCCCCTGCCTGCGGGCATTGCCCCTGCAGCTCCCATTGGCTGCAGTTCCCGGCCAATGGGAGCTGCAGAGTCGGTGCTGGGGTAGGGGCAGCGGCAAAGACTCCCTGCCCTCCCCCAATTCCGGGAGACTCCCGGTGAAACTGGGAGGGATAGCAACCCTAGGAGCCCCAGTGGTGGACCAGGATCCAGTTGTGCTAGGCTCTGCACGAACAGAGCAAGAAGATACTCCCTGCCCCAGAGCGTACAGTCTAGGTATAAAACAAGAGCTAACAGGTGGATAGGGACAGATAATGGGTAAGGGAATACTAGGAAACAATGAGACACTATTGGTTAGCATAATAGGCAGTGATCTTGGCATGTCAGCAGGCATCATGACAAAAGAGAGATTTGAGATGAGTTTTGAAGGAGGATAACTTTAAAACACTACAGTATTCCACAACAGTAAGGGCAAACATTAAGGTGAAGTGCTTCTGTTACTTGCTCTATTATTTTATCATGAGATTAGGTACATGCAAAACAACAAACGTGACTATAGCAACGAGAGGATATCTTTGTTAATAGACTAATGCTTTAATTATATTTCTGTTTTGAATCTGTGGCTCTGAAGGTGTTGCTGTTGTCAATGTCAGTTCATCAAAACCTTGTGTGCAGTGTTGGTCCCAGAATATTAGAGTGACAAGGTGGGTGAGGTAATATCTTTTATTGGGTCAGGTTCTGTTGGTGAAAGAGACAAGCGTTTGAGCTATACAGAGCTCTTCACGAGGTCTCCATGTAGCTTGATATCTTGTCTTTCTCCAACAGAAGTTGGTCCAATAAAAATATTATCTCACTCACCTTGTCTTATTGAAACCTTTTGGGAGGAAATATCCTTTACTAGCCTTTGAAGGCAGATATTACAGAGACTTCTTTCTCTCAAGATAACCTTCATTAGTTTCTGCATAAGAAGGGCATAATCCTAAAACCATTCTGATATTTAAAATCCAGAAAATAAATTCTGGAGTAATATGTTAATAGTTGGTTTGGGGTGTATTTTAAACTGAATTATTAAAGGGACAGCATCAACTTGAAATCTAGCAAGTTTAATACAAACTGGAAGTAGTTTCAGGTTCTAACTGCTGAGGAGTCACAACTGCCAATTTTGGAGGGTTTACAACTATATATTCCTTTCTTTAAAAAGGTTTTCTATTCCCTTTTGTTCTATGAAAGATGCACATAAACAAATTGGCTGACTCTACCGGGGAAACTATGACAATCTCTATGCTACCAACTGCACAAAGTAAATAAAACATTTAGTTTCTCAAATTTTTGTAGCATAGGGCTTGTCCTTACTCCAGTGGTAGCACAAGGTATAACTTGAATGTTGCCTCAACCTGACTTCTGTTCCCACACAAATTGCTAGCTCGAGTAAAGTGGTGCTTTAAATTTAAGCATGTTGGCTCATCATTGGGTGTGGATTGAGGCTCAAATGCTGCTGCTTATTGAGCTAGTAATGCAGTGGTGATTCAGCTACTCTGTGCTATTGAGGGCTTGTCTACACATACAGTACTGCAACAGCGCTGCTGTAGTGCTTAGTGAAGACACCACGTACACCAACAGAATGCTTCTCCCCTCGACATAGGTTCTCCACTTTCACAAGAGGTGTTAACTGTGTTGATGGGAGAAGCCCAGGAGCTCAGTCAATATCACTATCGCTCGGGTGTGGATTTTCCACAGCCCTGAGTGACATAAATTATACAGTAGAACCTCACAGTTACGAACCTCTCAGGAATGGAGGTTTTTGTAGCTCTGAAATGTTGGTAATTCTGAACAAAACTTTATGGCTGGTCTTTCAAAAGTTGATAACTTAACATTGACTTAATACAGCTTTGAAACATTACTATGCAGAAGAAAAATACTGCTTTCCCTTTTTTTTAGTAGTTTAAATTTACCACAGTACTGTACTGTATTTGCTTTTTTTCTTGTCTCTGTGGCTGCCTGATTGTGTACTTCCGGTTCCAAATGAGGTGTGTAGTTGACTGATCAGCTCATAACTCTGAGGTTCTACTGTACTGACATACGTCTGTATGGTGGACCAAGCCTAATATAATCACTCTGTAGCTCCAGTATTGTTGTGCGATGTGCCTGCTCTCCCTTGAGCTAAATCAGGTGGAGTAATTTGAGCTAATTGTTGCAATGAAGACAAGACCAAAGTCATCTTGGGGGCTTCTTATAATAATAGATACAGAATTTTCACACAGATTTCAGCAGTGCTTTGTGTGGTCATAAGATTTCACCCATTTAGAATAAATGTGCAGGGTCTAGGCCTTAGCAGATGAGAACCGGTTCTGCCATTGATAGAGAACTTGGGTTCTATTCCCAACTCAGCCAGAAATGATCTTGTGCAACTTTTCAGATCCTCAGTTAACTCGAAGGGGGAAGGGTTGTTGAAACACACAAAATTGACACCAGTCAGTGGAAGAAGTGAGGTTAGCTCCACAATCCTAACACTGTTTGCTTTCTGCCAGACCAAAAGGTATTTTGTTGGGATTCATGATCTCTCATATAACACTGCTGAAAAATAGCAATGTTTTTGGGACTTCTATTAAACTGATGATAAAAGCTGTAAATTATGCAAGAAAAGGGATAAAAGATTTTGATAAGAAAGGGTTGTGTAGCTCATCTGAGTGAGGGACATAATGTTAACATCTGAGTGAATTTTGAAGTTCATGTTAAAGATGTGCTAAAGGATTACTAAATTTTGTGTGATACTATGCACAAATTTAGAAAGGTATGATTTTTATTTTTACCATTTTATTTTTTTTCAAGAACATTTGCCAAGGTCCAAGGGTCCATCTTTTATTGTTTTTTAAAGCAAGCCTTTGTTTCAGCTGCAGGGAGGTTTTCAGCCACTATTAGTACTTCTCTAAGGTTTTCTCTGATACATTTTTATTTTCCATTTTTTACTTTTGAACTTTGCAAGATATTCATACTTTATTGTATAGACATGACTGAAAATGATATTATAGGTAAGTAGAAATTTTTGAATCAGAAATATTTGTAGGGTTGAAGAACTTACTGTTTTCAGATGCTTTTTAAAACCTTATATTTGTACCATTTTTTATCCATATTTGGTTTCAGTTCTCTTTTGCTTTTAGTCTCAAATGTTATTGTGCACACATTTCAAACCAAAGAAACATCATACATTTGTTACCTGAAACATGCGTTACTAAGAGTTGTTAAAATAAAATTAAAAATCACAGTTGTAAATAAGTCGCCTAAGTTTGTCTGCTGTTTCTCTCCTCCCCCTACCCCCGCATGACAAAATATCACTTGTGATTTGTGTTGATTTCTGTCTTGTGTTCATTTTATTATGCTTCTGTGGTTTGACTTGTTTGCTTACTAATTTCTTTGTTGGCATAGGGGCTTTGTGTTCTTTGTTAGCTCATTTTCTGCTTCCTCAGTCTGCTAATTTTTATGAAAAAAATCTATCATTTTACTTTAATTTGTTTCACTATCATCTTCATGATAGTGTGAAAATGTGACATGGCTTTTTTCTTAATTATACTTTAGAATGTATCTAGATAAACACGGGGGAAACAGGCAGTGTTGTTTGTGGTCAAATAAATAATTAGACTGAGATTACAGGAGTCCCAGAGAACATATTAAGGTAACTGAAAAACAAGGAAGTGGTAAATGGATAGCCAATGAGTACATTGTGTACATAATGCAAAACTAAAGGAGTCTGTAGGATCTTAACAGAAAGAGAGGCTGTTTGAGAGCGTTGGCTTTTTAATTCAGCTCCTAGCTTCAAAGTAAGCAATGAAAGATGGCTTCCATATCCAAATGCATAGCTATATATTATTAGGACAAAAGTCTTGTGGGTTTCTACTGACTCTAAACTTATTGATGCTTGTAGTTTTGGATGTTTAGTATTGTATATATTAAGGCTTAGTCTATACTACCAACTTATGTCGGTATAACTATGTTGCTCAAGGGTCCCACACCCCTCGTATAGACAATATTATGTTGACGGGAGGGCTTCTTCTGTAGACATAGCTACCGCCTCTTGGGGCAGTGGAATACCTATCCTGACAGGAGAAACTCTCCCATTGGCGTAGGTAGTGTCTTCACTAAGTGCTACAGTGGTGTAGCTGCAGCACTGTAAGTGTAAACAAACCCTTAGTTTTGAGTGAGATCCATACAACATATCTACTAAAATTCAGCTGCAAACAACATTTGTGGCATTACACTCGGAAGTAAAATTGTAAGAGCGCGCTCTCTCTCGATATATATCTATATATAAATACCTTCTCTCATTTGTGTTTTAAAATGTGTTAAAAGTGATGAGCATTATTAAAAATAAACAAATTCTGTAAGATAAGTAAAAGTTATAAGTTGAATTTTTAAAAGGGGCAGTATTTCAATAATAAATGTCTCTATTCATCAGGAACTTATTTGAGTGCCTGTTTCAGGGGGCTCCTTGGACCCTGTGGCTTATTAACTCCAGTGCCTTAAACTAGGAAAAGTGTCAGTTTCCTTTTTCTCATTCCCTGAATTTTTTCTAGAACAAAATAAATAGACCTCTAACATTCAAAGGAAGCTGAGTCTAACAAGGGGGTTTCAACTTTTCCTGAGCCAACACCAGAAAAGTTCTGTGGTTGTCCATTGTATTTTTTTCTTTAAGAATAAAGGAAAAAACATGAGTCAATCCATTTCAAAATATGGAATAAAGAAAACTTTTTACAAGAAAAAAGTGAGAGACTGACAGGATTACAGCGGTGGGTGTGGAAGATCAAATTAAATTTGAGGAGTGCAATGTGAGAATCAGAGAGTCCAGAGAGGAAGTTGTTGCATTTACTGAGAGAGAACTAGTACATATACCAAGCTTTTAAGGCATAGAGAGAAAAGGGGCTGGATTTTTGAGATTGGGAGGACTGATGGAGTTTAGGGACTGACAGGATGTGATAAGATGAAGAAGATAGAGTTGAAATATGACACTAAAGCTGCACACCTGCATTACTGGGCATTGTGGAATTGTCTACAATGATTCAGAATGGACTGGGAGAGAATGGTTTGGGTGAGAACTAGCAAACTCTATTTTCAACTGGAAAATACTTTCATTGGGAGGCTGGATACTGAGAAGAGATCGGAAAGACAATCACAGATAAATGTAGGATTGAACAGAAGGAGAAGTCAGGATGTTGGGAAAGTCATATGGATGGTAATTGAATACATGAGAATATATTAGGTTATACAGTGATAGGTGCTGGGGAGAAGAGAAAGGAACCAAGGAAGGAAGACCTGAGGGACAATGATTGAAAGCAAGGTAGAGGATGAGCTAGTAAATAAGAGGATGAAGGAGCATCCTTCTAGCTCCCCTTGCTCCTCTAGGGGAGCTAGAAGGGGAGCTATTCAAGGCCAGAACCACAGAAGCCTACAGAGGAGAGCAAATGTATGAAAAGGGGGAGTGATTGTGCTGAAGACAGTGGACAGAGTTTAGGCCTTTAGACTTAGGAGGGAGCAGGTGATTAGTGAGTAGCTTCAGTAGAATGGGGAGGGCGACTGCAGATTGCAGACAATCAATTAGAAAAAGAATGGAACACAGTGAAACTGAGGAATAAACAGCATGCTCAAGGAACTTAGTGTTCAAGGACAGGAGACAGATGGGACAGAAATTGGAAACGTATGGAGTGTTTAAAGGTTTTTTTTGTTAGGATAGGAATATAGTAGAATGGTTAAAGTAATTGTAAAAGGAGTCTGGATCTGAGGGAGAGGGGCAGAGGACACTGGAATACACAGGGACAAGGTGGGTGAGGTAGTGTCTCCTATTGGACCAACTTCTGTTGGTGAGAGAGACAAGCGTTTGAGCTTACACAGAGCTCTTCTACACAGGGTCAGTTAAGCAGTCGTGAGTAAAGCTATATTTAGAAAAAGCCAGTGTTGCCTTTAAATACAGTGATAGGAAAAAAATAATCCAGGACAACTGTTAAAACATGCTTTTTTTAATTGACTTTGGGTTGATGAATGTTATGATATGTGAATTGGAGTTTGTCCTAGGAAGACTGAGAGCTTGCTTAGAAATATTCAGTCTGGTGCATGTATTGAGCTAGTTGTTAAACAGATATAAAATAGAGGAAAAATCTAAGGGACAATAATATGCTGAAAAACTACACTAAATTGTTTGTGCAAACTTCTTCTTATGCAAAAGTGCACACTAGAGGGCAGTAAATCAAAAGGATCTAGAGTAAATCAGATATCCTTTTTTTCACTCTACAGCAAAGCTGGATTGAGCTAGAGATATCTATAACTGCCTGTGTGTTTCCCTCAATGGAACCTACTTGAGAACTCTAGTTTGAACCACTGGCAATTACCATGTTTTTTCCCATAATTCCTGGAATAGTGTGGCATTGGGCAGATCACTTAATCTGTTTGTGTCATCTGTAAAAAGGGATGATAATACTTACCTACCTTGCAGGGTATTTTGAATCTAAATTAATGCTGTTCTGTCCAGGTTCAACCATAATTACCATAATATCTGAGGGTGGGATTTACAGAGTTACTTAGGTGCCTAAATCCCAGTCCTCTGTGATCCATGAAACTCATGTGTAACCCAGTAGTTGCTCAAACTCACTCAGCGTCTAAGTTTTCAGCATAAAAGTTCCCTAGGTGCCTTAGTTTCTGCCTGTGGACGTGTGCACTGCTGCCTCACTACGGGTGTTCAGAAGCCTATCTGCTGCCTGAAGCCCAAGGAAATCCACTTTATAACTTTTAGCATAGTGGTTAAAGCACTTCTCTGGGATGTTCGTGACCCAGGTTCAGTTTCCTCCTCTACCTGAGGGGGAGAATGGCGAGTTCCCTAACAACTGGGCTATGGGATACTCTTAGGTAGGGCTCCCTCAATCTCTTTCTGGTTGAGGCAGTTCCGCTGTGGATAAATAATGAGTCACTGGGCCAGATATAGTGAGAGTGATCCTGTAGCCCAGTGGTTATGGCCCACGTAGGAGTGCGAGACCCAGGTCCAGTCTTCCTGCTCCAATGACTCCTTAATTATTTATCCACAGTGGAACAGCTTCAACAGGAGAGACTGTAGGGAGCCCCACATCACACATTCTCATAGCCCAGTGGTTAGAGCACTCTCCTGAAAGGTGGGTCACCCCTGTTCAAGTCCTTTCTCCCACTCAGGTAGAGAGGGGAATTGAACCTGAGTCCATAGGTGCCGGTTCTGTGGGGGCTTCGGGGTTTAGGACTTTCTGGGAGGGAGAGGGAGTAGCGGGGACGCGGTGTGCTCAGGGGAGGAGGCGGGGCAGGGACTTGGGGAAGGGGGTGGAATGGGGGCAGGGCTGGGGTGGGAAAAGGCGGGGTGGGGCAGGGATTTTGGGAAGTGGTGGAATGGGCAGGGCTGGCTTTAGTAAGTGCAGGGCCCGATTCAAATACCCAGCGGTGGTCTGGGTCTTCGGCACTTCGGCGGTGGGTCCTTCACTCGCTCTGGGTCTTCCGCTGCACTGAAGGACCCGCTGCCGAAATGCTGCTGAAGACCCTGGAGCGAGTGAAGGACCCGCCGCCAACGTGCCGCCGAAGACCCGGACCGCTGCTGGGTGAGTAAAAAAATTAAAAAGGCACCTAAGTTAGGTGTTCTTCTTTAGGGCGTGGGGCCTGATTTGGGGGAATTGGCCTAAAGCCGGCCCTGGTGTTGTAGCCGTGTTGGTCCCAGCATATTAGAAAGACAAGGTGAGAGAGACAAGCTTTCGAGCTTATACAGAGCTCTTCTTCAGCTCTTTGCTGCTTGGGCAATCTGTGAGATAGTTATAAAAACTCATTTTATATAGAAAATGAGGTAGACCCACACCAGTTGGCAGGGAAAGCTTTTTACTCACCACTGGTGAGTAAGCAAGAAGGCTTTTCATGTCTTGCTTAAGGTTCCATTAACTTGATTTTAATTGAATGTCATATGATACAAGATCCAGATTTGGATTTTCATTGGGTTTTATGCCTGTAGTTTCCGGGCTGGTACATAGATTTAGATGGTTGGAGAGAAATATACATTGACCACTGTTTACAAATCCTGATTTTTAGTTTAAAAAAAAAAAAAAAAAAAAAAGAAAAAAAAACGTAAGGCTGAGATTTGAAACTTTGAAAAATGGTGGCTATGTATGAGTACTGTCTAGGTTTCACAAATATCGTTTAACTGGTTAACCGTTAACTGATGTCGCTCCTGTGGCGGGCCGGCACGGGGTGGCAGGGGCTGGGGTCGCACCGAGGCCGATGTCCTGCCCAGTGTGGCCAGCTGCGGAGGTTAACGGTTATTGTCTGGTTAACAATAAGCCTAATGCTTACTGGTTAACCTTTTACATCCCTAATTTTAATAGAAAATCCTAATAGAGTAAATGCTTGTTTGCAGCAACATCTTGTAAGAGCAACTCTGCTTATGAGCAACATTTCCTTTTGGAACACTTTCTCTACCATGAGTTGTCTACTTGGTAACAGCAACAAAGCCACTGCATAAGAGCAACATTTGTGATGTTGTGACGTCACATCCTCAGTTTACTTGCATCATTTTTTGTGTGTCAAAAACAGACAAAATGCCAGAAGTCTTTCACTGAAAGAAAAAGTACAGATTATCTGAGACTGTCAAACTCCAGGGGCTACTCAAAACCAAGTTGCAGTCAAGTGGGATTTGCACAGGTCGATTGTATGTGGAAGTAGAAGGATAAGCTTTTGGCTAAATACGAAGCTGCACAGTTGAATAGCTGCCGTACGTGCGGGCATGAAGGAAAAGCCCCTGATGTCGACCAGGCTCTATTTATATGGCTCAAGGAGAAGAGGGCGCAGGGAGCACTGCTCACTGGACCAGCAATCAAGGAAAAAGCCCTTCAGCTGGCTGCTTCTCTTGGATTGAACAAGTTTAAGGCAAGTGACAGTCCTAGATGGAAGAAACGCTTCAATGTTGCTTACAAAAAAGAGCATGGCGAAAAACCATCGGCGGGCAAGCCAGCAGCTGAGCAGGGGCAGTGCAAAAAGCTTCCTTACATTCTTGAAAAGTTTTCCCCAGCTGACATCTACAATGCTGACGAAACAGGATTTTATCTGAAAGGGTTCTGTGCCAGAGGACGTGGAAAAAAATGAAAAGCTAGAAGGAGGGAAAGCTTCAAAGGACAGGGTAAGTGTGCTTTTCTGTGCCAACATGGATGGGAGTGACAAATGCCCCACTGTTCATGATCGGAAAGTCAAAAAGACCCATATGCTTTCCAAAGGATTTCAGTAAACTTCCCCTCACTTATGTCAGTTCAGCAAATGCCTGGATGATGGGTGAGATTTTCATCAACTGGCTAAAAAAGTGGGATTATCAGTTTTGCTTGTAGAGCCATACAATGTGCTTCTTACTGGATAACTTCTCCACCTCCCACTTCCCCCCCAAGGAGTGGTTCTCACCAACATTCAACTTGAATTCTTACCCTCTAACACAGGGGTGGACAAACTTTTTGACCCGAGGGCCACATCAGGGTGGGGAAATTGTATGCAGGGCCATGAATGTAGGGCTAGGGCAGGGGGTTGGGGTGTGGTGTGCAGAAAGGGGCTCAGGGCAAGGGGTTGAAGTGCAGGAGGGGGTTGGGGTGCAGGAGGGGACTTAGGGCAAGGGGTTGGGGTGCAGGAGCGGTGTGGCAGGGAACTCAAGGCAGGGGGTTAAGGAGCTCAGGGCAGGAGGTTGGGGTGTAGGAGGGGTTTGGGATGCGGGCTCCGGCCTGGCACAGCTTACCTCGAGCGGCTCTGGGGTGGCAGTGGCGCATAGCAGGGCTAAGGCAGGCTCCCTGTCTGCCTGCCCTGGCCCCGCACTGTTCCTGGAAGTGGCCGGCATGTCCGGCAGTGGCTCCTGGGGGTGAGGTGGGGCAGAAGGCTCCGCTGCGTGCTGCCCTCGCTTGTGGGTACCACCCTGTAAGCTCCCATTGGCCACGGTTCCCTGTTCCCGGCCAATGGGAGCTGCGGGGGACGGTGCCTGCAGGTGACGGCAGCGCACAGAGCTCTCTGCCCCCTCTCCCACAGGGCCGTGGTGCCAGCCGCTTCCGGGAGCGGTGCGAGGCCAGATCAGGCAGGCAGGGAGCCTGCCTTAGCCCTGCTGCGCCACCGGGCTGGCAATCCCATGGGCCGGATTGAAAGCCCTGACGGGCCAGATCCAGTCCGCGGGCCATAGTTTGCCCTCTCCTGCTCTAACACAATATCTTTGATGTAACCTATGGATCAAGGTGTGAGCAAGAACATGAAGGGACATTACCCATCAAAAATTGCAAACCAGATTATTATTCTTGATGCAGACCCCAATGCAGATGTACAGACAGTGATGAAAACTGTGCATTTGCTAGATTGTGTTCACCTTGTTGCTGAGGGATGGCAAGATGTAAAGCTAACAACAATTTCCAACTGTTCCAGCAAAGGCAAATTTGTTGTGCCAGTGGAAGGTGTGGAAGACAAGGGTATTGAAGAGTTTGACCCCCGAATGATGTTCCACTTCCAGTCAACATGGAAAAAGAGGATTTAGTAGCTGCTGTGACTGTGGATGAGGATTTGCTCACATTTGGAGAGCTAACCAATGAAGAATTAGTGAATGCTGAAGCTGCTGCAAGGCTAGAGAAACGAGCTTGTGTTGATGAAACATATCATAATCAAGAGAGAGAGGAGGATTTTGATGAAGTTCCACCTCCAAAACCCCCCAGTTGTTGAAGGCTTTGAACATACTTTGACCTTTTTCACAGCTAGAGGGACTTGGTGACAGGTCTACAGGTCTCTGTAGGACATTGAATCCCATCTTCAAAACAAAATTGTGACTGAGAAGAAACAGAGAAAATTAAGCATTCTTTCACCTGAGATGAGTGAGTTTATCTTAATTTACAAGTTGATTCACACTATATAAATAGAATACACCTTGATGTGGAATAATACTTTAATATAGGTTATTACACCATTACCATTTGTTTGCTTAGCAGATGCTCTTATCCAGGGCAACTTAACTGTAATACTTTGTATGCACTGTAAGTGTGAGTACAAAAAACATGTATTAGTAGGAGCAAGGGTTTGTGTGTGTTTTCATGGTGGTTGTTTGATCTTAAAGTGCAAAAATAAAATTTGATACTTTTATATGTTAACTCAATTAATACCGCTTTCTGATACAATATGGTAGTAGACTACAAATGCAGAACAGAGCACATGTTTAAAATGTATAGTACATATATAATGTAATGCTGTAACAATAATAATAAACATACATCACATTGTTACAATTCTAAATTGTTAGTGTGTACTGTAGCTGTTTTGCGTATCAGAAAAAGCATGCTGCCTTTGGTCAGACAACACTCCCCATAACAGCAACAGCTGCTTAGGACCAACATAGCAAAAGGTCACCGCTATGTTGTTACTAATGAGCATCTACTGTAGTCATAAGGCAAGTCAGAAATAGTTATATCACAGTAAGCTGTACTGTATACAAACAAAAGCTCAGACAATAATATTTCATGGAGAACCTTGGAGCATTACTTTGAAAAAGCTACACAGGGTTCCTGCAGCTCTTTCTGCATTGTTTCCCCCTCAGAGCGTTGGGGCGATTGCCTTGCAGAAGGGGCAGGACTTGTAGTGCATGTATAGGCAGAGGATTTTTGGAAAACACTGGCACTAACTCTGCAGATTCATGATCCACAGAGCAGAAAAAAAAAAATCTCTGCACACCCTCTAGCTACCACTAGCAGTATGGCTGACTCATGTATTCTCAACTCTCCTAAGTGTGCTTATTCAATCCCCTACCCGGTTTGAGAGAGAGGGGGAGTTTAATGCAAAAGCTGGGAGGTTAATTTTGGCCTGGTCAGCATTAATTGTTGTGCAGATGTTCCTTTTAAATAGTGTGCCTTTTACAGGCGAAGTTCTCGAAATTCCCATGGAGCTTCATCTAGAAGCCGCTTGTATAGAAGGGCTTCTTCAGGATCTTGGAAGCATGCACTGTAGCAGCTGAATTTCTGCTATTTCCAGGTTTCTGACCTTTGTACTTATTTTCCTAATCCTTTGTTTCCCTTATGCCATGCAGCACAGGAGAGCAAAGGAATGGAATCTGGCCCAACTTATTTCTGTCAAGTAAATAAAATCTCTTCATATTTATAATGAAAATTGTGTTTTAAGTAATTGAAATGCTTCAGTGAGGGTGTTCCAATCTTCTAGGTAATTTGTATATAAAATTTGTGGGTTTTTTAAATAATGGTTGTAAAAACATGTTTAAAAGCAAGGAAATTGAAAGGTGACACTAGGTGTACCATTGAGAGTTTTTCCTCTATAACATTATAAGTTAACTGCTATTGCTTCTAGTTTCAGCGAACCCATTATTAGCAATAACTATTTCGCTGGGAAAACATGGTTCCTAATGACAAAAGTTTAAGGATGGTGTCTGATTATGTCTATTTCTTGATTACGAGTATATACAGGCTGTACACTACATACACTAAATGGTCCCTCAAGTCATTTGCACTCTAAATTACAGTACAGTTCAAGTGCAATAAGCTCATAAAATTGCTACGGTATTCTATATTAATAGCACAAAACAGTATCACTGTTGCAAAGCTGTAGTACTAGTGCCTGCTACTAGGGTGACCAGATGTCTCGTTTTTAAAGGGACAGTCCTGTTTTTTGGGACTTTCTTATATAGGTGCCCCCCCCCCCATCCCCTGTCCCATTTTTTCATAGTTGCTATCTGGTAACCCTACCTATTACTATGTTAGGATTTTTTAATAAGCACACACTAACTACATGACGATTCAATCTTTATTCTGGAAAATTTGCAGTTTACTTTTAGGTATGTTTCTTTAGAAGAAATAAAAATGCAAAATATTTAAATATTCCTGGTTTCTTGAGAGGATCACTTCCTGAGCTGATAAGTCATATTCCATTCTATTTCATGGAGGAAGTCTCCCTTCTGGGAGAACTATGCTCCCATGTAGTGACCACTGATGGCTGCCCGTTAAGCTATCCTTAGGAATGTTTTCACTGTGCAGCGTTGGTCCTGTGTAAATAAATCCTGTCAGAGTCAGGGTTTTCTTATGTTGGACAGTCCCCACCAGCTTTTGTGAAGACAGTACAATTAGAAGAATCACCACCCTGGCCTATACTTTCTGTCTGATAGAACTCAGACATTCTGCAGGATTAATGGAAGGGAAAGTATGCTGCTTAGTTGCTGCTATCCTTTATACCCAAATAGACCTGATTTGGCTCCCCTCCATGTGCAGTAGCAAAAAGGACAGTCTAACCCTATGTTAGTGATTGATTATCATTATTATGTTAGGACATTTATCACATGCTCTGAGCTCTGGTTTTCTGGGGTCAAATGCAATATATATCATAGCAACCATAAAAATATTTTTTGGGGCGCAACGTTTTTCCTGAACAATTTTGTTGTTGGCTTGGAGGAGGAAGGTGACCTGACTGCAGGTGATAACTCCTGTTGTGCTGTGCTAAAGGTCAGTGTTCAGCATGTATGCAAGCAGAGAGATCTCCACAGTGTGCTAAAACATTACTAGCCCTGAGCCTATGATCCCAAATCAGTTTTCTTACTAAGGTCTCTCAGCAAGCAGCCCAGCATGTTCCACAATCATTGGTTAAATTCAATAGAAAGTGTAATTAGCACATTGCTGTTTATCTGCGGAGTTTGTGTGCTGGGACATATGCCATAGTCAGCTACAGATATCCCATTGCCACAAAATTGCAAACATTTTCCATAAGTATTTTAACTTTTTCTGCATACACAACTTTTGTTATAACTTTTGCAGTTTTAAAAATTAGTAACATCATTACCCAAACACCTTCAGTTCTTGGTTTAGTTGGGTTTTCTGAAACTGGTTATTTTAGAATTATGTACTGCCTTTCTTAGCATCACAACCATTACAATTGCTTGCGGAGTGTGATTGGATTTAACAAAATCCTACAAGACAAATATGCCAAGGAGAACCATGTGTCTCTTTTTAATTTTGCATTTTTGTTGTTTTTTTAAACTGCATTAAGTATTATAGGCTGGAAGGTTTAATACAAAATTAATCTTCAGACTATCCAGCTTCTGTCAGGAGTAAGTCTCCCTAGTGGGGATAATAAACCTTTCCTCCTTTGTACACCAATTTGATTTAAACTCCCTATCTTTTTAGAACTTCAAAATGATTTATTTGCCATTGTTTGTTTATTGACTAGACAACAAATATATAAAGGAAAACTTAATAAATAACTACATGTATACAGTTGGTGTTGTAGTCATGTCAGTCCCATAATATTAGAGATACAAGATGGGTGAACAAGCTTTTAAGCCACATAGCTCTTCTTCAGGTCTGGGAAGTGTACTCTTGAGTGTCACAGCTAAATACAAGGTGGAACAGGTTGTTTTAGCATAAGTACATAAGTAGTTAACATAACTTTGAACAGTCTCTTGAAATATAAGTGGCCTTTTAACACCTCTCCTGTCATTGGGGGAAGGAGGGGAAGAGGGGAGGACGGCTGGGAGTGGTGGTGCAAGTTAGATTGTTGTATTTAGCCATCAATCCAGTGTCTCTATTCAGTCCATGATTTTTGGTGTCTAGCAAAGTTATGAAATCAAGCTCCCAGGCTTGTCTTTTCAAAGTGTTGTGCAGGTTTCCTTTGAGGATGAGGACTGATAGGTCAAATGTAGAGTGATCACTTTGTGAAAAGAGTTCACCCACATATGATAGGGTGTGTTTATCTTTTTCCTGTGGGAGTTCATTTGAGGGCATAGTGATTGTCTGGTTTCACCCACATAGTTTTTGTTGGGGCATTTAGTGCACTGGATGAGTTGTGATATGCTGCCAAATAATTTTTATGTCTTAATATTTTGTATGAAGAAGCAAACTCGCGTTCTTGGACAGCAATTCAACGAACTAATTTTCCAAGGAGAAACAGCTCTCTGTGGCCTGAGTTAGTATTTGATTGTTGAACTGTTTATCTAGAATTATCAAACAATAATTTAAGTGATGAGCTTCTGAATTTGAGACATTCATTTTAAAAAAGTTATTTTCATGGGACTGGTTGAATCAAGAGATTGGTCATGTTATACGGAGCCTTTGAATTATGGGTCCTTGGTTCAAATCCAATCCAAACTGGTGAGGACCAAAGGTTGTTTGTGTTGTATGGCTGTTTGGTGGTTTATGTTTAATAAATTGGTAGTTACCTATCCACTGGGATCTAGATTGTATCAGTATCCACTGTAGCACTGGTGTTGTAATGCAAAGTCACCTTTCTTAAGTCTCAGCAAAGGCCAAAGACAGAATGGACATGGAAATTGAACTATCCATCCACCAAGAATTGATGCCCCCAAGACATGGTTGAAGGACATTGGCAGGGCAGTGTTGGGAAGTCTGCAGTAGGTCTGCCCATCTGCTCTACTGTGGTTAATCAGAGTACTTCACTGTCTGTCAGTTTTGTACTTTTTCAAAAACGCTGCATTTAATAAACCTATTTTCTGGCCTTTAGAAACCAAATCCGGCTGAGTAATGAACAGTGTAAGGGAGTCACTCTCTGTAAACTGCATAGAAAATTTCAATTGCCTTAATCCTTTGGTGTCTCAGATTGCAGTTGAGTGCCTCCTTATGTCTAGACTGCTCTGAGGGGAATCCAGGCCTCTGGATCCCTGGGTGTTTTAAGCGTCCACAGCATAAACAGTGCCCAGCCCCTGCACCAGTCATTGGGGTCCCTAAGAACACTGAGTTGCAGGTCCTCTGTCCAGCACTCCATTTCTGAGAGCTGGAACCCTGCTATAAGCTGCCTAGCCCCTTTGCTCAGTGCTGACCTTTCAGACTCTCCTGTAGCTTCTCTCTCAGAACTCCACCCCAAAGTGTAAGCCTTCTGGTTTGCCATTTAACTTTCACAGGAGGCATGTGGCAGTTGTGAAGCATATAATACACAGAGACACTTTGAAACAGACTAGATAACATTCCCTTGGCAGTCCTTGGGGGACCATCTTGTTGACGTCACCAGGCATCACCATCACCCCAGGTAACTCAGGAGGGTGGAAAATCACAAGTGTCAATGAAGCCTTCCTGCACTAGGCCTGAACCAAACTCCTTCCATGTTTAAACTCTAATCGACCTCAAAAGCCAGGTGCAAGTGGAATGTGTAAGCAGCTTGATATCAGTGGTAACCCCCCTTAGCAGTACCAAGCGGTAATAATGAGGCCTGCATACCTCTGGCCGAAGGAAAGATAATAAATCAAAGGAACGGGACAAGATAGTAGTTCAAGAAGTGTTACTAACGAGCTGAACTTATAGCTGCCAACATAAACTAACTGCTTAAATGTAATTGCTATTTGCTTAGTAATTGTTACCAGGGATGGCAGGGGTGTAGAGAGAGGAATGGGGGAAGGGAAGGGAGGGGTGAGGCTTGACTGCAAAAGGTATAAAGGAGAAAAGCTGTTTCTGTTAGTGTGCTTGATTTGAGACGTGCCAGTCTCCTTGCACCGCTTTGAGATCTCAAATAAACTTTGTTTGCTTCTCCACCTGGTGTGTTTATTGGCGCGAAGCACACCGGGCCACGAACCTTCGCTGTTGCTTTGCCTCGGGCACATTGTGCCTGCAACAATCTGCCTTCAGGAAGTTAGGCAGGGTCCCCTACCTCATGCAGACCCCTCTATGTTGGGTTGCTGCTTTTTCTTGAGCTTGGAGGTGCTTTGCCAGCTTCAGCAGGTGTCCAAACACCCCTGCCAGGTGACTTCCTTACCAGGCGACTTCTCTGTTAGACCAGTTTTCCTTGTTAGGAATCAGTGTGTTGTCTAAACTCTAGAGCAATTATATTTCAGTGGTTGAGCCCTTAATTATGGAATTTTGTTTTAACACGGAGGTGAAGGAACAACAGAAGACCACTAACCCCACAGTCAAAATGGAGTTTGCAGTCTGACACAGATACATACAAAGAGCCCCCATTATCAGATGGAATTCATAAGTTGTACGTTCAGGTTCCTCACTTCATCACATAAGGATTCTTATTTCTCTTTATTGTTGCCGTCCTTCCTGTTAGTCAAGAAAGTTGCTAGCAGTACAATTTGTTTTTGTCTTGCTTATTTCTGCAACATCTGTGTGGAGGAATTCCATTTGTGATTTTCCCCCTCCCCCCGTAAATTGGAGTAGTACTTTGGACAAAGAATTATTTGATTAGAAACTCTTCCATTTTCATTTTCAAAACAGAACTTCCAAAATCTTCAAAGAATCATTTGTAATGACTGGAGAGATTTTTCGTGGTACTTTATGAGGTAACTTGTTAGGATGGGGGGAGTTGAATGTCAAGTAATGAAACTATAGTAACTATAAGTTTCTTAAAGTATAGGCCTTAGTCTATTTTATTTTTTTAAATTATTGTAGGTAGCATCTTAATCTTATATAGGTGTCCAGCAACTGCTCTGTTCTGCCTGGATCTTTTTTTGTTTCGATCTCTTAATAAAACAAATAAGTTTTGTGTTACACATTCACTGTTGTCTTAGTAATTTCTTTTGTGTTCTGACTCTTCCCTGATAGTCATGTGGTAGCAAATTAAATTATAGCATCTGTCACTGCTGTGGTTCAAGTCCTACTGTGTCATCCATTAACACAATTAATACACCCACTTATTTATTTTCACTAATTTATTCATCTGAACAAGCACCTGCTGGTTGAAGCATCACTTTTTGTTTTTTTTGTTACTGCTAGATTTAGAAAAAGTATAAGTAGATGCATGTTTATGCTTAAACAATAGAAAAGTTGAAAAATTATAGTGGGCTGGACTACAGTGATGCCTCTTACAGATGACTTCACTAGGAGCTACTTGTTTAGAAACCTAACTTTAGGCTCCAAGTTCTGAAAATCTTGGTCCAAAGTAGCAGTCTTCAGATCAAGTCCAGAAATTCTGGTGGATGTTCTCCATCTTGTTTCCAGATAAAATGTCCTCTAATGTTCAATCATCTTTCATGTAGTGAGCAAGTTTCCATATATCAAGTGAAGACGGAGAAAGGACAGATCTTTAATTCAATTGACAGATCCCGTCATATTCTTTTTTCTCATCTATATTGATTGATTAAGGTCATTCCAATAAGAACAGCAACAAAATGCAACTTTAACAAGCCAAGTATGACCAAAAGCCTTATATCACACCTTTCGTTTTTGTCTCTGGATTATTTGTATAATACTGTCTTTTAAGATGCATATGATTTTAAGCAATAATGCGTTCTTGGTAGTGAGTTCGTGGGGACTAATCCATTTCACTAGTGTGTTTTGGTCTCCTGCATGCAGCCATGCTAGAATTGTTATAGTAATAATACTTCACACTGATATAGCATCTCTTATCCAAAGATCTGAAAATGTCTTACAAACAATAATAAACTCTCTCATATGAGAGAGAGAGAGAGAGTGTCTCCAGTGAGGAAACTGTTGTATGCCTTTTATTTGTTGGCAAACTAAGGTACAGAGAGGTAAAGGGTAACCCTCAAAAATACATTGAGTGGAATATTTGCTTTTAAGCAATGGTAAATAGAAAACGGGGAGAAAAGATTGAAACTTTTATTTTACATTGTGGGAAATTTGTTGTGTTTGGTAAGGCTAGAACGTAGATATTTCTAAATAGAAATGTTCAGATCAAATGAGGTTTTTTTGTTGACACTTCTGTTGTTCAGGATTTAACAATATTGAATTAGATTTTTCCTGTGATCTGGCAGTTACTGACGGTGTAGTTCACAGTGATATTGGATGATATAGCTTTTTGTAGTACATTTCTTCTGTTGGTTTTGGTTGAGTGTTGCTGTCACTTTTTTCCCCTGGAAACCCAGTAAAATACCTTCACGTTTTTTTATTTAGTGTGAAGTACTCTAGAAAGTGATTAGTTACTACTATGATTTTCTTTGGCCTCTTATTAACACATATTGGATCAACTTTTCAACTCACTTTACACATCCCTTCAGTTTGTCCACCAACATCTGCCCAGAGTTGGCCTTTGGAGCTCTTGAAGCCTTTGGTTGGTGGTTTGGTTTTGTTGGCTGGTTGGTATTGGTTGGCTGGTTTTTGTTTATTTGTAGGCGTCCCTCAGCATAACCTCAGTGACCTTCCCCAAAATCCTGTAGCTGTCTTTTTCATCTCTACTTATTGCCTCACTAGATGTTTTTATTGTTTTTAAGACTCTTCCCTGTCCTATACATCTGACAGGCTTAAAATAGTAATACAGCCGGTATTACCTAATTTCGTAGTGTAGACCAGGCCAGACTCCCAAAAGATTTAGTGAGTGCCATGTGCTGCCTTGGGTAAAACTTAACAAATTGAGACCATCACGTCAATAGTTTGATCTCTAGGTCTGCGCAAAAACAAACAAAACCCTAAAAACTTGTTAAAAATGGCTGTTTTTTTCACGGCTTATATCTCTGGAAACTCTGGCTCACAGGACTCAAATTTTGGGTCACTAAACCTATGCTCCACCCTCCAGAGGCACACCACATTACTAAGAAATCGGACTAAGCATGTCCATTTTAGGGGACTTAAAAACATTAACCTTTTAAAATGTTGTGACCATACCCTAACTGCATTGGCACTTTTGTGCCACTGTAATCACCCATGATGTGCTAGACACTTCGCAGCAAAGAAAGATATGATAGTGGCTTCAAAGAACTTACAGTCTAAATTTTACGAGTGAGGATGATACAGAGTAGGGGGTAAAGGGCCAATGAGAATAAGCGTTGGAAGTGTTAAGATCACATGGTTTGTCAGTCTAGGCAAGTGTGTGTCTTGGTGGTTCTGTGTTTGTGTTTGCTGTATATAAAAATTAAAGATTATAAGGTGACTAAAATTGATCTATTTGCAGTGTGGAAGTTGTGGAATTGAGTTCTCAAGGGGGATTTAAATGAGGAGAGGTTGTTATGGCTTGGTGGACTATTGTAATCCTAATAGTAAAGAACCACATGCACACATACTATGGCACAGTTCTGTAAGTGGAAACCCTTTTGCAGAGAACCATGCGATATACACTGTAATACCTAGGTACCAGGATACCAGATGGAGTTTTTTGGGGGGAGTAGAGAATGCTGAATAGGACTTTAAATTCTGTTAATTTCAATTTAAATATTTTGACTTAAGTTTGTGCGTTGGTTTTCAAAAACAAACTTTTTGTTCATCTTCACTGTTTAGCTCATATGAATTCTGATACCCGGGCACTATGTAAATCTTATTTCTGATCCCCCTCACACATCTGAAATCCATGTGACTGTTCAAGTTAAGAGCAAGGCTGAGTAGAGCCACATGATTTCATCATGTTTTCCTACTAGGCTGAGCATTATTAAAAGCTACACCCTGTTGTGTTTAGGACAGTACTGATAGAAGGAATTAGCAAAACAAGAGCTTCCTACAGCAAGCCAGTCCTGTAATCTGCACTTACTGTTAATTACCCTAAATGTAGAAGATAATTCAATTTTAGTTTACCCTTTTGTCACGTAATGAGTACAGTGCAAATATTCACTTTCTTTTCACATTTCACTTAAGAGGTAGAAATACAAATATTATAAATAGCATTCTTTTTAAAAATGTAGTTCTTTCTTAATTATCAGTACTGTTGAAATTAAATTTTTAAAGATTTGTTTTTGGATTAAGATTTGAAATTTTGGTGGATCTCTCACTTTGTAATGTTTAGATCCTGGCAAATAGGCATTTTTTAATAAGCCCATATAATTTTTGAGCATAGTATGTAGAATGTTCTTAAATATAGTTTTTTTTTTTTTTTTTTACCAGTGAAATCTATCCATCAGAATATTTGTGTTGCCTGACTGATAGTTTATTACTTCTCTTATATCTTTTCATTTGATCCTACCCAAGGAATCAGTGTTTCTAGTTTGATCTTGGATACGTAGATGTCCATCTTTTACAATGCTCTTCCCTCTAAATCTGCCATCAGAATCAGATCTTAAAAATGCTCATCATTATTTAAATTAGCTATCATCTATGTTGAGTGTTCAGCATATACCAATGATGTGAAGAAATTCTTCTGGTGGTAAGGACTGAATAACATTTTAGTTTAATCTGTGGGCTGAGGTGAGAGGGTATAAAACTGGAGTCATGTATTAACAGTACACTGTATAACTGCAATTGACATGAAAGGAAGTTTTTATGCAAGGGTGTAGTTTGGCCTTTAATAATTAACTTAAGGCACCCTACTCCTGCAAGGAGCTCCCCATGGACAGATCCTTGCACTTGTGAAGTTCCTTGAAGGATCAAGGCCTAACATCTTAGTAACTCTTATATTCAGAATCAGTAAGTTGAAAAAATGGACAACAAAGATACGACAGTATTATTGCCCTTTATTTCTTTCCCTCCATATCCTTCAGTTTCTCTTTCTGCATTTCCCCCTTTCTCTGTCTCCATTTTGGTCTCTGAGTTTCTCTTGTCTTTCCTCTCTCCTCCCCCCCACTCCCACTTTGGCACTCTGACCCTCATATACATCAATCAGTTTAGGTTCTTATACCTTTCCTGTTATGATGGCGTTGGAGCTAGTGTTCTCTGTCTACAAGATAGCAGAATTGCTTTAGATGTGGAAGACTACAGAGTGAAGTTGACTAGCATTCTAGTCAGTTTCTCTCATCACCTCTTCCATGTTTAAAGTACTTTACAGAGAGACAGATACTGTTTCTATTAAGCTCTTTAAACTGGGAGGTTATTGGAAAAAACAACTGACTTGTTTAGGACTGTTCACCAACTTCATCTTATAGCAGGGGTGGGCAAACTTTTTGGCCTGAGGGCCACATTGGGGTTGCAAAACTGGATGGAGGGCCAGGTAGGGAAGGCTGTGCCTCCCCAGACAGCCTGACCCCCGCCCCCATCCGCCCCCTCCCACTTCCCACCTCCTGACTGCCCCCCTCAGAGCCGCGACCCATCCAACCCCCCCGCTCCTTGTCTCCTAACTGCACCCCCCCCCCGGAATCCCCTTCCCCAACCGTCCCCTGGGACCCAACCCCCTATTACCCCCCCGCTCCCAGTCCCCTGACTGCCCCGACCCCATCCATACCCCTGCCCCCTGACAGGCCCCCTGGGACCCCACGTCTGTCCAACCCCCCCTGTTCCCCGTCCCCTGACCACCCCCCTCCCCAGAACCTCTGCCCCATTCAACCGCCCCCTGCTCCCTGTCCCGATTGCCCCCCGGGGTCCTCCGGCCCACTTATACAACCCCCCGACCCACTTACCATGCTGAGCAGAGCATGCAGAACAGCATGTCTGGCTGCTGTGCCGGCCAGAGCCAGACACGCTGTTGCTCTGCTTGGCAGGAGCGCGCAGCTCCACCGCCCAGAGTGCTGCCTGCGCGGTGGCGTGGCTCTGCGGGGGAAGGGGAGACAGCGGGGGAGGGGCCAGGGGCTAGCCTCCCCGGCTGGGAGCTCAGGGGCCGGGCAGGACAGTCCCGCGGGCCGTAGTTTGCCCACCTCTGTCTTATAGCCTCGCCACTAAAGCATGCGAGCAGGCTGACTTTTCAGAGAGTTCCCTGATGGCTAGGTGGGCGGGGGGGAGAGGGGGGGAGTGGGACGGGATGGGGAGACACTCTTTTATGTAAGTTGCATTTTCCTTCTCCACACAGCTGCCAACTTTTCTTTCTCCAGATTTAAATTGGTTTTCTTCCCTCTGTGCTGTGAACTGGAGAGTTAAGGGGCTTTTTAAGTGTTGGGGATTGATTAGTATTTTCATGAAACATACAAAATGTACCTGAAATGCTGATGGCTAAAACAATACCATTTACAAATTTATCTGATCTAATTAAGATCGAGCTAATCTATAGCTATATAACGCTATTGTTGATACGTTTATAGTTTTTGAGGGTTTTCTTTCTTGTACAATATAGTCTTTTCTTTTTTTTAAACCTAGCGGTATTTTCTTGTTGGGAGTAATCATGCAGAGACCAAGTATCGTGTTTTGAAAATTGATCGCACTGAACCGACGGATTTAGTTATAATTGATGATAAGGTAAGTTCAGAACAGCTGAAAAACATACTCATGAGTATTTCACGATGCTCTGAATTTCACATGTATATGATTTGTTTCCTACATAAACAGCAGATATCTAAACTTTTATCTTAGTACAAATGTGTCATCCTACTACATCATACTTCCATGACACTCAGTTTCTGTTAACTGTGCAGTTTCTGCTAACTGTGATCTCCTAATGTCAAGTAATAGATGTGAGTTTTGTCTTATGTTCAGCTATGTCATTCTGAAATTCAAAATGAACTTGCTTAACTACTGCTTAGCTAAATGCTAGGAATTGGTTTGAAATCATTTACACATCTGAAGCAAGACAAGCAACAGACAACAAAGCTTGGTAATGTACAGAATAGAGTAAGACATGGTCCCTGCCCCCAAGGATTTTATGGTGTAGTGTCCCAGCCCGTCAAAGACTTACACATCTACTTAACTTCATAAACATGTGTGATTACTTCCTTACTTTTACTTCAGTGGGAATACTGATGTGTATAAAGTTATGGATATGCATGTTTTTTTGAAGGATCAGGGCATGAGGCTTCAATCCTGCAAAGAGAACTGCCTGCACTGGGTACTGTACCATTCCTCTCAGTGGAATTCTGTATGGACGTAAGTAGGGCCCTACCAAATTCACAGTCCATTTTGGTCAGTTTCACGGTCATCAGATTTTAAAAATCGTAAATGTCATGATTTCAGATATTTACATCCGAAATTTCACGGTGTTGTAATTGTAGGAATCCTGACCCAAAAAGGAGTTTTGGGGTGGGAGGGAACCACAAGTTTATTGTAGTGTGGGGTTGCGGTACTGCTACCTCTACTTCTGTGCTCCAGCTGATGGTGGCCCTGCCTTCAAAGTTGAGCGACGTGAGGGTGGTGGCTACTGGCCGGGAGCCCAGCTCTGAAGGCGGAGCCACCATCAGCAACAGCAGCAAAGAAGTAAGGATGGCATGTTATGGTATTGCCATCCTTACTTCTGCACTGCTGCCTTCGGAGCTGGGCGCTTGGTCCGCAGCTGCTACTATCCAGCTGCCCAGCTCTGAAGGCAGCATTGCAGAAGTAAAAGTGACATGGTATGGTATTGCCACCCTTCTGTGCTGCTTCTGGTGTGGCGCTCCCTTCCGAGCTAGGCACCTGGCCAACAGTCGTCACTCTCTGTCCGCCAGCTCTGAAGGCAGTGCAGAAGTAAGGGTGGCAATACCATGACCCCCCTAAAATAACCTTGTGACCCCCCCCCAGCAACTCCCTTTTGGGTCAGGACCCCCAATTTGAGAAATGCTGATCTCCCCCTTGAAATTTGTATAGTTTAGGATAAAAGAACACAAAAGACGAGATTTCATGGGGGGGGGGAGACCAGATTTCACTGTCTGTGGTGCATTTTTCATGGCTGTGAATTTGGTAGGGCCCTAGACATAAATGTCCACATAGACCCTAGTTCTACAAAATAATTTGTCTAAGAAGACAATTACAGAATGCAGTTAAAGTACAGAAAACACAAGGTGACCACATGGTGGGATGTATGCAGGGCAGAAGGATTTTTCCCCTTTCCAATGAAAAAAAGTCCTAGCACTTCAATAAATGGCGATTAATGCAGATAGGTTTTGTTAGAAATGAGGAGACAAATTAGGATAAGAAAAGTGTTAAATTATCAGATACAATTATTTAATTTATTTGAATAAGATAAAAATGTTTAACTTAATAACAAATACACTTTTTATTAATTAATAAATAATTTAAAACAGTCACTGTGGTGGACTAGGTGATGGCTATCTTATAGACTGCTTGATCTTGGACTCAAGCTTGACAGTGGAGATCAGTTCCCAAAATACAATTTTGCTTTGTAATCTTGACCACATATGTTATGAAATTGAGAGTCAATAAACAATGGAAGCCATGATATTCTCTTTAGTCACTTTTCAGAACAGAACTGTGCAGTTAAATAAACTCCACTATTCTGTGATGTAAAGTAGCACTGATAACCAAAAGAATAAGTTCAATATGCATTTATATTTTCAGCATGTGTACACACATCAAGAGGTGAGGGAACTTCTTGGCCGCCTAGATCTGGGAAATAGAACAAAGATTGGACAGAAGGGCTCCTCTGGGTTATCTCGAGCTGTCTCTGCTTTCGGTGTCGTAGGTAATCCCCTTGTTATTTCTTTGATGGTATATTTTTTAAGAAAGTATAACTCTGAGCACAAGTGATAATTGCAGCACTTTTCACCAGTCAGAATATTATCCACTCTACACAGAGATCGTGTAGTAAAGTAACAAATATTAACAAAGTACACTTTTTTGTACTTTTTACAATGACTTTATACTGTTGCTTATATCACACTTACACAGGCATGAGCAATCAGTGGGAGAGCTGGATTTAAATGTCAAGTCCAATTGTCATTTGATCTCAACAGCATCCCAACCAGGAATGAATCAGCATTTAAGCAGCACTGGAATTTGGTCCTTACTTTAGTCTGCCAGAACCTGAATCTTTTAGATTTCACGATATGCTGCTAGTCTTATCTCTCCTCTCTGCAGTGTTCACTCTTAGAGGAATGAGAGCAGAATCATAGAATCGTAGGACTGGGAGGGACCTCAAGAGGTCACCTAGTCCAGTCCCCTGCACTCATGTCAGGACTTAAGTATTATTTAGACCATCCCTGACAGGTGTTTGTCTAACCTGCTCTTAAAAATCTCCGATTATGGAGATTCCACAACGTCCAAAAGCAAATTATTCCAGTGCTTAACTACCCTGACAGTTGGGAAGCTTTTCCTAATATACAACCTAAATCTTGCCGCAATTTAAGCCCATTGCTTCTTGTCCTACCCTAGAATCTTTGTGGGGATCAACACACACGTGGACAAAAGTGATCCCGTGGATATAGTGTACTTGGGCTTTCAGAAAGCCTTTGATAAGGTCCCTCACCAAAGGCTCTTAAGCCAAGTAAGCAGTCATGGGATAAGAAGGAAGGCCCTCTCATGGATCAGTAACTGGTTAAAAGACAGGAAACAGAGGATAGGAATAAATGGTCAGTTTTCAGAATGGAGAGAGGAAAATAGCAGTGTCCCCCATGGAGCTGTACTGGGACCAGTACAGTGTTGTTCAACATATTCATAAATGATCTGGAAAAAGGGGTAAACAATGAAGTGGCAAAGTTTGCAGATGATACAAAATTACTCAAGATAGTTAAGTATAAAGCAGACTGAGAAGAGTTTCAAAGGGATCTCGCAAAACTGGCTGACTGGGCAACAAAATGGCAGATGAAATTCAGTGTTGATAAATGCAAAATAATGTACATTGGAAAACATAATCTCAACTATACGTACAAAATGATGGGGTCTAAATTAGCTGTTATTACTCAAGAAAGAGAATTTGGAGTCATGGTGGATAGTTCTCTCGAAATATACACTCAATGTGCAGCAGAAGTCAAAAAAGCTAAGAGGATGTTAGGAACCATTAGGAAAGAGAGGTTAGACAGTAAATATCATAATGCCACTATATAAATCCATGGTACTCCCCCAACTTGAATACTGTGTGCAGCTCTACTCAAAAAAAAAAAAAAAAGGTATATTTTAAAAGTGGAAAAGGTACAGAGAAAGGCAACAAAAATGATTAAGGGTATGGAACAGCTTCTGTATGAGGAGAGATTAAAAAGACTAGGACTTTTCAGCTTGGAAAAGAGACGACTAAAGAGAAATATAGTGGTCTATAAAATCAGGAAATTATGTGTAGAAAGAGAATGCGGAAATGTTATTTACCCCTTCACATAACAAGAACCATGGATCACCCAATGAAATCAATAGGTATCGGGTTTAAAACAAACAAAAGGAATTACTTCTCCACAGAACACACAGTCAACCTGTGGAACTCCTTGCCAGTGGCTGTTTTGAAGTCCAAAGCTGAAACTGGGTTCAAAAAAGAATTAGATCAATTCATGGAGAGTAGTTCCATTGATGGCTATTAGCCAAGATGGTCCAGGATGCAACCTCCCTCCTGCCCTGCTCAGGGTGTTCCTAAACTTCTGACTACCTGATGCTGGGACTGGGTGATGGAATGGATCACTTGATAATTACCCCGTTCTCTTCATTCCCTTTGAAGCAAATGTCATTGGCCACTGTCAGAAGACAGGATACTGGTCTGAGCCAGTATGGCCATTCTTATGTAGGGACCTGACTAGAAAGCCAGAAATTGGATCTCTGATCAAAAACTAGGTAGGTGACAATAATACAAAAAATAGAGTTCACTGAATCCCTCACTCCAGTACTTACAGAATACCGGAAGAACTTCAGCTGCAATTTAGCAATCAGAATCCAGTAGTTTAGTCTAGATGCCTCAGAAGACGTTGTTTCTTACTGTGTTAGATAGGGGTTCCTTTTCCTGTGGAGGTCAGAGCAATTATTTCAAAGGTGGGCTAATATGGAAGAAGGGGAAGAAAAAGTGGAGGCAAGGATGGTTGTAGTTGGCCCCTCTGCCCCTTTATTATTCCTGATGCAGCTTCTTTTCTGGGCTACCTTTTTGCTGCTACCCCACTGTAGCAGTGATAAAAGAGCCCTAGGGGATTCCCTCTCAGAAGTCAGTCAGCAGGGATCAGGGCTTATTCCTGATACCAAGAGTAGGGTCAGGGCCTCCCAAATCCCCTTCATCCTCCCCACCCTCAAGCAATTGATTCTTTTGAGGCTGAAGCTGATTTGGAGACTCACTTTTTTAACGGAGTGAGAGTTGGATAAAAGTGAGTCCTACTGTGCTTAAAAAAAGAGAACTTTCAAATGTTTATAAAAATTTAATATTGTACAAAGTATTGAAATAGTACCTGATATTGTCCTTCTAAACATTGTATCTGACTAAGTCAACTTGTGACAGATGGGTTCTTATTTCTTGTATTTCTTCAATTTTGAACAGGTTTTGTTAGATTTTTAGAAGGCTACTACATTGTGTTAATAACAAAAAGGAGAAAGATGGCAGATATTGGAGGGCATGCAATATACAAAATAGAAGATACAAATATGATCTACATTCCAAATGACACTGTACGAATCACTCATCCTGATGAAGCAAGGTAAATGTTGGTGGTAGACTGTGCTTTTACATAGCTTTTTTAAGTGATGAGGCAATATTGCAAACTAAGGTTCATAGACTCCTATCAGTTGCATACGCCGGAGGGGAGCAGTTTGTTAAACATTATGAGCTTGTTTCTCCAGTCCTTTATGCTAGCTTTATGCTGAAGTGACATTGGCTTAAATGGAGATAGACTGGTGTAATGAAATGGACAATCATGATGTAAGTTCAACTGAGTCTACCCAGAGGGGAAATGCAGCTGTGTCATGCCCCTTCATAGCTTCTGCCAACACCTCTAGGTTATTCATATGTCAGAGCTACAACTAAACAAGTGTGTGTGGCCTGGATGATTGTCAGAAGCCATCCACTCAACATTAGTTCATCTGGGAGCATGTCAACGCTAGTGCTGCTATATGCTGCTTAATATACTAGTTGTCTGAGTAGCATTAGGTCCCCTGTGATGTCTTGTAAACCTCATTGGAAAGGGTCACTTGCACTCCATCAAAAGGGTGGCATGGGTGGGGAGAAGATTCAGTGGCAACATGCCATCAAAACCAGCTGGAGTGTTGGTGTTTAAGCATGCAGGGCAGGTTCTGACTTGAGGCAAGGAGCATTATGCACTTATCAAGGTTCAGTGAAACTGGCTTCTCATAAACTGAGCATGTTTTCTGGTGAGTACTCCCATCCCATGATTTTTCATGCAGGAAGGAATGTGGCCCTCTGAGATTAGTAGTCATGAATAATATGTGAATATATCCCAGCTTCATTTTTGGCAGGAGTGGGCTAACTTATTTTTTTGCGGTCCCAAACAAATAATAGAGCATTTTCAGTCTTGTATAATGTGTGTGTTAACTAAAGGTCGCGCACGTCACCATAAACTAACTGCAGGCAATAGATCAAGCTAATGGTAACCCTTAAGTAAGTTTCCACATTAGAACACATTATAGTTATACAGAAGTAATACACATCAATACTGCTTGTTAGAAACTAACAGGGCACATGAATATAACATACATTATTAAACATCAACATGTTACCTAAATCATGATATAGAAGTACATAGTATTTTGTCTTATTGGAAGTTCAGTTAATTTTAACTTTTCCTACATAGTGATATGACTGTCCTTGAGACCTAGAGAACTTTTAGGTGTACAGCAGGTTGCAACAGAAGGAATGGTTTCTTTGTTTGGGTGACAGCACTAAATCCTGCAGTTCTTACTTCTTTATCAATTGGAGTTTCAGTTTTGCTTGGCTAAACACTGCAGTATTTGACCCACAGTGTATATAAAGAGACGATGAAATTGCAACAGATGGATCCACAGTGGTCTAAAATAACAATATAAAACCTTTGTGAGACACAAGTTTCAAACAATGGATAAATATAGTCTAGAATAATATCAGATTTATCCAAGCCAGATTTTCCAGTGTTCCAGCAGAATTGCAATGATTGATACAATACTGCAAAATAGAGAATTGTAGTAATAAAGACAAGGGGAACAGCTGATGACAATGAGTAGACTTTTGCATATCTTGATCAGGGTGTTCCTCAAACTGATTATTCAGTGTCTCACTTTGTGCACGTTGAAGAGAAGTTGCTGTTTGAATAATTTTTTTCCCTTTATCTGTGTTACTCTATTTAGATATCTACGAATCTTTCAAAATGTGGACCTGTCTAGCAATTTTTATTTTAGGTAAGTGTTTAACAACAGTTACTGATTATTGTAATCTCAATTTTTAGCAGATATCTTAAAATCTTGGCTTTAATTTTGTTGGTAGCTTAGCACAGTTTTGTGTAGTTGGATTTCAAGTTTTACCTGGAAGTGCCTTGTAATCGATAATGTTAAAGGCCATTAACTGAATTTTTTGTAGTACAACTCTTTAAAACTCTTCATTGTTCGATTGTTTAAATGCACAAATGATTTTTCTTTTCAAATTTAGTTTTGTTTTATGGTGACAGCCTTAAAGACCAAAGTGTTCTCTCTAGCCACAGAAAAGGAACAATATGGTCTGCAAAAGCTTTCCACACTGACATACCAATATCCCACAACTCTTCCGTGACTTTGTTTGCATTCAATACAGACTGATAAGCAGACTTTTCCCTTCCCCTTATAAAGTAAAACATATGGCAATAAATGAAGAGCCAAGGATTTTCATGCTTTCCAGACAGAGGGCAGAGTTCTTTTCGGCTCACCATCATCTTCACAAGAATCAGATGAGAGGCGAGACTCCTATTCAATTTTTACTTTTCCTAGTATTTTTCGTTCTCAATCTCATTTTTCAGAAATAAAGCTTTTTCAGTTCAGGAGCAAAGAAAAGAGAGGTACCATGTGGACTCTTCAGGCCTTGTATCTGGGGGTGTCTGGTTCCTATTTGATCATTCCATATACCCCTTTGTTTGACCCACATTAATGCTACTTCATTTTGCTGTGTCTAGTCCTAGCTGCTCCTAGATATGAGAGAAATTCTGGAGTAGCAGAAAAGCAGGGAAGAGATAATGGTACAGTCAGGCAGCTGTTTGAGGACTAGAGAATTGTGTTGCAGAAAACAAAGCAAAGAGGGTGCATGTGTGTGACGAGATCCCCGGAGTACAACCTGTAACTGTGGGACTGCTGTGCCCCCTTAATTCTCCAGCCTGGGTTGTCTCTCTCAATGCTTTGTCAGTGACAAGCAACAAACCCCTCCAGGTGCTGTTATCACTCAGCCACCAGCATGCAGAGTCACACCCAGCTAAGTTGCATGAATACTCTCATGAACTATACACAGGGAAACACCAGCAGATCTCCCAAGCCCCCAGCTTGGCACCCCATAAGTATACCGTCTTGCACTGCTTAAGACCTTCTCTTGAACAATGCAAACTTATTAATTAATTCACCACCTCATCAAAGGAAAGTGGACATGCCCCAGTCTTTGTAACCTGAGCAGATTCCCTAAGCATTTCAGACAAACTCACTGGTTAAGATAAAACATTAAAATAAGTTTATTGACTACAGAAAGATAGATTTTAAGTGATTATAAGTGGTAAGAATAAAAGGTCAAAGATAGTTACCAAAGAAAATAAAAAGTAAACACGCAGTCTAAATCGTAAACCTTATTAGAGTAAGCAGTATTTGGATCAAGCAGTTTTTCTCACCCCACTGGATGCTGCAGATAGGTTACAGTCCTTGATACACAGGCTTTCTCCTCAGTTCAAGTCTGTCTTCCGAGCATTCTTGTTGCCTTAAGCATAGGTGGGGGTGGAGAAAGGTAAAAGCATGATACCACTGTCCCTTATTTTATACCCTCAATCCATGTGCCTGGAAAATACTACCCAGACATTTCCTGGTGGGCATTGCTGAGTCAGAGTTGAGCAATGCCCAGTGTGTGATGCTTGCGCAACTTTTACAGAATTGCAAATCCCTTGTTTACAACTTCCTGCTGGTCAGTGGCTGGTGGTGATCCTTCAACACCCGCCCAGGTGTTAGTCTCCTCCTTCGTTGTTGTCACAGGAGAACCAGCAGTGGGAGACTCCCAAACTCTCAACATATTTCAATAACAACCATACAGCAAAATCTCATAACTTCATACACACATTTTGACACAACAATGGGTTTCAGCAGATCATGACCTTTCCTATGATATCTTACATGGCATGCTTTGTATGAAATATCACAACCATCTATGAATGATGAATAAGGGGGTTACAGATTGACACTGTACCTCAAAGCAGCAATGTGTATTTTACATCCTCCAGTCATTTTAAAGAGATTTACGTTCGTTTTTCAGAGCTGAGTTTTTATAAAGGTGAAATATGCCACAGGTTGATGTAATGTTTTTCACAATATGACATGGGAAAGGTTGTTCACAACATAAAAAAACAAAAAGCTCTCCTTTTGACAATTATGTTCACAATTGCATTATTTGCCAACCCCCCTCCCTAAAATGCACTCCCCCTTCCCCTCAACATTTTCGTTAAATTAATGTCTGAAGGTTATTAGTGTCTGTGACGTTCCCCTCTGGTGTTATCTGGACCAGTGATCTGATAGGTCACTCCAATCCTTGACTCTGGGAGCCAGCCTTACCCTGCTCTGCTGTGAGAACCCCCATTCCTGGGCTGTTCATGCACAGCCTCTGGCATGTAAGCTGCACCCAGCTACTTGAAACCAAATGACTATAGCCAATAACTCCAGTCCCAAACACAATCCTAGGAATCTCCATCTTGCAGTGTCCAGTTATTCCTGGTGGACACTGCAAGCTTATATGAGTTGGTCAGTTTAACAAAGAAATTGATATTTTACAGGCTTGTTATCCCAAGGGGAGTCTCTGACACACTTCAAACCAAACGCACTGCTTCAGGTAGAATAAAACAGATTTATTAACTACAAAGGTAAATTTTAAGTGATTATAAGTCAAAGCATAACAAGTCAGAATGGTTACCAAAATAAAATAAAATATAAGCACGCAGTCTAAACTCTCAACCCTATTAGACTGGGCAGCAACTAGATTAAGCAGTTTTTCTCACCCCACTGGATATTGCAGTCCTTAATATACAGGTTTGTTTGTTCCTTAAACCTGGGCCGATCTCCTGTGTTGGAGTTGTCTTCTTCTCAGTGTCTTGGTTGCTTGCAGCATAAGTGGGGGCAGGAGAAGGGCCCAGTATGTGTCCACTCTGTCTGTTTTATACCCTCAGTCCATGTGCTTGTAGAACACAAGTCCAGGCATGTCTGTGGGGCATTGCTGAGTCTCTCCAAGCAAGGTTGAGCAATTCCCCTGGTGTGGTCTCATGCAGGTGAGACATTACATGGTAGCTTCCTTGCTGGACAATGGCTGTTGATGGGTTGTTTGACACCCCGCCCGGGCTTTGGTTACTTTCCTTGCTGTTGCCTCTAGGGAGCTAAGACCTGGCTGATTCCCCAACTTACAGCATGCTTTAGTAACCACCATACAACACAATTCTCATAACTTCATATGCATTAATGATAAACATATATGGATAAAGAAATGACTTTCAGCAGATCATAACCTTTCCCCTGATACCTTACAAGGCATGCTTATATGTAAGATTACAATTCTATGAAAATGAGGAATATGGGGGTTACAGTACGCTCCCCCACGATATAGAATATCACAGTGTCATACCATGTTCTTGGTCTCGTTCTTTTGCAGCAAAATTGTTCTAGCTTTATGAAAATAGGTATTCTGGTATTGTCACCCTAATCCAAAACAAAGTGCTGATGGTTCAGAGCAGTGGTTCTCAACCCGTGGGCCACTTGCGGCCCAATCACCACACAGCTGCAGCCCACATGACATCCTCAGGGCCATACAGGTAGTATATATATATTGTGTGGATGCGACCCACATAACACATAAAGAGCTGCAGATGCGGCCCACAATGGTAAATAGGTTGAGAACAACTGGTTCAGAATCACTGCAATGTTAGTTTTCTGCATGTACTGGTAAACTTTGTTGAGAATCTTGACCAGAATTCCTCAGTCATTAGAAAGCTAGCTGCTGTAAGGGAAAAAAAAAATGGTATAACTTCAGTTCCAACAGACAAGGATCCAAAGGCAAAGTGGAAGAACACTCTGGGCAGAACTTGTAGAAGAATCTCACTAAAAGAGTCAGTCATACACAAAATTGCCTATAAAAAAGGCAAAAAGGGAGGTTTGCAGCTCTAAGAGCTATCAGGCTGTGCTTTTTGGTGAGGCCAGAACTGGTAAGCAACACCAACCTCTTCAAATCAGTATGCTAAAGAGTAAAATAAAAGTGTATGTTTTAATTCATTCTTTAGTTGTAATTAATTAATTAACTAAAACTCACTGGAAGACCTCAGATCCTAAAACCTCCAGTGTCACCTAAAACGGGTAGCTTAGGTTTCTGTTTCAGTCCCACTGGTTGTATTTCTGCTTTAGAAGTATTTGCAACTTGGTTTGAAGTCCCTCTCAGAAAGGGAAATCTAGTGGCTTAAAAAATTATTTTGTTCTCCTTAAAATATGACTATAATTAAATATGGAACACTATCACTTTAAGCATGGGATATGGGTCCTGTGACTTTTTAGCATGGTGGGACTGAAAACTTTTTGCTAATTTCTCAGCAATCACCATCCTGGATGTGGTTAGTAGAACTTATTTCCTACATTTGCCTTTGAAGTGTTAGCTTTGTTTTATGTTTAGGAACATAGGAATTGCCATACCTAATCGGAGCAGTAGTCCATCTAATTCAGTCTCATGTTTCCAGCAGTGGTCAGTACCAGATGGCTCAGAGGAAGCTGAATGAAACCCTGTGAAAGAAAATCATTAAAAAAAATATAAATAAATAAAAAGCCTGTTCAAGAACAGGCAATGGTCAAACAAGCACCAGAAGAAACTTTCTCTATGTGCAGGTTATTTAAAATAACTTAGGAGACATACTTCCTGCTGCTGTTTTGGGTTCCCTCCTGACTTAGCAGTGAGGACCATTATCTCCAAGAGGTTTGGCTTTAGGAAATCTTCTTAGTGAATACAATTGCAGCAGAAAATTTAGAAAGGTACATTTTGGAAAATGTACCTTTGAAAAACCATGAAATCTAAAGAATCAGTACATTTTAATTTATCTTTCAATATTTTAGAAAGAAAAATAACTCCAAGAGGTGCTACTTGTTTACAATCAGTGTGTTCAGAACTAACTTTTATAGGCAACATGCTACTTAAAATAAATGGTCAAGACCACCGTGACCCCCTGGGGCTAAGTTTGGTTGCTAGCCGAAGTTCGGTTGGGTCCACAACATCCACACTGCTATTTTTAGTGCACTAGCTTGAACCAAGCTAGCACAAATCTATCTACGCAGGCTGGGAAGCTCACTCCCAGGTGCAGTAAGGCAAAACCTAATAGGTCTGTGCAATGTAAGAAGAAATATTAGGCAAGGTGGAGAGAGGTCATGTTTAAAGGGTATTTCTCTCATAAGGAAGAGAGATTTCTGTTTATTGGATGGACAGCTGAATGGGTGGTGCAGTAGGGGTGAATGTGGGGAAGTGCTTCATCCACATTCTGAAATATGCTGTATCATGATAGCAATGGGATGCGGTTTGAGCAATTAACCTCTTGAATTCTGGGTGGTGACATTCTGAGTCTCTAAGAGGGTCAGGAGCCTAAGTGATAGAAAGCGTATAGTTTAGCCTTGAGATCTGAATTCTCATTCAGATTCTCTAAATTGGGGTTTTTCTGAAAGATTTTTGTGAGCTTCAGAACTGAAATTGAAGCTGATACTTATCTGGATTTGTCTTCTCGTGATTTAGCTGTGTAGGGCTGCCAGCATCTGCCATTGACTCTACATAGTATCAGTGTGTTTTACAGAAGCTTTTTGGGTTCATTTGAGAAGTTTGCCAGTGACGAACAACGTTGTGCCAACAATGAAAAAGAGTGAGAATATGGAGGTGGGGGGAAGAGGGGGAAGTGGCCTGCCTAGAGTGTGATGTGACAAAATTAGACGATTGACAGCCAGCTCCTGAAAAAATATAGGGTGGCAAAATTAGATGGTTTTCAACAGTAACAAACAATTGAAAATAGTGATGCAAAATGTACTTATCCTTAACAATCACTAGTGTGAAGGCATTAACCAGGAAGCTCAATACAAATTACAAAGTGATATGATTATTGATGAAAAACTTGCATATGTCTTCTTTTCCCTTCTCCTTTTACACTGGCTTCTCTTAATGATAAATATGTGCTACCAAGACAACCCAGGCAAAAATTATCTTTCCAAACTAGGCTGAATTCCTGTGCGCTTGAGCTATTGCTCAATTCACACAGAGGGTCAGCTGGTCTGGACTTATATATGGGCTCTTCCCCCCTCCTCTTGTAGTCTCCCCCCTTCCTTGGATATTCCTTAATAGCTGTTGATGTTCTCCCAGCACCACTGGAGGCCATTTTTCTGTGCAGTCCTCACTCCCTTTATTTTTAGGGTCCAATCTGTTAGATATCAGGCCTTGGTTACTTTCTGCTGGTCTTCACACTGCAACTTTAAAATACCAGTAGCACTCTTCAGTGGGACACCAGGTGCACTCACACACACAGTCCCAATGTAAGCCAATTTTCAGTTTGCAGCACTAAGACCAGCAGAAAGGCAGAAGGTTCCGAAGGTTCCATGCTAAGTTCCTAAGAGGTAGAAGGGAAAAGAAAGCAGATCTCCAGGTGCAAGAGTAACTAAAGGAGGAACAAGGAGTGTTGTCCATTTAAAATGGACATTAGTTAAATAGATCAGTCAGGATCATTTTTTCATTCTCTCCCCTATATTTCCTTTTTCTGTTTATATCTATTTTTTCCTCTCTGCTGTCCCCCATAGAGGGAGTAGGGGGAGAAGCAAAGGACCATTCATACACTCCTGCTTCTGTGGCACAACTTTCCCTTCCACCCATCCATGTGCTGTGTGCAAGGATTTGGGGCAAGTGGTTGATCCAGAGACTGTATTGGCTTTTAATTGCTGAACGTATATTATGATGACTGTTCACTGTATTTTCTGTTCAGGCTAAACTATAATCATGTTCATGTTATTTCACATTTGCGGGTAGTGTTTGCGGGATTAATAATCATTTATTTTGTTTGTTTGATTGTTTGGGATGGTAGGTCAGGAGGGGTATATGTCTCTCATAATAGTGGGACTTGTGTAGCTGGGACCAAGAGACTCTGGCAAACTGCCTGGAGTCTGTCTCAGTTGTGGCTTTAGCTTTCTTGGTAATGTGGACATGTGTTGTGGGCCAGACAGCATCTCTGGCTTGGTAGCCATTCTGACCTTGGACTCGTCTATTCAGGACGAAGAGTGTCTCATGTCCAGGCTGAGTGGCTGTAGTCACTCTTTGCTGCAGAGAAATGTTCAATCTCTTTTTTTTGTTTACTTTGTTTTTTGTTTATTAAAGTTTCAGCCATTGTGCTATAAACTATTCATTAGCTTGTAATGTGTTGTTTGCAGGATCCCCTGTGCAAGCTACCATTCTGTAATTACAGTATGTTCATCTATTTTCATTGTCATTTGCTGTTTTATGCAAAATAGTCTACACTGCATTAAATAACAATACATGCAGAAAGGAAGGGTTTTCAGAAGTATTCCATGCTCCCATAATTTTTACTGAATTTTAATCTTGGTTTCAGCTACAGCTATGATCTGTCACACTCTCTGCAATATAATCTTACCATCCTGAGAATGCCACTTGAGATATTAAAAACTGAAACAATTCAGACTCGACAGGAGAGCTTTGATATCTTTGAAGATGAGGGACTTGCAGCACAAGGTGGAAGTGGTAAGTGTATTTTAGACATACTGAATTAATACTAATATAGTTAATGACAAATGCAGTTAGAACTATTTTTCACTTCAGCCTACCTTGCAGAAACATCCAGCTTTTTTAATTGATCAGTGCAGTCTCATAACAGTCCTCAGTTAATAAAAGATTACATGAAGTGCCAATTACAGATATTTGAATATGAGCAATGTAATTTCTAGAGATGATTAATCATTTATTTTGGTAATTTACATTGTAGCTAAGGGAGATAATTGAGCATGCTGACATTTTTCAGCAATTGATTATTCAGCTCACTCAATAGGTATGAATTTACAAATGAAGCAGTAATCAATTTTCAGTGAAGTATAAATAGTGCTAATAGATTTTGTCTTGTTTAATGTTGGTAAATATTGATGACAAAGAAATTGTATATTACCACCAACTTAAACCATTAGGCTCTACAAGGGACTCCGAACAAAACACGCATTAATTTAAACTGCAACCAAAGGCTTCCATTGTGGATCTGACAAACACAGCAGATTTAAAGGGATATTAATCAAAATTTAATAGTTAAAATGTGTGTTCATGTCTGATTTCTCCTGTTTTTCTGTGCCTCTTCCACTCCCTCCCCCACAGAAACACTTGAAAGTTGTTTTATTTTAGGTGGGTTACTTGGTTTCTTTCTTTCTCTAATACTTCATGTTAATCATTTTTAGCAGAGCATCATCAACAAAGTTGGATTGTAATTTTTTTTTTTTTTTTTTGCTGTATCTGTTTAGTGTTGTAGAAATATGCGAAACCACATCAATGAACATACAGTTTATAACTTTGGTCCTTTCCCATTTTTCTGAAAAAAGTATAATGTTTTTCAAAGTGAAAGAGATGATAGCGGTTCCCATGAAGTCCATTAGGGACTTTCTGTTGCTATTGATTTTACATGGAAAGCATTCATATACTAAAATGATGGGTGGCAGTATAAAAATCTTAGATGCTTAACTTTAAACATGTGCTTAAATCCATCCCTGTTCAGCAAGTCCTGCAGCACATAATTAAGTGGTTTCCTGAATTGGGGCCAAGCACAATCAAATTAAAAGCCTCAGTTACAGTGTGTTTAAAAATGAAATTATCAAACATGGTTGAGCTCTTTTTTTATTATTGTTGATGCATTTTCATTTTAACTTTTTAGGTGTATTTGGGATTTGCAGTGAACCATATAAAAAGTACGTGTGGAATGGTCAACTGCTGGACATAGTAAAAAACACTGTTCATCATGACTGGCTGTTATATGTTATTCATGGATTTTGTGGGCAGTCCAGTATCCTTTTTACTATAAGATTACAAATATTGGTTTATTGCATTTAAAAGTTTGTGTATGGACAGAAATTCATAGGACAAAAGTTTAATTACTGCATCAGTTGTTACTAAACTATTTAAAAGGATTTTCACATGTATTATGACAGTCATTTAATTAGTTTTGCATTATTTTGCCAGATTTTAAAAACATAGGATCTAAAAAAAGATATAAAATTGGAAAGATAATGTCCTTACTGTGTCTATAAAAGATGAAGGAAAATTCTTAACCCAAGCACACATTTTACAGTAAATCACTGTGTGATAATACTATGGAAAAATAAGGTTCCAATCTTGCAATCACTTCCATGCAGGCAGAGTGCTGTGCCAGTGTGGAGCTAATTGCAGATTTGAGTCCTAGTAGAGCAACTTGACAAACTCCTTTGGGACCAGATGATATTTATCAGGGAGTTCTGAAGTGGGGGGAGGGGGGGGGGAAACTGTGGTAGAGCTTAATTATTCACATAGAGATGTGCTGATATTATTGCTAAAACAGAGGGATTATTTTTTATTATTTTAGGATTGGATTTTCAAATCACTGAGACCTAACAAGTGATAAAATTTACTGAATGCAATGGGACCAGAGTTAAATCGACATTGAGTGCTTTTAAAAATTCCATTCTAAGGCTTTTTAAAAAAAATATATAGATAGATAGATCTACTGCAACACTAGTGGAAAATATATCCAAATCTTAACTTTATACATAAATGATTAATATAAACCTATGCATACATCATTTAAATGAACTGTCCTCTCATCTTAATAGTTAATAAGAATCTAGCATACTTTAGCTGGCTTATTTTAATCTATCATCTTTACCATACACCATTAATATATACAAGCCTATTCATGGGGAAAAAATGAAAGACAAAGGGGAATATGACTATGGATTCAGAATTTAGGTATAACCTTTTGCAAAAGATCTTCTGAATTCATTGTATTCTCTTCCATCTCTCCATTCCCAGACTCTTGTTTTGCAAAAGCGTCTGTATAGGAGTAATTCTGCATGTGAGTTATCCCATTCTTTGTGCATAAATATTTGTAGCTTTGAGGCCTTTAGTATTTAGTATGTAATTTTGCACAGGTAAAGTTATGCATCATAAAACTCAAATAACACTTTTCAAAAAAAAAAAAAAAAAAAAAAAGGTGTTTGTGTGTGGGAGAGAGGGAATACAGTGATACTTATCCTTAAAGTAGAATAACTAGATTTTAAAATAAATTGCCTTGAGACTCAGTTCTTTCAGACAAGTCAAGAAAGAACAATACATCACTTCATGATTATTTTTTTCGAACTACCCTTTAATGCAGGGGTTCAGATAAATGGCTATTGTTGAGGAGCACACAGCACAAGGAGGGTGAGGTTGCAAAGGTGGTCTGAAGCTCCCTTGTGCAGTCCTGTGATTCTGGGGCTGCTGGGTGCAGGGCTGCTTCCCAGGCATAAATTAGAACAGTTTCAAGGCTACTCTAGTTTACAGGAGCAGTTACTGGCCTCAACTGGCCCAAATGGCAATCACAAATCAGTGCTTTTATAGGGGCATCTTGGCTAGTCCCATTGTGCTGCCAGCAGCAGAGATCTGAGTGATATCTTCTTAGCGTATGCACAGTGTGCCTCAGGTGGCATGTGGCCAGGATGGATTACTCAATTTGGTGCACTGGTTGGATCATTAGCTTCCCTGGCCCGGGCCAGGTACTGATGGGGTGTGTGATGTGAAAGCTGAACATAGCCTCTTTGTTGGCTCGGTGTCATAGAGTTGATTCTCCCTCCCCACCCTCACCTCAGTGCCTTGTTATGCCTGCCTTATGGCCAGAATATGCTAAAATGGCAGCACAAAGTGGCCTCTAGAGGATCTGGCCCTCTGTTTTAATTGCATTAACATTAAAACATTAAAAAGCTCAAGATTCCCCCTACATACATGCTTTTAACACCTACTTGCAGCAGATCTTCTTGATGACTAAAATGTTACCAAATGTAGTTCCAGTCTTCAAGGAAAGGTGAATGAAGGACAAATCTGACAATTAGATGTGCGTGTCTCACCTCAGTATGTAAGCAATCAAAGATAATTAAGGGTAGATTAATTCAATACCTGGCAAAGTATAAACTGAAGTCAAATCACCACTGCTTCTGTAGTATGTTTCAGTGGCTTTTACGTAGTCTGATTATTGAAGCTGTTGCAAGTGAACTGCCTTTCCAGAAAAATCATTGGAGGATAACCTATATATCTGATTTGGAAATAAAACTCAGGAGTTCCTAATCCCAGAGTTGACATGGACTCCTCCGGGGGCCTTAGATAAATCTTGTAACAGCTCTGCCTACATTGTTCCTTCTGTAAAATGGAAGTAATATTTATCTTCTTCCGTAAGGTGGTTGTGAGGATTAGCTGATTTATTGTAAAGAGCTTTGAAAATGGAAAGCACTATACAAATGATTGATTGAAAAGGGAATTAATGTCTCTCCCACTTGTTAAAGAAATCTGAAAAAGTAAAAAGGAATTATGTTCACCTGTGTTCTTAGAGGTCTTATGAAATAATATTAAAATAGGGTTTTCATTCAGAAAAAAGCACAATAAAATACATTTTCTTTGGAGTACATTTTTTTTTTTTTTTAACATTGGCCAGGACTAAAGTAAATGAAAGGAAAATAGCTTTGGGAATCATAAAATGTGTAAACCTTAACCTTACTTCCAAGAACTGTTAATATATGGTCGTCCAGTGCATGTCACTCTGATAGCCAGAAGATCAAGCAAATTTGCTGGAACACGTTTTCTAAAGAGAGGAGCAAACTGTGAGGTAAACTAAATCTCTCTCAACTTTCATTTTGTACTGCACTACATGAAGGTCTTATCCTACTTCCTTAATAGAGAGCAGGATTGTGTCCTTAAGGTTTTGGTAGCTTATTCTTCATTTTACAGTTATCACATCCATAGTCAAAATGTCAAGGGGAAAAATGTAAATTTTACTATTTTATGATAATTAAATTAAATATAAGAAATGAAAGCCAGGATAAGAAAAGTTTCTGTTGTAATACTTTAGTGAATATAGTGAGGTATTTACCTGTAAGGTAGAAAAGAAAATTCTGATGAGTTGAAATATATAACAGCAGCAAATGGGATTTAATTTGCTGTAGAGAATTCATGCTGTAGTTACTCATAATTTATTACTGCAAATATGTTGAAATTTTATATAGTTACTCATAGTTCTTTCATGTGTATGCTGGTGCACATTTTCTTTGCACTGTATGTAATAGCTGTTGAAATCCAGTCTGTAGAGAAATAACCCGATATACAGACCTATATTTAGGGCCCAACACTGCAGTGAGATGATATAGATCTTTATGCTCCCTTGTGGTACCACTGGCATCCTCTAGGCTCTGCACAGACATTTGGGTCTATGCTAGTACATCATATTGCAGGATTGGGGCCAGAGGTAGGGAGGCAACCAACTTTTTCATGAATCTGATGATCAGTTATCCAAAGCCTGCCTGACCTCAATCCTAATTATTTATCACCTTGAATCACTACCTAACAATATTTGTTTTGCTTGCATCAAACCAAGTTACAATCAGTCAGACCCCTTCAGGACTAATGCCTCTTCAGCTCCATAATCAGGCAGCAAGCAGATCAATATTTTGGTCATGTGTGATTCTTGGACACATTTAGAACAACTTTTTGCACTAACCCTAGTCTCTGTTTTAAGTTAAATATTTTATAGCGGGATTTAAAAAGGGCTGGACAATTTTGTGACCAATAGTAATGTGTAGCTTTGCATGCTGATACAAAAGTAATCAAAAGGTGGGAGTTACATCAGACATGCCAAACCCACGAAGAAAACACAGAAATTGGCTTGTAAAGTTGCTTGTTGGCTAGTTTTTGGCTTGTAGCTTGTTGCTTCTTTTTTATTGATCGGCTCCCGACAAGCAGGGGCAAGTGGGGGCAAGCAGGGGCAAGTGGGGGAGAGAGTCAGGGGTGCTAAGCGGGCCCACCACAGTCCCAGACTGCACGCCGGGGGATCTAGTCACATAGAGTGTTGCGGTTCTTAGGGATTGACTTCTTTTGGCCTTGTTTTGAAATGGGATTAGCTTGTTTTTTGGCATATTGTGAAAATCGGGGTACTTATTTACCATGTGAAAGTTGGCAACTGTGACCAATTCAGTTCCCTGCTTTGGAATTCTTGTGCTCCTATGATTTGACATCCCTTATTTTTAGTTTTAATTAGTCCTGTCATTTACAGTTGTTGTTTCAGTATCTATGTATGCAGCTCTGAAATGTAATATGTCTACAGTATTTGCATTTTTTTTGTTTGTTTCAGGGGGATGTTGCTAATGAAGTAGAAACTGAACAAATACTTTGTGATGCTTCGGTGATGTCATTTTCTGCAGGGAGCTATTCTTCTTACGTTCAAGTTCGAGGCTCAGTCCCTCTATACTGGTCTCAAGATATTTCGACTATGATGCCTAAGCCACCAATTACATGTATGTTCAATATATTCTTTATGGTAGCCTATGGTAAGCAATGTGTTTTCCTAAAAGAACATGCCAGAGAGAGAATAGGTGAAGGTTAATCTTGTAAAAACTAAAAAAATTGTATCTTTGTTTCTTCACTGTGAAGCTACAATTAAAGATTGACCAGCAATTTTATAAACATCCTGGTTTATGAAAGTGTTCATTAGTTAGCCACAAAAATTAGTTCCAGATTGAAATTAGACATGAGGAATTTGGTGACTTCTTAATATTAGATGTTGTGCCCACAGTGGCCCTTTATTGCCCTAATGTGATAATGCTTGTGGTTGAAGACTGCAGCCTTCTTTGTGCTCATGATTCTGTATCCAAATAGTTATTTATCTGTTTGTCTCCCATGGGAGAACATTTTGGATGACATCTTGGCTCTGTTAACCAATTGAAAAATTCCCCTTAACTTTCATGGGGCCAGGATATATTTGCCCTTTGACTTCAGTGGGACTACTCACATGCTCAGAGTTTAGCACATTCATATGTTCTTTACTGGATTGGGCTTGAGTTTGCTAGTCAGTAACTGTCCCCACCCTTTATATCACTGGCTAGCTTGCACAAGTGCTGCCCCAGTGGGTATCTCTTAAGTGAAAAACATCTCTGGGTCCAGTGCACTGGTTGTGTGTAGAACAGAAGTGGAATGGATGTAAAAGTGAAAGTGGTTACAGAACAGGTAAGTAACAGTTTCTTTCTAGTTATCTAATTTTTGACAAACTAAAAAAATAAAAAATTAAAGGGAAAACCTTTGCTTTTACCCTGTTGTTTCTTTAATGATAGAGAGGTGTGAATTGTATTGATATTATTAAAAAATTAGTAAATCTTTTATAAAAAATGCATTCATAGGAAAGTAACCTTTCAGAATCTGACATTTTCCCCGAATATATTTATTTACTTTGTTCCAGTGGACCAAGCAGATCCATTTGCGCACATAGCTGCACTTCACTTTGATCAAATGCTTCAGAGGTTTGGCTCTCCCATTATCATTTTGAATCTTGTAAAGGTACAGTATTGTTTAGTCATAACTTGGTGTGGTATAAATAAATCAATAAACTTAAAATAAAAATAATTTTAATTATACTAAGTTTTTGCATTTAAAGCCAGATTATAGACTCATTAAAGCCAATGAGAGTTTTGCTGCTTAAATTTGGTTCTGAAAGCTGGCCTTGCACTAAATATAAATTTAATACTAGCTTCTAATAGAAAATGCACATTTTCAGATTAATAAATAACAAGATTACTTGTAGGAAAGCTTGAATGAACAAACAGGTGAAATTCCTCCCTTGCTGTTTTCACTCCTATCCATCGTTAAGCCGGTTTCAATGTATCAGTTGTCCTTCTAACACAGAAGAGTTGGATATGGCTTCCAGTGGAGCTTTTCCATGCAATTTTTAAACAGCCAGAAGGATTACATTTTATATTGAAACACGAGGATCCATTTTGATTGGGTCTGAATGCACTAATTCCATCTCACAATGAGCTAATACCAGCCCACAAATGGAGGATCTTTTTCACAAACCTGTTCCCCTACCCTGGTGTACCTTGCATTATAACTAGACTGCCAGTATAGTTCTCCAGAAATAAAATATCCTTAATGATTGTACACTTCTTGCAATACATACTTAATCTTTCCTTTCAGGCTATTGGAATCACCCCACCTTGAGCAGCAATATTTGAACCATGGGTTTAAAATATGTCCAGACAGTAATACCAGTATGAAGCCTGGAAATCTGTGGCAGAGCCAGGAACTGAATCTAGATATTCTGATTCCAGTCCCCAGTGCTTTAACCAAAAGGCCATCTTTCTTGTTTCTGCTTCACTCTATTTACCACCAAAGTATGCCGCAGTACCATCATATGACTGCAAGAAGTCTTGGTGATAAATTTCCAAACTAAAACTACTGTACCCCATGCAAAACATCTTGAAAAACAGTAAATTCTCCTTTGTCTGTCAGTGTCTAATGCATATCTTAAGCATTTGATAGGCAGTCTGGATGATGATGGAATATTAAATATAAATATTACTTTTAGTCTTCTCATCAAAGAGAGTAATTTAGATATGTATTAAGTGTTGAATATTTTCAGATGCCAACGATAAATAAGTCTTGAAAATATAAGGATCTGTTTGACAGTGAGAGAGTGTGTGACAGACAATATCTGTTGAACAGTATTTGAATTCAATACCTTCATAAGCCAGTCACTTTATTGAAAAGACCAAACAGACCTTGTTTAGCATCCAGGGGGCCCAACTTATTCTGAGAATGAAAACCACTGTAAATACATATATCCCGCACAGGGACCAATTTGTTGCCTCCTATTTTTGGAGGAAGAAGATAGGTGATGGCAATAAGGGTCCAATCATACTAAGAAGTTGCGTGCAAAGAACATTACTCACATTGATAGATTACTGGATTGTGTCTTTAAACAAATGAGCTGAACGAAATTAGGTACAGTTATCTATATAATCTTGGATTTAACTGTATAATTCATGTTTGAATTTATAAAAGGGCATTAATACTTTGAACATAAATTAAAAGGAACACTTGGAAGAGAATAAATTTTGAACTTTTGAATAATTCAGTACAAAAACTGCAGTATATCTATGTAAAATATAATGAAAAAGTGAATGTTTAATGTATGTTTTGCCTCTTAACAAAAAAGTTCAGAGCAGAAAAGGAGGAATTTCATCTTAATGTTTTTGTTACTAACTGCTTCATAACTTTTGTGACAATATGGGTAAAATATGTATGTTTTAAAGAAAATAAATACAATTGTAATAACAATAAAATGATTTAATAAACCTAATAAATTATACAATGCCTATGGAGAAAGGAAATGTAGAAAAGAAATAGTTGCAGAAGAGGTATATGGCTATCGCTGATATACACCTCTACCTCGATATAACGCTGTCCTCGGGAGCCAAAAAAACTTACCGCGTTATATCGAACTTGCTTTGATCCACCGGAGTGCGCCCCCCCCCCCCCGGAGCACTGCTTTACTGCGTTATATCCGAATTTGTGTTATATCAGGTCGCGTTCTATTGGGGTAGAGGTGTATTTTAATTTATTTTTATTTGGATAATACATACTTACAGTACTTGATATAAGAACCATCATATGTCATTTTAGTGTGTTCTTCATTAGATTGTAGTATACTTACTACTGTCTCATAGGAATCTTTCATTTAATTCTATCTGATTTCATATTCTCTCTTAATCTTCTTCATTGTTATTGTACCATTATAGTATGTTGTAGAGATACGTTCAGTTTAGAAAGGATGTCTTATATGCATGCAATATAAGTCTCTAATTAAAAAAAACTGAAAAAATACAAAAGGCTGATTTTGAGAATCTGTAAGCTGAAGTAGTAAATAGCAAAGTCCCATTATTTTCTATTTCTTAAAGCTCTTGTTTGAGTGTGCTTTTAAGAATCAGCACATGAATCTGTGGTAAACAACTTGAGATATACTTTGTTGACAAGAAAATGATTCTCTTATTTATAGATTTAGTTTTCAAAGGCAGCACTAAAATGTGAATCCAGATTCACATGACCCTGACATGTGAATCATTATATGCTTTTATTCACAAGGCTTTTGTAGTGTGGCTGAAAATGTGTCTCTGTAGGTGCTCAATACTAGCATGCTAAAATTAATGCTTTTCTACTACTTATGTGCAGTGGGGAAAATTGTATTTTCCTATGCATGTGAGTGTTGATCCAACTTCAACACAACCACTGAGCATTTTTACCTCAGGTACTCTTACTCTTTGGAGAATTCTTAAAGGTCAGTGAGTTTATAAATGTCTTCTGCTTTTCTGTGCAATGTGGAAAGTGGTAGTAATTAGTAACAAATTGTATGTGCTCTTGCTGGGATTTGTTTATATAAATCCCAGCAAGAGCATGTGAAAAGAACATTATTAAGCTTGCAAAGCCAAGGACTCAAAGTTAAGAGATGTCAGAATTAAGGTTGCCTGTACTTGTCCATCCTGCAATGGGCAAATTCCACTAAGATAGAAGATATCTGTTCTGTTTCAGAAAGTCTCACATCCCAAGCAGGTTCTCAGTTTGTCTTTTCTTCTCTGCAAAAACCCACAATTCAAGAAATACAATGCTGAAGATTCATCTTCTGGAGCAATCTGAGTGCCATTGGATCCAGAAGACCCGAGCTCCAAGACCCATCTAACAGTCAAGTCTATATCTTCCAGTGCTCCATCTAGCACACAGGCAGTTCCGATGATCTCTGCAGAGAAAATAGCACCGAAGGTGGCACACCTGGCTCCAGTGTCAACACTGGCACCAGGGATGGTGGCACAGGTGCCAAAGTCATTGACAGCCCTAACTTTGAATTTGATGCTTCAGATGTAAAAGCAGGGTGCTGAATGGGGTCACCCCAAACACTGATGAAGGACCTCTGTCCTCCATAGAAAACAAAACAAAAAAAAAGGAACCAGAGGCCAAACAACTCTTCTTACTGCCTAATGACTTCTCCTTATAGTCCCCAGACAAGGCAGTAGCCTCAGTACCTATACCAGCACTGGATGATTTCAAGACCTTTCAAGAACTCCTGGTGCAGATCAGAGATGCTCTGGACATTGTGACTTTGGTCATCTCCCAGAAGTCTCGTGAGCTGCTTATCATATTGTTGACCACTGGTCTCACCAGGATTGCCCTCAACATGAAATGAAAGCCTCCTAGATCTGGCAAGAGCTTTGTGGCAAATGCCAACAACTTATAACACCATGAGTGAAACATGTAGAGAAATAATACAGGTATCCTCCCCACACCTGGGATTCAAGTACTTTTACACCCACCAGGACTCATCTAAGGACAAGGATCCTAGACGCTTAGATATTTTTGGAGCAAGGCCAACTGCCAGGCTTTATTGGCCAAATATGACTTTTTAACAATGGACAGGGTGACACCTTTCCAGGCCAGGCTGCCTCACAAAAGAGAGAGGAGCTGAAAAACATTAAAAAAGAAGGCCAACTGGTGGCCAAGATAGCCCTGCAGGCAGCGATGAATACCTGTGACATGCCATCCAAGTCTATGGCTACCTGCATGTGACCATGCAGAGAGTTGTGTAGCTTCAAGCCTCATGTATCCCTCACAAGGTACAAGCCATGAATGATGGCTTGCTCATTGAGGGCTCAGAGATGTTCATCGAACTAACTGATAGCACCCTACATTTACTGGAAGATTCCAAAGTAACCCTGTGCTTGCTGGGGATCTACACTTCCCCATCCTCAACCACACAGCCCTCAGCCATTGCACCAGCGAGACCATGCTCCCTATCTTACCACAGACAAATGTAGTACCCTGACAGAAACGTTTGAGGTAGAGCAAGGGGAGTCAACTCTCTTCGACTTCGGCCCCACATTCCAAAGTGATAGTCTATCAGAAAATTTGATGGGAGGTCAAGATCTGCTTAGGAACCAATTCAGAGAGCACAACCTTTGGAAGCCACCTGAACCCATTCCACTGGGTGTGATCTGCTGGAGATAGTAGCCTGGGGTTACCCCATCACCATCCCTCTTCAGGGATCCTGGTCATGAGAGCCTATTACAAATAGAAGTGGCCTCATTCCATCACATGACATCATGTTGATACCCACGTAGTTCATCAGCAGGGTGGAAACCTTTAGATCCACTCTTAGGTCTGCCATTTTCAGTTTACAGAGTAACTGATAGCACTAGTAGGTTATTAACCTCTTTATGGACCAGCACTGAGAGAGATGGGACACTTTGCCAGCAGGTTTTGGAGATATTTGTTGACAGCAGAGGCTGTGAAACTCAAGAATCTCTTCTTCCATTCCAAGCCTGAGGGAAGTGTGCTCTAGGGCAGCGGTTCTCAACCTTTTTCTTTCTGAGGCCCCCTGTAACATGCTATAAAAACTCCATGGCCCAGCTGTGCCACAACTGTTTTTTTGCATATAAAAGCCAGGGTCAGCGTTAAGTGGTAGCAAGCAGGGCAGTTGCGGGGGGCCCCACACCACAGGGCTTCAGCTTCAGCCCTGATGGTCAGGCTCAGGGCCCAGGGCTGCAGTCCTGCACGGTGGGGCTTTGGCTTTCTGCCCTAGGAAGTCTAATGCTGGCCATGCTTAGCAGACCCTCTGAAACCTGCTCTTGGCCCCCCAGGCTCCTGGTTGAGAACCACTGCTCTAAGGGGCATAGACTCTACTGCCCATTCCCCCAAGCTGACCCTTTCTATGCCATCCTCTCCCAGTCTTATCTACCCCAACTCTGACTCCTTGGCCCAGTCCCATAGTCCCGTTCTCCTCACATACTCAATCCCAGTTTCCATTCCTCAAGCCTGACCCCTTCAGACTCCAGAACCAGTTTCCCACTGCTACCCCTCAGTTTCCTTGCCCAGGCAGTCTCAGTTCTCTCCCCAAATCCCTGATTTGTTGGTCTCTTTCCTCCTGGCTTTGTCACCCCCACTGACTCCCAGTCCCATCCGATTTGTGTGTCCTCACCTCCCCTGACTTCTTGTCACAGTCTCTGTGCCCAGCTAGTCCCAGTTCTCCCCCGCTCCGCCCCTGCCCCAGCTCTTTGTCAGATGTCTCCCTTTCCACCCCAGCCCTCTGGTTCCCAAACTTAGTCTTCTTGCCCAGCCAATCCCAGTTTACACCCTAGCCCCAGTCTCCATCCCTCAGGTTCCTTGTCCCAATCTACTCACCAAGTCCTCCCTCCACCCTGGCTCTTGTCCCCTCTGTATTTGAATCAGATGACTTCCTCCTTCATACTGTCTTGGTGCCAGCAGGTGGGGGGAGGGGAGGTTTGCTTATAGAGACCACAGGAGAGACCGGCTTCCTTACTCAGTTCTGGTACCTGGCCCCATCCCAGCCCTCAGCAGCCATTATAGCAAAAGTCTTCTTTAGCTCTGGGATGGAGCATGCTCACTGCTCTGTGGAACAAGTGTATGCAAAGTCTGGTCAGCACTAGGAACTGGGAGAAGATGGAGCATGGTCAGTGAGGATGGATTCTTTAGAGATTTAAGCTATTAAACTCTAGCAAGTCTTTGAGTATGTGAAAACGGATTTTTTTTCCAGAGGCTTATAACTTGGCCACATTTGGGCAGATTTTCAAAAGGCTTGTTTCTGACACAAAGGGTACCACTGTCCTATTTCAAGCCCCTGTTCCAAAGCATGGTGGTGCAAGAACTTTTCAAAGAAAAGACCACCAAAATTTTTTTAACGTGGAATAACTTACTTTCTTCTAGTCTTGTTCTTGGAAACCATTGAACGGTTTTGGTTGAGCCTTTTAAAAAAAAAAAAAAAAAAATTCAGCCTGAGACAGGCACCTAGCATGGAAAATTTCAGCGAGCACAATTAAAACTTTACTCCTGGGGGAATTCTGCACCACTGTGCAATGCAGCATTTGTACAGAAATTCATGTCGTGTCTCCCCCTCCTCCCCCTTCCAGTTTGGGCTTGCAGAGCAGCTGGAGGCCATTAGGGGCCACTGGGCTCTTCAGAGCCCAGCTTTCCAGCTCTCAGTGAGCAGTGCACCCAGCCCAGTGGGGATCAAGGCTCTGTACGCTCTGGCTGTCCGGCTTGATCCTCATTCGCCTGGGGAAGGGAGGGGGCCCATGAGACCTGTCTCTGGCAAAGGGTGATGCAATTTAAACCCATTGCTTCTTGTCCTATCCTCAGAGGTTAAGGAGAACAGTTTTTCTCCCTTTCCTTGTAACAACCTTTTATGTACTTGAAAACTGTTATGTCCCCTCTGTCTTCTCTTTTCCAGACTAAATAAACCCAATTTTTTCCATCTTCCCTCATAGGTCATGTTTTCTAGACAGGGCCGGCTCCAGGCACCAGCCGAGCAAGCTCGTGCTTGGGGCGGCAGATTCTACGGTGCCAGGTCTGTAGCAAGCCCGGCAGGGCAGCCCACGTCCTTCCCTCCCCGCCGACCGGAGCGGCGCGGAGCCCTCCTGGCAGGTGGCGCGGCGGTCGGGGCCGCGTGGGGAGCACCCCGCTGAAACCCTGGCTGCCTCCTTTCTCTCTCTCCCCCCGCTCCCTCCTCCTCCCCCCGCTAGCCGCAGGTTTTTTTTTCCTGGTTTGCCGCTCTGGCCGCGCCGCAGCTGTTGGTTTTTTGTTTTTGTTTTTGTTTGTTTTTGTTTGTTTTTGTTCTTGCTTTGCCGCTCCGGCCACCCCGATTTTTTTTTTTTTTTTTGCTTGGGGCAGCAAAAAAGCCAGGGCCGGCCCTGTTTCTAGATCTTTAAACATTTTTATTGCTCTTCTCTGGACTTTCTCCAATTGGTGCACATCTTTTCTGAAATGTGGCTCCCAGAATTGGACACAATACTCCAGTTGAGGCCTAATCAGTGTGGAGTAGAGCAGAAGAATTCCTTCTCGTGTCTTGCTTACAACACTTCTGCTAATACATCCCAGAATGATGTTTGCTTTTTTTGCAACAGTGTTGCACTGTTGACTAATATTTAGCTTGTGATCCACTATGATTCCCAGATCCCTTTATGCAGTACTCCTTCCTAAGCAGTCATTTCCCATTTTGTATGTGTGCAACTGATTGTTCCTTCCTAAGTGGAGCACTTTTCATTTGTCCTTATTGAATTTCATCCTATTTACTTCAGACCATTTCTCACTTCTCCTGTCTTTCTTTCCTCTCCCTCCCCCCACTCTTCACTCTTTTTCCCCCCCCCCCATTCCTCAGAAGGTTATGCTGCCCACCTCAGCAGTATCCATTGATAGCTATGTTTCCTGCAGATTCTATACATAGCATCTTGTAGTTCTAAGTAACAATCTTACTTGTTAAAATGTACAGCTTTTTTCTGTCTATCTAGTTTTTAAATCTGATCTAGTTTATATAATAGTGAACATCAGTAGTGCCTATTATAGTTAAGAGTTGCAAAACAGCTTCCACTTTTAGTCACTATTGACAGAATGAGAACATTCTGAAAATTCGCCTTTTGGGGTTAAACTTCCTATGCTTAGTCTCTGATCATAAATAATTTTTGGAATGTTGTAGGAAAATTCCTCCATAAATGTTTCTCAGGCGTGTACAGAGAGTGAAAATACTTTTCGCTCTTTAAAATAATAATAATAATAATAATAATAATAATTCTTAACATGCTTTTTGAGCAATGTTACAGCAAAAATGGCTTATGTTAGAAACTTGTCATGAAAGTAGTCATCGTTAAGGTACTGTTTGGTTTGAAAAATATTACTTTTGGTTTAAAAAGGTACAACTATTTAAAAATTATTTCTACGTGCACAGTAGAAAATGTCCTTTAGTACAGAGTAAAATAAAGATACACTGCACAGTGTGTAACAAGTTAAATGTTCATTTGTTAATTTGAAAAAGCTACAAGAACACTATAGCTAGTCTAAACAACTCTGGAGTGAGAGAGCTTATGAGATCTGCTGGTGGAGCTTGTAAGTTCTAGAACTGAATTAGCTTCATTTTCCTCCCCTTTTCCTCCTTTCTATCCTCTTTATTTCCTCTTAAAAAGTTATGTAGGAAATGGAATGAAAAGCTCTGTTAATGCAACCTTGGATTCCATACAGAAAAATCTGATATCAAAATGTTCAGATTCCAGCACTTTTATTAACTCTTTGTTGCCAGGGTGGATATAAATCAATTAAAAATCGATTTTTAAAAATTTTAATTGAATACAGATTTATTTTAAGAAACCCGGTTTATAATCAAACTTGAAATTGACAGCCTCTGTTAAGGCCTGGGCTTACTATAATTGGTTAAAATTTCATTTTAAAAAATTTCATTTAAAAAAAAAATTAAACAGTACATGTTTGCTGCCAGACTTAAAGGAGTGCTACCACTGAACAGTGAAAGTCACTGTGTGAGCACCTGGAACCAGACTTTGTTGAACTGCCTAAACCAGCTTTTAACATCAATAGCCTTTTCCGCAGAATATTTTCTTCATCTTAATTTATTCAACTAGTTCAGTTCAGTGACTGGTTCAGTTGAAGTTAAACCAATTGGGAGTTGAAAAATCAGGAAAGTTTGTTCCTTTCCTAAAAAAATCAGGAGAAATCCTTTCAATCTTTGGATAAAAAGCAGGTGTGAGAGAATGAGATCTACTAGTTCTAAAGCAGAGGTGGGCAAACTACGGCCCGCGGGCCACATCTGGCCCGCGGGACCCTCCTGCCCAGCCCCTGAGCTCCTGCCCTGGAAGGCTCACCCCTGGCCCCTCCCCCGCAGCCTCAGCGTGCTGCGCCGCCGGCGCAATGCTCCAGGCAGTGTGGTAAGGAGGCAGGGAGCAAGGGGGGTTGGATAGAGAGCAGGGGAGTTCGAGGTGGTGGTCAGGGGGCGGGGGGTGTGGATGGGGGCGGGCGGTCAGAGGGTGGGGAACGGGGAGGTTGAATGAGTGCAGGGGTCCTGGGGGGCAATCAGGAAGAAGGGGGGGGGGGGTGGGGGGGGGAGAAGCGGGGGGGATAGGGGGTAGGGTCCGGGCCACGCCTGGCTGTTTGGGGAGGTGCAGCCTCCCCTAACTGGCCCTCCATACAATTTCTGAAACTCGATGCGGCCCTCAGGCCAAAAAGTTTACCCGTCCCTGTTCTTAAGTTTTGAAGGGCATGGTGACCAGAAACAGTCAGTTCAATTCACTACTTTCTTTATTTAATAAATCAGTTAGTTTTTAAATGCAAAACGTGTTTTGATAATTTATTATGTATCCAGCTCCGAAGGTAGTTTTATTTAACTAATAAAAAAATAAAATGCTGTTTTGTGCATTTTAATTGAATTTTAATTTCTATCCAAATAGAGCTTGACACAAATCACAAGTAACAAATTAACCTAGTAAATAAGAAAGGCATCTTTCACTATTTTCTAATATTATGAAAAATGTAAAAATTAAGAGTCTAAATAAATGTTAATTAAGCTATGTAATTGTTTAAACAAATGTATATAGATATAGTGTATCCTCCCGGTTAGCTAAAAGAAGCACCAAATTTAGTGTAAAGGCTATATTTAGTTACAAATCAATATGCTTTAATGGTTACCAACCCAAAGAGAATCAATCTTACTTTCAGAAAACAACTAAAAAGTAGAAATATGAAACAAGTTTAAAAACGATGATTTAAACCAAGGTTTCCTGCTTGCTGATTTCAATATAACAAAAATCAGTGATTTAAATAAATCTACCCATTTTTTGCACATATATAGTATGGCTATTCTTACTTTTCTGGATAAATATATTTCATCATATAATTCTGTTTATCATAGATTATAAAGCCTAATATACTATTTAGAACTTTACTGAATTTCCTGATGTTTGGTCATTTTTAACTGTCTGCCTTAATATTGCATAAACACTCCCCTGGCCTTTCCTCTCTTCCCCCCCCCCCCCACTCTTTTCTTATGCATGCTGCTTTTTCTTCCTGTTTTATACCTATAAACTATGAAATACTAAAATCAGGGATGGGTGGGTGGGTGTGTGTGTGTGTGTGAGAGAGAGAGATTGTATATGAACATTTTAACATTTAGACCTGTTAGCTCAAAAATGTTAATACTAATTTTTTCTGGCTTTGGTTAAGGAACGTGAAAAAAGAAAGCATGAAAGGATTCTGAGTGAAGAACTTGTTGGTGCAGTGACATATCTCAATCAATTTTTACCCCCAGAACATGCTATTGTGTATATTCCTTGGGATATGGCCAAATACACAAAAAGGTGGGCAAATTCTTTCTCTGTATGGATGTCATCATAGTTCATAAGTGATCAGGGACGGGGATAAATATTCTTTAAATTTCTTTGCTATATCTTGCCAGTGTGAGGGTGGCTTTAGGAGATCAGAACATTTCTATAGGTGTCAGGAGGGAGGAAGTTCTGTTTCATGAAGGATTTTGAGATTTCAAAATTTGGTCTGTTCCAAATGGGAGTGAAAACCAAAAATTTGAAATTCTCCAAAGGAAAATTTGGGGTAAAAAAGCCTTATTACAGGTCAATTGAAATGTTTTGACAAAATCATTTTGTTTTTATTTGTATTATAATGCAAAATTAAATTTTGAAACCGTCATTTCAAGGCAAAACAAAATCAAAACGTACCATTCCAAAAATGTGGAAGTAGGATATTTTGACGTTATCAGAACTTTTTTCTAGTTTTCTTCCAAAAAGATATTCAGGTGAAATCAATCTGATTTCATGAATCTTTTTGATTTCAACAGAACTACCCATTCTGACACAATATAGCTCTGCCTAAGTTTCTCTAAGTCACCCCTATTTTATCATGATGTATTTTTATCAGTCAGATGATTTGCACCTCTGCAGGCCTTTTAACACATGCCATTTTTGTCTTCCACAAGCATCTTTATCTGTAGTTACCAATGCTGCTGTTTCAGCCTAATTTTGAAAATATGTGTTTTTCTTCACTGCCTTTGTGCATTCCCATTTGTGGAATATGGCACCTGCATGTTGAGCCTGTGGAATTTCCTTGAAAAGCCATGTCATTTGGGAGGTTCATGAGTGATCTAGGATGAGGGTGACATCATTGCCCTACACTATGTAAGGCAGCACATCTTCCAACTGCATCAGTTCATTGCTGCAGAGAGCTAACTGAACCTTGCTTTTATGTCCTCAGGCTAGATTATTATAGTCTAATTCTTTTTATCCTTCAGTAATTAACAATTTTTAGTTAGCGTAGTATGGGTTATCGTAGCCTAGATATCTACCTTGGGTAGTCCCTAGCCCATGAGTCCTGTAGGAGCTTCAAGAAATGTGTCATGTCCATGTCAGATGCCTCATGTGCCAGGGTTGGGGGAGAGACCGTGAATCCCAGTGTGTGGTTAGTCATGTCTTCACTTTCCACACAAGAAGGGAGACACATTTGAGGCTTCAGACTTGCTGTCTCAAAAGCCCACATCTATCTACTCCAGCTGCTTAGCTGAATATAGAGGAAACTCCTGAAGGCTGGAAGAATGCTAATGTGTCAATATTCAAAAAGGGGAAGTGTGATGACCTGAGTAACTATAGGCCAGTTAGTCTGTCATCAGTCCCAGCCAAAATAAGGGGAAAAAGTCGATACGTGATTCAATTAATAAAGAATTAAGATAGGAATATAATTAATATAATATAACCAGTAAACATGTTTTTTATTAAAAATAAATCTTGTCAAACAAACCAGATTTCATTCTTTGAGATTAAGGTTTGGTTGCTAAAGGTAACTACAATGCTTATACTTTTGGAAAGCATTTGACTTAGTACCACCACATGACATTCTGATTTTAAAAAATTGGCAGTCTATACAGTATTAATAAAGCACATGTTAAATAGAGTATGAACTGGATGACTGATAGATATCCAGAAGACATTGTCAATGAGGTTTCATCATTGAACGGGGACATTTCTAATGGGGTTTTACAGTGATTGGTACTAGGCCTGAAGCTATTCAACATTTTCATCAGTGATCTGGAAGTAATTATAAAATCACTGCTGATAAAATGTAGATGATGCAAAGATTGATAGAATGGTAAATTTTAATCATTTACCAATGTCCCTTTTTAATTATGTGAAGTAAGCAAAACTGGCATGAAAACATTGCTATTGCTGTAATGTCTGGTCAGTAGATATGGACATGGGTGTGAACTGCAAGTTTTCTTACAAAGAAAATCACTGACAGGAGACTTTCCAACCAGTGAAAATTAGAGAGGAGTATTCAATATTTGTTTTTTCTCCCCATAGCAAACTGTGTAATGTCCTGGATAGATTGAATGTAATTGCGGAAAGTGTAGTGAAGAAAACAGGATTCTTTGTAAATCGTCCTGATTCCTACTGCAGCATCTTGCGGCCAGATGAAAAGTATGTATGAAAACAAGAAAAGTAAAAAGGGTGGAATGAGTTTGGGGGGTGGGGGGGGGGGGAGTATACATAAACCTGTGTGTGTGTGTGTATGTATATATATATACACATTAGGAATATTTCATGTGTATAAGCAGTGCGTGTGCATATGCATATATATATGCATATGCATATGCACACGCACTGCTTATACACATGAAATATTCCTAAATCCCTGCAGTATGTACTCTCTCTAACATGGCTTTTTAAGGATTGCAGTAATGTGAAAATTATAATTTAATGTCTAGTTAGAGTGAAAAAGACTGCAACCAAAGGGACATAATCTATAATTATCCACACATTGAACAAGTGTAAAATATGCCGCTAATTATGCTACTTGTATCTTCAGGGTAAATGTGTACTTGTGAAATTTGGTGTAGTTGGTTGTTCTTGCTACAATAAACACTTTACAAATTAAGTCTGAAATGTTCATTTTCCCCCTTTATATTTAAGCAGTTCATGAATTCTTGAAAGATATAACAAACAGTTCTTTGTTCTGAGAACAGCTTCTTTTGCTGTTTCAGGGCATGCACTTCATGTTGTATTGCATGATTGAAAACAAGATATGCAGTATCTGAACAGATAAAGCAAGCACAATTTTGAATTTAAAGAAAGCATTTTCTAAGGAGTGCCAGGAAATATACCTGTCATCTAAACTTGCCAGTTCCTACTCTTGTATACATGATTGTAAGAAATTCATATTTTTAGAAAAAAATAAAAAAATGTCTAGGGAAGACAGATTATTATTTATTATAACTTTTTAGAACATTACAGAAGTTATCTGATACACTGTATGTTCCCAAATCTCTAAACTGCAAATAAGTTATTTAATTTTCAAATTAGTGATAAAATGGGGGTGTGAAATCAGTTTTTACTTTGAAAGCTCAATTCGGCCCTCATTGATTTATGACATAATTGAAATTTATGTATTTGATGTAGTTTATGTAATTTTTTTAGGCTTATTACAGAAAATTCCTTCAACCTGTCCATAAACATTAGTTAAAAAATATTTTTATGTGATCACTTTCCCAACTTGGGGGGAATCTCTGTATTCTATTAAGGTCTATAACTTGCATTTTGGTTTGGAGGTGGGTAGAAGCATATTGTACTTGGCTTTCTTGGGCTAATTTGTTGTGAGCCTTAGCACCAGGGCTGGCTCCAGGGTTTTGGCCGCCCCAAGCAGCCAAACAAAAACAACAACAACAACAAAGAAGCCGCGATCACGATCTGCGGCGGCAATTTGGCGGGAGGTCCTTCGCTCCAAGCAGGAGTGAGGGACCGTCCGCTGAATTGCCGCCGAACGGCTGGACGTGCTGCCCCTCTCCGAAGTGGCCGCCCCAAGCACCTGCTTGGTAAGCTGGTGCCTGGAGCCGGCCCTGCTTAGCACATGCTTATTCCAATACTGGATTTCTTGCATTGCAAGCTAATTGCAACACATGTCCTACCAGATATGTATAGTCACATTGTTTTCACCCACTCATGTGTATTTTCAATCACTCAGAGATTTCAAACTCATTTTTAGCAGGTTATTAAATTCTTCCCTCTATTTCACTGAGCCAGACACATATGACATGACCTATAATCCTTACATTAAGTAAACTTTGTAAGGCATGGTATTTTGTTTCCCTTCCAGATGGAATGAACTGGGAGGTTTTGTTGTTCCCACTGGTCGCTTACAGGTATTGAAATAATACTGGTTTATTATTACAACAAAGTTTTATTGATGTAAGTCAGTAGTCTGATAGGACAGGATGCTTCCAAAGAGCCATCTACCATAGGTGCAGCAGGAAGTATTGTTCATGAATCAGTAGATGATTGTTTCTCCTCTGAGTCAGTACTTTACTAATATAAATATATATTTTACAGTAGCGCCCAAAGGCCCCAAATGGGTTTAGGGCCACACTGTCTTTGGATGGTGCTAGAAAAAAATGTGCTGCTGGAAATATCTTCTTGCAAATGAAATCTGAGAAATATATTAAATTTTAAATTTAGTTTCCATTTCTGAAATTAGCAATAGTGGTACCAGTCTCGCTGAAAGTTGCTATCCTTTGTAACATTAACAGTACATAGGCAACAAGCCACACAGTACAGTGCTTTTAATAATTTTTTACATCTTGTCTTACAATCAGAAAAAATGTACTGTTCAATATTGAAAAAACTGCATTGTTCAAACATTAAAATTTTAGTTGAGTGTGGATTAAACATGCTTTATTCTGATAGTAAATTCATGTACATGGAAACAAGTATTTAAAAGCATTCTCGTCTTCACATTGTTTCACATTGTATAATTATGGTTACAATCAAAAATTAAACAGGCAATTTGACTCAAAATACTACTCTATGTATAGCATGGTGAAAGAATTACTGGTTTATGATTTTAAATATGGATGTCATGATTGTATATTCTGCACACAAGATACAATGTTGCTGAAGCATTATTTCCTTCTACCTATGATCATTTATAATTTTATACTTTACATAATCTAGGGAACAAATGCTCAATTTCATATTAACAGAACATCAAGGGTCTGATATTTAAGGATAAATAGCTGAGTGAGCCTAATTTTAATCTCTCTAAAAGAAAGAAGAACATGCAAGCCATTTGAATGTTGCCTTGATTTATACATCTTCAAGTATTGCACGGATACCTGTGTGTAGTGTATTAACAAAATAAGCCATAAATCAGATATCATTCATATGAAAATATTATATGGTATTTATGCTTTCAGCTCTTCAGATTATAAAATACGAAGCCTTATGTGGGCATTATGTAATTGAAGAACACAGGCACAGGTGGTGTTTAGAAAGATATGCAGGTTGTAATCTTTAACAGAACTTGTACACCTGTTGCCTATGAATAGGAGTGTTGAAAATATAAACACCATTGTACTATGGCCATAGCAATATGATAGCATGTTTTGTTTTTTATATTTCAGTCTTAGTAGCAAGACTTAAAAATGGAAACTTTATTTTTGCATTGCAGTGGCACCCAACATTTTTTTGCAATAAATCATAAGTGTGTTTATGAGAGGGAAGAAGAGTTTAGTGTTTCAGGAAGCTGATAATAGTGAGACTCTTTTGAATTGAAGCTTTAGCAGTTTTCTGTAACATAGACAATTGCAGCCTAAATGATTTAAGATCTTGACCTAATCACACAAGATTTTGAATAATTAAGTATTTGAGTTTTGACAGGTTTATTAGGAAACCAGGAGAACAATTCCCTTGTGGAGTAAGCATGAATGTAATGATTGGGAACTGGTTGAAGAATCTCCCATTTATTCTTTCTTCTTTCCTAGACTGGTGTTCTTCGAACCAATTGTGTTGACTGTTTAGATCGCACTAACACAGCCCAGTTCATGGTGGGGAAGTGTGCGTTAGCCTATCAGCTCTATTCTTTGGGGTTGATTGATAAACCCAATTTGCAGTTTGACACAGATGCTGTTAGGTAAGATATTTCACTGTTAGTAAAATATGTTGTTGTTTTTTTCCTGGCATTAATTTTGTAACAAATATTAAGCAGTTATCTTTTTCTGTGGCTTTTTATATTTTGTTGTTTTCATAATTTTTCTTTAAGTGAAATTACTTGTGTTTAAATCAAATAAATGTTCAGATCTTTTTTTTCCCAGCTAACTAAACTATCCATTCATCCCTCTGTATGACATTTAACACAGAAATCAATGTAACTTCAAGATTACCTTTATTTGATTAGTATGCTTATCAGGCTCCTTTCAGGATAACAAAACTGAGCACTTCTCTTTTGATGCTTAAACTTCAAACTTGAAAACTCTGTCCTTTAAATAAACATAATAAAAGTGTTTTATAAAGCTTTTAATTTTTGCTTTGCAGTTTGCCTTTAAAGTGAGCTAAGCATAATTTTTTTTGCCAGATGCTCCCAGTAACCAGAAATACATTTTAACTTATTTTTCTTCATTTTCTTTTCTACAGTATCTTCTTGGTGCATTGAAGTGTGTGTGGGGGGGGGGGGGGAATGCATCCTTCTGCAACCTCCCTTTGAACATTTTCAGATTATACACATGTGCCTTTGATACTGAAGTTGGAACCCTCTGAATATTAGTGACCATTAAAGCTTGCAAGAGTGTTCTCTCAGGGATTTGGACATTTGGGCCTGATTGTGTAAATATGAGGGACAATTGTTTTCCTTATTACTGTAATAGAGACCTCTGAGCTCACGGCTTCAGGTAGTTAGTTTAGTATTTCTTGCATAGTGTAGCTTATTGGAGCAGCAGAATTGAGGGAGATATTTCCATTGTGTGTGTTTGTTTTAAAGTAAAGATAGGATTTTATGATTAATAGTCATTGTTGGTGTGTATGCTGATGGGGTGTTTGGTTTGTTCATAATACTGACTCTAATCAGTTTGGTGTTCTTAACTTCCCTGTTAGCTCTGCTTGAATTTCCTGATGGCAGATTCAAAGCATTTGGGGTTTGAGGTGAATCTCCCGTAATGGGAAGATGCCAGTCTCAGACCAACATGCTTGCCTTCATTGTTTTGGAAAAAGACATAGCTACAGTCTTTATCTGGTAGTTCCACAAAGGGGGAAGTCCTAGGGGGAAAATGGCTCCTCCACGTCTCCCTCAACTTTACTGCAATCTTGGCTAAATGCTTTGGCATCAACAGTTATCTCCGCACAAGGGTGCTCGAGGGAAGGAAAGTGAGTCAGATCTGCATTCTGCTTCCAAGAAGCCTAAAGAGAAGACTGCTGGATCTCTGGAATTGCAGGATCCAGAGATGGTGATGCATATAAAGAAGAAGAAGCACCACATATCTGAGAGGTCCCTCCTATTCTTATTCCCATTCAAAGAGTCACAATAAGCATAGATCTGGGAAAACCTTTGTTACTAGAGGGTTTAGTGGCCTTCCTATTGAAACAGATTGAACAACTTTCAATCCCAGAGACAGACCCCTTTGGAACAGTCACCTGCTCAATACCACAGATCTGTCACACAACCATATTTCTCCAAGCAGAAGGGAATAGAGGCAGAAGAAACTGTTTTGTTGCTTTGCCTTTGAGGCATCAGGTTTGCTGGGACATCAGAAAACCTCCAAACAATATTACCCTTGCAATTTCTTTTGATCTTCCACTTCGTTGGCCCCTTTTCTCTTGGGATTGAGGGTTTTTTTACCTTTTGGACAGTTGTATGACTTACTGTTGTGCTTGCTGTATACTTGTTTCTGCTTTTTGAAGAGAGATCAAGATGTGTTACTTTATGTGGCCTTCTCTGTATGGATATCTGCTTCAATTATTATGTTTTTTAAATCTCTTCACTTGCTGAATGATTTTTAGATTGGATTTTCAGATTTACTTACCAGAACAGTGGAGGAATTATTTGAGATCATGCACAGAAGATCCTTCTATACATCTTCCTCCTATGCATCTACCAGAACTTTAATTTCTAGGAAGGAAAGGGAAAAAAAATTCTGAAAATTCTCATAATGCCAAAAAGCCAGAATAAGCAAACCTAACTGTTTTTGAATAAAATAAGACAGGGTACTATGCTAGTTTCCATCGTTTTCTCAACTCTAAGTCCAGAAACAGATTTGAACTTTAGAAAGTTATTATATAGTAGCCAGAAATAATGTGCTATATGACAGAAGTATTTGACTCCTATCATTTGTATACTGTTGACCTGCAAATCTGCCACTCCACACTAATCTGTTGTCTTTTTTATCTATTTCCACATCTCATCCTTTCTCCCTCTGACATCTCTTTTTGGAAGGTTAAAACTGACCTTATTTTTCTGCCCAATCCTTTTTCTCTTTCTCTTTTCTCCATTACTACACCATCATCCTTCCTTGGGGTCACCTTTGACTCCTTCCGCTCATCCTCCTATCACATCTAGGCTATGTTTAAAGCTTTCCACTTCCCCTCTGATGCAACTTTTTTTTCTCTCCCACAATATATCCAGTCCTAATTTCTCATTTTGATTAAAGCAGTCGCCTCCTCTCTGATCTCCCTGACTTTCACAGAACATCTCCCATTTCCAGTCTTTCTGAAATGCAGCTACTAAAATTACCCTCCTATATATTTGACCACATTCACCTTTTTTTTTTTTTTTTTGAAGCTCTCCCTTCTGTACTGCATCACATTTATGCTTGTCTTGTCCCTAGTTAACGCTGACTCTTACTGTCTGACTTAGTAATGAGACAATGTTTTGATATATTCAGACTTTCAAAGTTATTAATCTTTTTTAAGGTCTTTAAAAAAAACATAAGAATGATCATATTGAGTCAGAACGATGGTCCATCAAGTCCAGTTTCCTGTCTTTCAACAGTGGCCAATGCCAGATGCTTCAAAGCGAGTGAACAGAACAGGCAATCATTAAGTGATCCATCCCCTGTCATCCAGTGCCAACATCTGGCAGTCAGAGGCTTAGGGACACCCAGAGCATGGGGTTGTATCCCTGACCATCTTGGCTAATAGCCATTGGTGGACCTGTCCTCCGTGAACTTATCTAATCCTTTTTTGAACCCAGTTATAGTTTTGTTCTTCACAACAGCCCTGGCAACGAGTTCCACAGGTCAATCCCATCTGGTCCTGGAGATTTTTTTTACTGTTTAATTTAGCAATTTGTTCAAAAACCTCCTTTGTTGACACCCTCCATCTGGAACAGTTCTTCAGATTTGTCACCTAAAAAGAATGGCTCAGGTGTGGGATTCTCTCTCTCTCTCATCCTCTATAGTGAAAACCAATGCAAAGAATTAATTTAGCTTCTCTACAATAGCTTTGTCTTCCATGAGTGTTCCTTTAGTATGTCGATCGTCCAGTGGCCACACTGATTGGTTTGGCAGCTTTCTGCTTCTGATGTACTTAAAAAGTTTTTTGCTCTTAGTTTTTGAGTCTTTTGCTGGTTGCTCTTCAAATTCTTTTTTGGCCTTCCTGATTATACTTTTACACTTGACTTGCCAGAGTTTATTCTTCTTTCTATTTTCTTCATTAGGATTTGACTTCCTTTTTTAAAGGATGCCTTTTTGCCTCTAATCACCTCTTTTACTCTGTTGTTTAGCCATGATTGCATTTTTTGGTCCTCTTACTATTCTTTTTAATTTGCGGTTTACATTTAATTTGAGCCTCTATTATGGTGTTATAGTATTATGTGTCCATTAAGCTTGTAGGCATTACACTTCTGTGACTGTATCTTTTAATGTATGTTTTAACTAGTGTCTTCATTTTTGTGTAGTTCTTCTTTCTGAAGTTAAATGCTACTTTTTTGGTATTTCCCCTCCACAAGGATGTTAGTAATAGCAACCATAATATAATTAAATTTGAGTGGTTCAGCTATATTCACCTCTTGGACCACCTGTGCTCCATTTAGGACTAAATCAAGAATTGCCTCTCCTGCAGTAGTTCCAGGACTAGCTGCTCCAAGAAGCAGTTATTAATGGTGTCTAGAAACTTTATCTCTGCATCCCATCCTGAGGTGACGTGTACACAGCCAATATGGGGATAGTTGAAATCCCCCATTATTATTGAGTTTTCTATTTTTGTAGCTTCTCTAATCTCCCTGAACATTTCATGGTCACCATCGCCATCCCCATAAGGTGGTCGATAGTATATTCCTACTGCTATACTCTTATTATTGAAGCATGGAATTTCTAGTCACAGAGATTCTATGGCACTGTTTGATTCATTTAAGATTTTTACTATATTTGACTCTGCTTTCTTACACATGTAGTGCAGATTGTGCTTACTGGTGTTATCTCTGTTTTTGTAAACTGGCAGCAATATATAGGAGAAAAAATATTTCATTTAATCAGGGAAAAAATCTAGGTATCTCAAGAATTCCACAGTAGTTACTTAAAATGAATGAATTAAACTTTTAATATTTGGGAAAATATTTCTACGTTTCAATTTCTGAACATATTGTTAAGGTTTTATAACTCTAAGATTAATTTCACTCTGTTAAAATCTACTCGTTTGTTAAAATAATCACAAATATATATTTACTTAGCCTTCTTGTGGTCCCTGGTATATAGTATTGATACCTTTCATTCATATATACATATATATACACACACACACAGTGTATCCATGTGTATACGTACATAATGTGTACAATAATTCTTAGTGCATGTCCTGATAAGACTAATAGCTGAAGTGGGCAGCAGGAGGAGGTTATCAGAAAAGTTTGGTGCTATGATCTTTTAGACCAGAGCAGATGTTGAGTTAGTTGCCCAGTACATGCTTAGTCTGTTTAAGAGGAATGTTGCGAAAGAACACTTAACTCCTCTTGCAGTAGTTGCCACCTCTGTAATCTTTACTAGCTAAATTAACATTTTGGAAAGAAGACACCTGGCTTTTCTGGTTCAGAAGTATGACACTCATTACATTAACCGAAAATAGTTTATTTGAAATTCTACTTGCTTACCTTTAAGTCTTTTTAAAACATAAAGGTAAGTAAGGCATAAAATACAGAGTAGAGAAACATTCACTTTCTAGCAGTAGTGATAGAATTCTCAGATATTTTGGTTTCATTGGTTTAGATTGTTTGAGGAGTTGTATGAAGATCATGGAGACACACTTTCTCTGCAATATGGAGGTTCTCAACTTGTTCATCGAGTAAAAACCTACAGGAAGATAGCACCATGGACCCAGCATTCCAAAGATATTATGCAGACGCTCTCAAGATATTACAGTAATGCTTTTTCAGGTAAATGGAATTCTTCATGAGTGTTTTCTTTTAAGCCATTATTTAGATAGCAATATATATATAAATACCTTGCTTTCTCTGCATTAGTAATCATTGCTTGTCAGCAATTGGTTTCTGCAAATTTAGGGAAATATTTAAAAAGGAGCACTTTAAAACAGCTGGTTACTTTGATCACTGAAATTCTGTGATAATAGAATATCTTTTATTGGACCAATTTCTCTTGGTAAGAGAGACAAGCATGAGCCACACAGAGCTTTTCTTTTCCGGTCTTGGAACAGTATTCCAAGCGTCACAGCTAAATGGAAGATGGAACAGATTGTTTAGTATAAGTAGATAGCACATATTCTAAGGGACCCCATTAACCTCTGGATTTTACATTGGGAAACTTTAGGGTAAAGAATTAGGTGAATTGGTTATATTGGGCTCATTATTGATGCTAATCTGACATGTCCTCTGATTTATTTTTTTTCACTGTAAAACCTGCTGAGTTCTCCAGCCACAGCCTTGTGTTTTCCATCTGAGAATCTTACATTTTGTTTTTCAGATATTAATGAATTATGCCAACCATGACCAAACCTATGCGTTAGGGTATGATGTCAGTATTATCCCTGTTTATGAATGGGGAAGCAGAGACATAGAAAGATTTAGCCTAAAACTACACTGCAAGTCAGTTTCAGAACCGCAATTAGAAACTGCCTGCTCACTGCTAGGCTCATGCCTAACCCATTAGATCACACTGTCATTTAACGTTGTCCGTTTGTCCATTTGTAAAAATGGGTGATAATGATAATAATTGGCAGTTACATAGCACTTTTTCATCTGTAGTCCTCAGAGCCCTTGGGGTAAGCATTACTAACCACATTGTACAGATGAGATAGATAAGGCACAGATTGGTTAAGTGATTTGCCTGGAGACACACTGGTCTAGTAGATGTCTGGACCTGCAAGCAGGTGACCTGGATTGTAGACTTGATTCTAACACTTCCTTGCTCTGTACCTTAACTTCTCGGTGCCTCAGTTTCATTTTCCATAATGGAAGTAGTGATGATTGCCTTCTGAATGGGAGTACTGAGGCTTAAACAATGTTTCCAAAGTATTAAGGCAGGTCAGTGGCAAAGGCGAGAATAAAACTCAAAAATGGCTCAATTGAATTTGCTGTAACTTAAAAAAATAGTAAATAAAAATTCACCTTTAGGCAGAGACCAAGCATAAACAAATTCCTTGTATGTTGAATTTTTTTGAGACAGTTATGAGCATGAGAAAAAGTGGAGGGTTGTAATGGAAGTTGGAACTCAGCTCTTTTACTGCAGCAGATGCTTCTACTTCTGCTTAATATATTGTAATAAAGTTACATCCTTCTCATACTTTTTAAAACAATGAATATGAGCAAATATTTAAGCATGCCCTTGACAAGCTCTCTGACAGGCATTCTGACTATTTGAATTCCACCATTTTTTTCCTTTTAACTGTTGGCAGAAAAGTTGGAAGAGCATGTTCTTCTTCTAGTGCTTGCTCATGTTGATTCCATTCTAGGTGTGCACGCGTCCACATGCGTGGTCGTCGGAGACTTTTGCCTTAGTGGAATCCGTAAGGCCAGCTGTGGTGCGGGGCCCCCCCCCCCCCCCGAGTGCGGTGCTCATGCGTCCGTATATCAGATGCCACCAGCCCTACGCCCTCTCAGTTCCTTCTTACCACCAATGGTGGTTAGTCAAGTGCCTTTCCTTGCATAGCAAGAGCTAGCGGTTTCGTCTCTTCTGACTTTGAGCCTTAGGGCCTTGTAAACAGTTGTTTATAGTAATTAGTTGTTAAGTGTAGTTAGGTGTTAGAAGTTAGAATCCCAGTGAGGAGTTCGCCCCGGGCAGGGCATGCCCTGGTGTCCGGGGTTTAAGCCCTGTACGGACTGCAACAGGCCTATGCCCATAAGTGATCCCCACAGCAACTGCCTCAAGTGCTTGGGGGAATCACATGTGAAGGACAAGTGTCGTATTTGTAAAAATTTTTGACCCAGGACTTAGAGCAGGATATTCAGTTGTGGGATCTCCTCATGGAGGCTGCCCTTCATCCGGCTTCCGAGCCATCCCACCAAGACTTGCCTAGTACCTCGGTGTGCACCCAAGTACTGGGTTCTTCCCAGCACTGTTCCCTGTCACCGGTCCCCAGAAAGAAAATGAAGAGCCACAGCTCCCCGGCACCGGGCAAGAAAGGCCCTGGGGCACTGGGCAAAGGACCCAGTTCGTGCCACCCTGCCACTTTAGAGCCACACTGACGTGCCGCCCCCATCGGGGCCCTTAGCCCCTTAAAGGATCCACCACCAGCTCCCGGGAGCAGTAGGGGACCCAAATGTCTGATGGCATCAACACCTTCCCAAGATCCCCGGCACTGATAGAACAGAGGCCTCCGCCCGCGCTGCTGGCACCATGCATGCCGCAGGAAGCGGCAAAGGCTCCCTATGAGGGCAAGCCAGCCGCTAAGACACCTCAGGGGGCAGTGGAGCACCGCCGATCCCCGAGACAAGCAGCGCTCTCCATCTCCATGCCGCAGATCTCCAGTGTCCCAGCCCAGCTCCTCTGGGGCTCACCCTCAGTCACCGGCATCGCGATCACGGTCCCAGCAATCTCCATGCAGATCGCCTTGGGGGAGGCGCTGGTCTCCGTTCCACTGGCATCATTCACCCTCCAACTGGTTGTCCGCTCGGTGCAGATCTGTCGCCTGCCCCCGGGGGAGTGCTCCCCATCACAATTCTGGTCCCCTCGATACTGGCACCGATCTTCCCACTCTAAACCGGTATCCAGCAGCGACGGTCAGCAGGCAGACACAGGCATCGACAGCCCGCCACAGTCAACGGAAGGGGATTTCTCCGGCACAGAAGGGTAGTTCAGCCCCTCGTCATGACCCCATTGGTGTGAATGGGAACCTGAGGCCGCGTTGTTGTCTACGGCGCCGCCTTGGCAGCATAGCCAGTGGCCTTATTGGAGTGTGTGGGGCATTCCGCTGATGATGATGCCTCCTTTGCACTGCTCATCTGCTGCCACCTCGGAGCAACAGCTGGTGGCACTGGTGGCACCGGGCTCTGTGCATGAGACCTGCTCGGAGGTTGGGGTAGAGGAGACAGTGCCCGCTCCAAACCCTAATCCCCCACGGGCGATGAAACCCTGGAGCCTCCCCCAGTGGTACAGTCGTCGTCCTCATCCCTGGACAAAGTGGCTTAAACCCTCGGGCCAGCCCACCAGACAATTTTAAGGAACACTAGGCCCTGCTTCAATGGGTGGCTGAGAACTTTGGCCTAGAGGTGGAGGAGATGGCTGAGCAGGCAGACACCTTGTTCAATGTCCTCTCAGCCTCTACCCTGGCATGTGTTGCACTAATTTACAGGGTCCTGAAAATTACCAAGGCAAACCCCGTCATCCATCCCTCCCACCTCCAAAAGGGCAGAAAAGAAGTACTTCATCCCGGTCAAAGGGTTCGAGTACCTTTATACACACCCACTTCCAGGCTTACTGGTTGGCTCTGCGGCCAACAGAAAGGTCAAGCGGGGCACACTAGTTCAACCCCAAAAAATAAAGAGGCCAAAAGACTGTACAAAATTTATTCAACAGACAGCCTGCAATTCCAGGTGGCAAACCATCAGGCCCTCTTCGGACTCCCGCCATAAGTTCAAGGAGTCCCTCTCTCAGGGTATGGCCCAGGAATTCAGCACCCTGGTGGAGGAGGGCACTGCGGCGGGTAGGTGCTCTCTCCAGATGGTATAGGATGCATCAGACTTAGCGGCTAGGATGGTCGCATTGGGGGTGGTCATGAAGTGTAGCTCCTGGCTTCAGACCGCCGGCCTGTCCTCAGAGATGCAGACCTCTATCCAGGATCTCCCATGCCATGGGAACGGTCTCTTTTCAGAGCAGACTGATGCGAGGCTGCATGGGTTAAAGGACACTCGGGCCATCCTTGATTGCTGGGCATGCATATACCGCAATCTGCACGGAAACAATTCCGGCCTCCCCTGCCGCCATGGCCTTGGCAGCCTCATCAAGGGTCTGCAAGGAGAAGAAGTAGAGACTCGAGCTTTAGTCGTCACCACCCTTCCTCGTCCCCCTCACCTGCAGCCCGGCCTGGGGGCCAGAAATACTCATTTTGAACGTGTATTCGGGAGCAATGCCCAGTCAATTCCCCTTGTTCTTTCCTCGAGCATTTTCATCCCTATTGTTCAGCTGGACATAGTATCTCAGGGCTATACACTGCAATTTTTGGCTGCCCCTCCTCACTCCCTCTCTTCCCCATCCCTCTTCAGGGACCCTTCTCACAAGCAATTCCTCATCCAAGAGGTCGAGAACCTCCTGCACCTGGGGGTGGTGGAGGAGGTCCCTAGGGACGTGAAGGGAATAAGTTTCTATTCCTGCTACTTCCTAATTCCGAAAGCAAAAGGGGGGGCCTCAGACCCATTCTGGACCTGTGTCGCCTCAACAAGTCTCTCAGAAAGTTGAAGTTTCACATGGTCTCCCTGGTTTCCATCATCCCTTCCCTGGATCCGGGAGACTGGTATGCCACCCTTGATTTGAAGAACATGTATTTCCATATTCCAAGGTCACAGATGTTTCCTCTGTTTCATAGTGGGTGGATGCCATTTTCAATTCACAACACTGCCCTTTGGTCTCTCATCGGCCCCAAGGGTGTTCACAAAATGTATGGGGCCAGTGGCTACTTACCTGAGACATCGACGGGTCCAGGTCTTCCCGTATCTCAATGACTGGCTCGTCAAGGGCAGGCCTGGGAGCAAGTGCAGAGGAGCCTCGATTTGGTGCGTTCCACATGCCACGAGCTGGGCCTGTTAATAAATGAGAAAAAAATCCACCTTAACGACAGTCCAGCGAATAGAGTTCGTTGGGCGGTTCTCGACTCCACGCGAGCCAGAGACTTCCTTCTGGAAGCGTGTTTTCAGGCCATATCGGACCTGATCTCCCATGTAAAGAACCACCTGCTCACCATGGCTCACATCTGCCTGCAGCTGTTGGGCCACATGGCCACGTGTACATACATGGTCAGCCATGTTTGGCTCCATCTCCGGCCTCTGTAAGCATGGCTGGCGACAGTCTACATCCCCAACAGGCACAACCTACACTGGGTAGTGAGCATGCCAGACCACAAGAGGGCATCCCTGGATTGGTAGTTGGACCCTGGGTCGGTGTTGGAGGGAGTCCCCTTCGTGACCCCGTCCCCGTTGCTGACCCTGGTCTCCAATACTTTGGACCTGGGCTGGGGAGCCCACCTGTGTGAGCTGAGCACCCAAGGCCACTGGTTGCAGAACAATCTGGCCCTCCACGTCAACATCAGGGAGCTCAGAGCAGTTCACCTGACCTGCCAGGCTTTCTTCCTCCATCTGAAGGGCAAGGTAGTGCAGGTCCTGACTGACAATACTGCAATGTATTTTATCAACAGGCAGGGGGGTGCAAGGTCTTCGGCCTTTTGTCAAGAAGCACTCTGCCTTTGGGAGTTTTGTGTGTGGCATGCCATTCATCTGATAGCTGTGCACCTGCCTGGAACCAGGAATGTCTTGGCAGGTCACCTCAGCAGGACTTTCTCATCTCTCCACAAGTGGTCGCTCCATCCAGAGGCGATCAGCATAATCTTACAGAACTGGGGGACTCCCCAGGTGGACTTGTTCGCGTCCAGGCAGAGCAGAAAATGCCATGTGTTGTGTTTGATCTGGGGAGTAGACAGGGGCTCCCTGGCAGACGCCTTTCTCATTTCGTGGTCAGGAGCGCTGATCTATGCCTTCCCGCCAGTACCATTGATTTACAGGGTCCTTGTGAAGATCAACCAAGACAGGGCGAGAATTATCCGAATAGCTCCCACGTGGCCTCCCCAGCACTGGTTCAGCACGTTACTGGGCCTTTCGGTAGCTGCCCAGCTGCCCCTCTGGCCTGATCTGCTGTCCCAGAACCACAGCAGCCTTTTTACACCTGAACCTGGCAGCGTTGCAGTTGACGGTTTGGCTACTACATGGCTAAGCACAGATGAATGGGCATGCTCGGCCTGTTTTCAGCAGACCTTGCTGGTTAGCAGGAAGCCCTCCACCAGAGCAACTTCTCTGGCCAAATGGAAAGGGTTCACATGCTGGGCCTCATAACGGCATATTTGGGCTGATCAGGCCCCACTGCAGGAGATCCTGGATTATCTGCTGCACCTCAAACTCCAAGGTTTGTCCCTTTCATTGATCAAGGTCCACCTGGCTGCTATCTCGGCTTTCCATCCTCCATTCCAAGGCAGGTTGATCTTCACTCACGACATGACGGCACAATTTTTGAAAGGTCAGGAGCGTCTCTACCCACATGTCTGGGATTCCCTGTCTCCTCCCCCCCCCCCCCCCCCCCCCCCCCCCCCCCCCCCCTCTGGGGCTCCCCCCCCCCCCCCCCCCCCCCCCCCCGGGACCTGAATCTTGTGCTGTCGAGGCTCATGGGGCCTCCTTTGTGCCTCTGGCTTCCTGCTCTCTTCTGGATGTTTTCGTTCCTGGTCGCGATAACGTCGGCCCACGGTGTACGAGATTAGGGCGCTTACTTCGGAGCTGCCCTATATGGTCTTCTATAAGGATAAGGTCCAGCTGCAACCGCACCCAGCATTTCTGCCTCAGGTAGTTTCCTAGTTTCATACTGGCCAGGACATATACTTACCCGCCTTCTTTCCAAAGCCTCATGCGTCAGATGAGGAGCGCAGGCTACACTCCTGGATGTCAGGAGGGCGCTGGGCTTCTACATAGTGTGACAGGGTCAGGCCAGATGGCTATAGGAGAGTGATCCTATTGGGATCCAGGAAGTGGGCGGGTGGAGCCCGCCCACTGCTAAAGGACCTTCCCCCAGCCTAAGGGGAGGATTCACTGGGCCTGGAAACCAAATGATTCCGGGGGACAGCTAATGAAATAACAGGAACAGGAGTGCAGTCAAAGGGTCAAACGAAGGGAACCTGTCTGGGACACCGAGCAGAGACCCCCCGATAGCGCCCACTGCTCCTCAAAGGCGACAAGGGAGCCAGTGGATGCTGCCTAGAGGAACTCTGTCCAGATGCGTGAACGGACGGAGGATCGGAAATAGGCCCCACAGTCACAGGAGACCCCATCGGCCAACCTCCTCTCCCTGGTTTTATAGATGGCCATTTTAGCCAGGGCCAGGAGGAGGTTGACTAGGTCCTGTGACTTCGTGGGGCCACGGATAGGGAGTGCATAAATAAGAAGGTGAGGGGAAAAGTGCAACCAAAAACGTAACAGGATGTCTAAGAGGAGCCGGAATAGGGGCTGTAACCTGGCGCACTCCAGGTAAACATGCACCAGGGTCTCCCTCACGCTGCAGAAGGGGCAGGTGTCCGGGACGGGGGTAAACCACACCCGATACACACTGTGCTCATGGCCCCGTGAAGGAGCTGCCAACTGATATCCCCAGCGGGCCTCGGGACCAGGGTAGAATATAGGCTGGCCCACCGGGGTGCCTCACCCTCGAAAGGTGGCAGGAGGTCCCGCCACTTTGTGTCGGGGCGGGACGCGAGGGTGAGGAAGTGAAGGGTGTGGAGCACGAGCGTGTATAGGTGTTTTCTTTGTGCGGTCTGGAAACGAACCGGCTGCAAGTCATGCAGCTGGCTCATAGTGAAGGGGCGGGGGGCTGGTTGGGTCCACAGGGCAGGGGCCGGATGAAAAGGTCCGGAGTGCCTGGGGTGGAGGGTGGGCGGGGTGTGCCCTCTCGCAGGACCTGGTCAAGGTAGGCCCAAGCATCGGGCGACAAAGCGGCCTTCAGCTCCTGAAGTATGCGCTGGGGAGTATGAGGCCTGGAGAGCCCCATGCGCTGAGCGAGCGTCAGGGGGTCCAGCCAGTCTCCCCGGTCATAGTCCAGGAGGTCTCCGACTTTACTGACTTCTGCCAGGACCAACCTCTGGCGCACCGAGGGGGTTGTGTAGCAGGGGCTCCGCGGGGAGCTCTGCCCCCTCCGTGGCCGCCACGGACCTGATTGCTGAGAACAGTTTCCAGGTCTGGAGAAGGTCCTGGTAGAAGACTGGTTTTTTCTATCACACCAGAGAGTGATAGAAGGTAGATACATCAGCCCCAGATTAAGCTGGTCTCTTTTCCCTGAGTAAGATAATGGGCTGTTCCAGAACAATCAGGAAGTTGCTGGAATTAATTATGGCAGGGAGGCTAATTAGAGCACCTGGAGCCAATTAAGAAACTACTAGAATCAATTAGGACAGGCAGGCTAATCAGGGCACCTGGTTTAAAAAGTACCTCACTTCAGTTAGTGAGGTGCGTGCGAGGAGCTGGGAGCAAGAGGCGCACAAGGAGCTGAGAGTGAGAAGGCATACTGCTGGAGGACTTTTTGGAGGACATACTACTCTCACACTTGCTTCTTATAAAACTGTCTGTACTGGGCTATCTTGATTATCACTTCAAAAGTTTTTTTTCTCTTACTTAATTGGCCTCTCAGAGTTGGTAAGACAACTCCCACCTGTTCATGCTCTCTGTATGTGTGTATATATATCTCCTCAATGTTTCACTCTATATGCATCCGAAGAAGTGGGTTGTAGCCCACGAAAGCTTATGCTCTAATAAATTTGTTAGTCTCTAAGGTGCCACAAGTACTCCTGTTCTTTTTGCGGATACAGACTAACACGGCTGCTACTCTGAAACCTGCTGGAGGACTGAGAAGTACAAGCGTCATCAGGAGGAAGGTCCTGCGGTGAGGATAAAGAAGGTGTTGGGAGGAGGCCATGGGGAAGTAGCCCAGGGAGTTGTAGCTGTCATGCAGCTGTTACAGGAAACACTGTAAACAGCTGCAATCCATAGGGCCCTGGGCTGGAACCCGGAGTAGAGGGCAGGCCCGGGTTCCCCCCATCCCTCCAACTCCCTATTTGATACAAGAGGAGTTGACCTGGGATTGTGGGTCCCACCAGAGGGGAAGGTCCCTGGCCTGTCCCCCGACCCACTAGGTGGGTCAGCAGAGACTGCGGAGATTGTTCTTCTTTTCCCCATGCTGGCCAGTGATGAGGTTAGCTGAGTGAACAGCAGGTTTGAGCCACTAGCAAAAGTGGCCAAACTGAGGGCTGCCGTGAATCTCTGAGGCAAGCAAATCTGCCAATAAGTGCAGGACCCACTAAGGCAGAGGAGGAACTTTGTCACAATAGATAGAACAAAGCCATTCTATAAGTCAAAACAGTTGTTAGTTGCAGTGGCCAATAGAATGAAAGGTCGCCCAGTGTCTGCTCAGAGGATTTTATCCTGGATTACGACCTGCATCCGCTACTGCTGTAAGTTGGTGAAGGTGCCTCTGCCGGTTATCGTGACGGCACACTCGACTAGGGCACAAGTGTCATCAGTGGCCTTCCTAGCACAGGTACCAATCCAAGAGATCTGTCAGGCTGCTACCTGGCTGTCTCTCCACACATTCACGTCTCATTATGCGCTTATCTAGCAAGCTCGAGACGATGCTGGCTTTGGCAGAGCAGTGCTGCAAGCTGCAAGACCATAAACTCCGAGCCCACCACCATTGATACTGCTTGTGAGTCACCTACAATGGAATCGACATTAGCAAGCACTCGAAGAAGAAAAAACAGTTGCCTACCTTTCATAACTGTTGTTCTTCGAGATGTATTGCTTGTGTCCATTCCATTACCCACCCTCCTACCCCTCTGTTGGAGTTGCTGGCAAGAAGGAACTGAGAGGGCATAGGGCCGGCGGTTCTTGATATACTGAAGCATGAGCGCTGCACCCAAGGGGGTGCCACGGCTGTCCCTATGGATAGCCCTAAGGCAAACGTCTCCGATGACCGTGCACGTGGGCATGCGCACACCTAGAATGGAATGGACATGAGCAACACATCTCAAAGAACAACAGTTACAAAAGGTAGGTAACTCTTTTTTCTAGGTATTATTTCTATTTTTTTATGCTTTTTATACAGAAAGTTATGTGGCACTATAGACTTAAATGTTAGTGTTACAACATGTATGATTATATGTTTCGGGAATCTAAAGTAATCCATTTATTCACATATGGGGCTGGACACAGTAAACTATCTTCTAATGTTATATGAAAGCAAACTAATTGCTATGCCCTTTTAGTCCTGTGGTGTTACAGTCCCAGTTCTGCTGAATCTCTCATGATTTAGTAATTTGTCATAAAAGTTCAGTTGGAAACACAGATTGAGAGCACTAGATTTTTTTAGACTAATTCAATCAAATGGCCCCTTCAGCTCCTGGTTTTTTCCTAACAGAGCTTAAAAAATGTGCTAGAACACATGTACAGTGTATAGTATCTTTTGAAAATCTGTGCAGGATCTTCCAACCTCCTGTACATAATTTCAGCAACCAGTGATAACGTTAAAAGGGGAAAAAACTGTTTGAACTTTCATTGGTGCTCCACTTTATACTGATTTGTACCAAAAGCAATAGATTTTTTTTTTTAATGCACGATTTCCCATACCAGATCAGGAAGTTGGTCCATAAAGCCCGGTATCCTGTTTCTCTTATTGCCAGTATTTCAAAGGAAGACAAAACCTTGCATGTATATGATGATCCAAAATTGGCATAAAATTATCCAGCCTTAAAATATTGGGGGATCACTTCTTCCCAGTTCATTAAAATTTCTGGTGTTTGGCCCTTGCTGTTTGAGTCCAGCTACACTGGTCTGAAGAGTGATCTGTAGAAGATCTTTCAGATTATATTTTAAATCTGGTTTCAAACTGAATTTAGGGATAAAATGACAGCAAGAAATCCATTGATAACCGTTCTTCACCTTTTGTTAAATTTAACACACAACTGCATGCTTATGTTTAAAAGGTACAGAAAGAAAGCTAGAACCTTGATACATTACAACCTTTTAACACTGGCATTTTTCTGTTACTAAAGAAAACTATATAGTCCCTTTAGAATACAGTTGCTGTTGGCAACTTAGAGATTTGTCATAGGCAAATATTACTTAGTGAATTATAAGTACCAAAACAGCTTTTCAATAGAACATAATAAATTGTATTTTATCATCTTTCATTTAAATAGTAAGATGCTGCGTTAGTTAAATAAATTACACTGAAACAAGACAACAGTTAGTTTCAAAATGCTTGCAATTCCTGATATATAAAACAGTGATTAATGTGTAAAAAAAAAGTTAATCTCTATATAGAGGGTTTTTAAAAAAAAATGCATTAAAGATGTGTAAGCCATTGCTCTTACAAAGTCATGTTTTGTTTTAGAGCCCTCATCCTTCTGTGTAATAAGGGTTTGGGGGTTTTATTTAGCACTTTTATTCATACTACCAGCTGTACAACAAGAATGAACGAGTCCTGTATAACATGTGCTACTGTATTTGGGGTTTAACTCTGCCCTTCTTTACTTACAGCAAAAAAAATTTATCATCCATCATCCAAGTTTATTTCAAAACTTTTTATTGGTTCTAGCATGGTCTCATCATTCTCCTCATTCTCTGACCATCTGTGGGTTAAGTCATAGCAGACTAATCATTTTGCAGAGGGAATGCAGCCTGCAAGCCCAGAGGGGCTTCCTGTATACATCAAGAATCCGTCTTTATAAGTTGAATCTGTTAAGGAAATAGGGGACAGGGTGAGGAGCAAGGAAGCAGGTGAAGGGAGCATGTTGAGAATCAGGGCTCTGTGAAGGGACGTGGGCATAGGGGATCCTGGCGGAATGTCAGAGGGTGAACAAGGGGGTAGGAAGGAGTTGTGTGTGGGGAGAATAGGGGAAAAAAAGTGGGGCTGGTGGGTGAAGGAGGATGTTGGTAAATTGGTGAGGGTTCAGATGAGGACCACAAGAATGATTAAAGGATTGGAAAACACGCCTTATAGTTAGGCGTGGCTGAATTTGATTTTTATTTTTTAAAATTTTGATGGATAATATCTAAGTAGTGCACAGTTGTGAGAAATCATGGATGGGGGTCAGACAATAATTCTTTAACGACAGAAGACATTGAAATTCAAATTCAAAAAGTTAGATTTATAACCATTACAACATAAATTGTCAACATCACATGCCACAATACACAAAGTAAATGTTCTTAAATCAAGCTCTGTGTTCCCAAGCAGCATTTTCCTTTTCCTATCCGTAAATTTCAATTATTGATGGAAATACTTTTTCCATTGGTTTGTGTGTATACAGTGAAATCAATTTACTGACACTTACTGATAAAAGTTTAATCCCTCCAAACCTATTTATAGTGGGAGACTCAAGGAGCTCAGTCTGTTGATTTTAATAAAGAGAAGGCTAAGGGATGTCTTGGTCACAGTCTAGAAATACCTACATGGGGAACAGAAATTTGATAATGAGCTGTTCAGTCTAGCAGACAAAGATCTAACACAATCCAATGGCTGGAGGCTGAAGCTGGACAAATTCAGACTGGAAAGGTAATTAGTCATTGGAACAACTTACTTAAGGTTGTGGTGGATTCTTCATCACTGGCAATCTTTAAATTAAGATTGGATGTTTTTCCTAAAAGGTATACTCTAGTTCAATAGGCATTAATTCAGGGATGTCCTGTGGCCCTTTTTATACAGGGGGTAAGGCTAGTTAAATAAGTGGTCCCTTCTGGCTTTATAATTGATGAATGTATGAAAACAGAGGAGAGAGGAGCTGTACCTGTGGCTCATCAGAGTAGAGTTCTCCCCTCTGCTTTTTCCATTCCTGACCCCTTACAGGGCACACCCTGCTTTTTTGTTATAGTCTTCACACAAGCCTCCAGTCTCCACTCACCTCCTCCTGAGCACCACCAATAGCCCCTTAAAGTCCCGTGCCTCTCCACAACCCTACGTCCACCAAATTTCCACACACCTCTCTGTTCAACACACACACTCCTTTTCACAGCCACTTGCAAGCCTCTTGACTCTCTATGAAGATGTTCCATGTTGCAGGGAAGGGAGCAAGCCTATTGAGGATATAGGAAGCCAGATGAGTAGCTGAGTTTTTACTGAGGAGTTGACTGATGCCGTGTGGGTTTCCTGAAGCCCAGGCTGAGGCATCAGTACTTGATGGATTTTTTCCACCACTGCTGTGTGCACCCTGGTGCACCGAGGCATCAGTCATGGGGTAACTTTGCTCCATTGCGGAGATACTTGGTTCCCCTGGTGCTGCTTTCTGTGTGTTGAAGAGCTCAGGCAGTGGTTCTGAGAGAGCAAAGTGTATCTGCTGAAGCACTGGCTCTTAAACTGTTCCACACCAGTAATGCCTCAGTATGCTGGGGATTGGAGGCAGTAGTACAGGGAGTCCTTCAAGTGCCAATGCCTCTGAGCTCTACCCTCCATGCACAGCTGTGGTCCTCCTGTCCAAAGCCCCCAGCACACAAGCCTTTTACTCTTCCCAAAGGCCCCCTATACATGCCTGCTAATGCCTCCCTGTTTCTCCCTACATAACCACTCGCCATCCCAGAGTTTGATCTTACCTCCATACTGTACCCCTGTACTCTCCGCAACCTAGCCTGCTTTCCTGCCTCAGCAACCGGTTAGTGAATGAGAGAGTTACAGGTACTTGGAAAATTTTAATGAACAAAATTTTTCATTTTCATGTTTTGTCTAAAATGGTGTTTACGGAGATGCCAACCCTCCCTAATTTTCCAAAGTAGTCCTGATTCATAAATGTAATTATGAAATTACTAAATCAGGCTTAAATCCACAAATTTTGCAATTATATTTTAAAATGGGAGGATTATGTCTGTTGTGTGTCACTCACCACTCAAATCCAACGAACACAGTGCCATGGCTACAAGGGCATTTTTCACCACCACCAGTGCCCTGTGCGGGTTGCCCATAGCCCAGCCATATGCATGCCATGTATAGTGTATACCATTTTGGCAGTCACGCTAGGGGAGGCTTACAGGTTCGCTCCTTGGTTGCGTTGCTGAGATTCCCTGGGAGGGGGGAGCCTGTCCCAGGCCAGTGCACCTGCACAGGGCCCAAACACATGGCCGTTGCTTGCACCACTGCCACAGGGAGCAGAGTGCTGGGCCAAGAGCACCAACGGAGTACAGTGAGTGGGGTGCACTCGCCCCCTGTGCCTTTTCCCTCAGCACAGCCAATGGTACCTGACACTGTCCCAGCCAGATGGGTCTGGGACAGGCTAAGCAGCTGCCTGCAACACCAGTAAGTATCTCCATCAACCCCAGTGCCACCTGCACCTGATATTAGTCCCTCATCTCCCTGAGACCAGCTGACACTAGGCACCTACCCTTTATCCCCTCATTTCCACTCCCCCCACCTCACCAAGCAGCCCCCTTCACCTCCATTTCCTCTCCTCCCCACCCCAACAAGTCCGTTCCATGCTCTACGAAACTCACCAAATGCGTCTTTCAGACCAACCAGACACTCCATTCCACTCAAGCACCTGGCTACCTGACACCTATCTCTCCCAGGGGGACCTGGTGACCCAACACTCCACCTCTCACCTCGGGGGGCAGGATGACATCACAGTATACCATGAGAGAAATTTCTGGGGGCAGCCCTACCTCTGTGGCACTTGCACAGACTGTGAAGTGAAGGTCATTCTGATACGGGGCAAGCTGTGGGTCTTTTGAGTGGGTTGAGGTGCTGGATTCACCACTCAAGCCAAAGCCTATGGGTTGCTTTCTAGTGCATTAATACACTCTATACTAAGACAGAAGAATCATAAGAAATGTGAAGAAAATAAGTCAAAATATCTAAAAAGGCAGCACTTTACTAACTTTTGCAGCAGAATAGTTTTAAACATATTAATACTTAAAAATGTCAACTATCTTCTGGAAAGTTTAAATTCAAGCCCTGAAGTGTAAAACAGTAGGATTTTAGTCTTGCTTTAAGTGTAGATTTCATAACCATGGTGTTGTTACTACTGCCTCCATCATATTTTTGTGAGCATAAACAGAACATCCCGGTATACCTCTTCTTTTACAGATGCTGACAGGCAAGACTCAATTAACCTATTTTTGGGAGTATTCCAGCCTGCAGAAGGAAAACCTCATCTTTGGGAACTTCCTACAGACTTTTACTTGCATCACAAGAACACTATGAGTCTTTCACAGACAAGGCGAAGGTATTTTGTAGTTCCCTATTATCACGCACTTTCATAACACATGTTGAAAATTTAAAAACTTTTACATTGATTTTGAACAGCTGTCTCAAAAATACATTTTGCTTTGCAAAATAAGCAGGTAAATTACTCTGCCTTGCAAAGGTGGGTTATTTGAAACAATACATCATTGCCATATTTTAAACATTTGTAAAAGCATTAATTATCACAATCTTCTTTTATGAAATGTCTGACATTTTGTTTCAATGAAATGCATCCATCTGATGGAAAAGGACAAATTAAAAAGCTGTAATTTCATATGAATGAAGCTTGCAGTGTGAAATATCTGCTATTTTGTTGAAGTTCAGTTACCAGCATTTCATTAATCTGTAGGCTAAAGTATTTCTGTTCGATTTCAGCCAGTCATATTTATTGATGTAGCAATGTATTTGAAATACTGTGATGAGCATTCAGTTTTTACTGGGACACAACCAGTTTTCAGGAGTGCATGCTCAGAAAATGTAGACCAAGAAATGTACCACCTCCAGACCCCATTCCAATCTAGTCCAATTTGAAGATTGTATCAGTCCAGTTTTATCTGTCACCCCATTTGTGCATTGTAGTTTATAAGCAGTAATAAAGCTTAAGTACTTGATATGAGAGATGATTTTTGAGGACAATAACTTCAGCATATTGAATGACTCTGTTTCGAATTGTAATGACTGACCTCCTCTCTACATTATACAAATTTTACAAGAACAGGTGGTATTGGAAACTTTCTACAGAGACCCTTTCAAAGCTGCTACTGGTGCTTCACCTGATTTTGTTAGCTGTTCCAAGGTTATTTTGATCCTGCCTACTTGTCCATCCTTGTGTGGGCTTGGTCACTTCAGTTGTTGGATTTGAAATTCTGCTTTAGATTTTTTTCTGGAGAAGATTCAGGTCCCTTAAAAAAATCCATATAGCTACTTATTTCATCTTAACGCTACACATCAGGTCATCCTGCGTCCAAAAGAACTGTTTCTAAATTACCATTTTCTATTGTATTTCATCTGTTTTCATAAGCAGCATGACATAAGAACATAATAATGGCCATACTCGGTCAGACCAATTGTGCATCTAGCCCAGTATCCTGTCTTTTGACAGTGGCCGGTGCCAGATGCTTCAGAGGAAGTGAACAGAACAGAGCAATTATTGAGTGATCCATCTCCTCTCATCCAGCTTCTGGTAGTCAGAGGTTTAGGGACACCTAGAGCATGAAGTTGCATCCCTGACCATCTTGGCTAATAGCCGTTGATGGACCTATCCTCCATGAACTTGTTTAATTCTTTTTTTAAACCCAGTTATACTTTGGGCCTTCACAACATTCCCTGGCATTGTCTCTTGAGGGGTTTTTTTTATGCTTGTTTTAGCCTTTTATTTTAAGGTGAATTTTGTAATGTGGTATTACACCACTGGGGGTTTGGCTTTGACGGCTACAGTTTCAAGCTTAACAGAGTGAAAGTCACCTCTGCTACTTGCTTCAGATTTAGAGTCTCTAGGAACACATAAAGACCAAGGGTAGTGACCACACATCCATTCACAAGTACAAGTTTTACAAGTTTTATTAAAGTTACAATTAGTTATGAATATCCAAGCATATAGAAATTCTATACAGACCTATGCAAAAGTTACAAATATAGTTATTCTCTCATCCTTAACAATAGTGTTAGGGTCTGATGGGTTACTCATGGGTTGATTATCAGTAGAGGGATGGTTCCTGCTGGAGTTTCCCATAGGGAGAGCTCAATTTTCCTAATCTAGGCACTCTCTTTTATAATGTGATTCTGACTATACCTCATTAGCATTTCTGTACATAGTGCACCCTGCGGTTAGGGCATGTGTTAGATTACCGGGTATCTTGTAAGCAAAAAATTACTCTTACTGTTAATTTTTCACAATATCACCCATTGGTACATCTTTTCCTGTAATCTTAAGGCATCGGGTTATTCTTCGGTCACTTACTTATGTCAGCATTTCTTATCTCCAAGGCCTAAAATAGCTAATCTAAAAACTTGCAGGCCTTAGCCTACAGGTTCTTGCGTTTCAGCTTGTCTTACTTATATCTAACACATGGTTCCTCTAATATTGATCAGTCTTATACCTCTCTACTCCTATGAATTAACTCTATTTAACATATAATGATTATATATGACGTAACATGTTAGTCAATCACATCATCACACAATAAATGCACACTAAACTAAAATAATTGGCTACATCATTCATATCAGCCATGCAGCCAACCTCCAGTTAGTCTGGGCACATAAAATATGTGTAACATCTTTCTTCACTTTATTGTCCACTTATCCTGAACATTTCTGTGTGGCAAAGTGAATTCAACTAATGTGTTGCAAAGGTGATTTCTCAAATGAATGTCCCAGTGTCCCTTTAATCCATTATCTTGTTTATTTCAAAAGCTGTCTTATCTTTTGTGTTCTTGCATGTTTTGTTTTTCTTTGAATTAGAAAGTTAAAATTGCTACTTACTATTTTTCTCCTATCTGTTAACTGTTCTCTGTGTGTGTGTGTGTGTGTGTGTGTGTGTGTGTGTGTGTGTGTGTGT
>NW_020664393.1:5107725-5146284 GCF_002925995.2 Terrapene triunguis | reverse complement strand
TGTGTGTGTGTGTGTGTGTGTGTGTGTGTGTGTGTGTGTGTGTGTGTACACACACACACACACACATGTTAACTGTTCTTGGTATGTGTATATATATATGTATGTGTGTGTATATATATATACATACATACACACACACACACACACACACACACACGCACATATTCTTCTGGTCAGAATTTGTCATTTTTAGTTTTTCTGATTAGAGTTCATAATATACAGGCAAAATTGTTTCATGTGGAAATAATGCCTTCTGAGTACAGTAGATACTGTAGATAACTGAGATATAGATAGACAGGAGACTGGTGATATAGAAATATATATCTGTTTGCTTATGCCAGATTAAATTGTGATCTCTTAAGAAGACACAATCTGATGTATTTGTACAGCACCAAGGAAACTGGGGCTGTGACTGTGTGTACAAACAGAATTTGAGTCAGGAAGGGGTTAATATGCGATTGGGGGCCAAATCAACCCCACCCATGACACCAGAAGCATGCATCAAGCTTCAAGGAAGGAGCTAAAAGGGGCGAGCCCCTGTCAGTTGAAGGCTGGTTTAGACCTTCAGCTCTCTTACTGCGGAAGAGAAGCCGGGCTGGAGCCAGGAACTGAGGAAGACTGTGGCCTATCAGAGCTCCCACAATGGAAGATAGGCTTGGTCCCAGATGATTGCCATGTTTGGCTATCAACAATTGACTTAAACTTGCATGGAATCATTTGTTTGCTTGGTACACTGCAGAGCCTGGGAGGTGCAAAGAGCCCAGAAGGCACAGAAGAGTTGTTTTGTTTTGTCAATTTTTGACTTTGGATACTGCAGAAATAGTGGAAGTGTTACGTACCCTAACTGGAACACTAAATCTGCTCAACCTGGAACGTGGTGGAGGCTGGACAGATCAACGGAAGGCCTGGAGGGAAGTAGAGATGGTCATTGCTGCACCACACCACAACATAAGTGGGTGTATAGGGAGGGCAAGCAGCCGCAGGGGTTCCAGTCATGACTGGGGCCCTTGGCCACTATGACAATAAAATAAAAATGATGAAAAATACTATGTTTGGGGCCATGGGAAGAGAGGGAAAAAGTAACTTGCTGTAACAGAAACTTCTTTCCACTTCCCAGGCCTGTCTCCTCTTTCATTCAGAAAGAAAATATTTCATGAGTGGTATACACTTCCTCTTGAATTCATGGAGAGAGAACAAAATGGAAGGAGTCTGGAATCATGGAAATTGGGCTCTTCCCCTGTCACCCAACTCATCCTCAGTGCCAGCAGCAAGACAGTGCTTAGGTGAGATCAGCTCTTGGATGAAGAACAGCTGACTGAAGCTGAACCCAAGAAAAACAGAGGTGATGCTGGTGGCCAGAGGAAAGTATTTTGAAGAGCTTACAGCTACAGTGCAGTCTTTGTTCGTTGAAGATCTACAACCACAATTGGTCATGTCAGTCTATAGTCTAGGAGTTCTCTTGAATTCTTCTGACACTAAGTTCTCACATAGCAGCATCTGTGAGAAATGCTTTCTATCTTCCCTTGGCAAGGAAACTCCATTCGATTCTGGCAGATGAAGTTCTGGCCTTAGTTATTCATGCCTTCGTCACCTCTCAACTGGATTACAGCAATGCAGTGTGCCCTGTCATGAGGGCTTTAGCACTTAGGAAATTCCAGCTAGTTCATAACACTGCAGTTCATCTCCTCAGCAACACAGACTACCATGAGCATAGTCCTCAGGTCTTTATATTGTCTTACCATAGAATTTTGAATCATGTTCAAGGTCTTTGTCCTTATCTTCAAAGCACTCTATGGCCTGGGGCTTTGATACCTAAAAGGCCGTGGCCAACAATTATGCTTCTCTGGTGCAATGGAACTCTCAAAAATAAAAGTAAAGCTTGTCTGTCCAGGAGACAGAACTTTCTCCGAGTGCAGTCTGGGACTGTGGAGGAACTAATGACTGTCACGAACCTCACCACTTTCCGCTACAAGTGCAAGGCACCTTTCTTTGACCGTGCCTTCTCTAACATATAAAAGGTATATTTATATTTTTTTTAAAGAGAGAGAGAAAAAAAAATAACACACAGCCTACCAAAACAAGACACTTCACTGCACACACTTCTGCTTCGGGGGAGAGGATGAGAGAACAAACATGTGATGGATGTGTTCACGTTGTTTAGTGCATACCTGGAAGGCTCTCAGATACTACTGCAATAAGCGTGGTATAAAAATGTATATGACAGGGATCTGCGTAGCAGAACTCCCACAGTGTGTCTGCTGCTGATCACTGAATTAGCCTAGGTAGGATCTGATCTTTAATATTTAGGATCACATGGTGTCTCAAATAAAAGCCATAAAGATAATTCTTTTTTTTCCTTCCAGGAATGGTGTCGGTATAATTTAGAAAAAAATTACAGATATAATTATGAGGAAAAGATGGAAACATGTAAATATGAGTAGCTGAAAGAAAAAGCAAGCTTCATTTAGGCTTCATTTTGTTTTCCAGTAGGTTATTGATTTTCATTCAGTGAGAGTGACTAGAGCACTTTATCTTTGTTGTTAAATATTCCAGTAATGAAGCACTCTGTTAATCATACAGATCTAAGAATGAGATCTCCTGTCGGTGTCTTTTTAAGAATATCAACGTTCCTGTCAGGAAGCCAGCTTATTTTGTATTTTTCACAAAACTTTGCAAATTGTCAAAGTTTGCCAAATATTTATTGATAAATATTATTGCTGATCTCCACACTCCATACTCTCTCTTCAAATTTTAAAACCTTAATGTTAATATTATTTTAAAAAAAAAAGAAAGGACCAGAAAGATGTTAACCAGTAAGCGTATCTGATAGTTTTGCATTGTTATGACCATTGTCTTCTCAGACACCCTCTCCACATACTACTTTTGATCTCCCTCCATGCATTATGTCTTAGGCGCCAATCCTGCAACTGCTTCCAAACAGTTGGACACCTGAAGTAAATGTAGCTCTGTGCAGACAAACTGCTGCACCTGCATAGAGCCCCACTGACTTCAGAGGTCTGTCCACAAAGGTGCAGTTGCACGACTGGGAACTGTTGAACTTCTTAGGCCAATGATGGTTCTTTCCTTTCTCTCACCCCTGCAGTATAAACCACCATGCACAATTAGGTCACTATACAGTGTATAAAAAGTGGTGTGCATGTTTTTAGATGTGATAGTAGATTGAATGTTTATTTTCTAGAGAAAATATTATAATAAAGTCAATTCCATGTGTGAATTTCCTCCCTCCCATAGCTATACCTACTGGTGGACACGAGGTGTATTAAATCATTTACCACTGCCTTATGATGAGGGTAAGTGCTCTGTGTTCTTTTTGTTTTTGAGAATATTTTTGAAAAATACTGATTATTTTGATTCAGCCATTGAATGGTTTGCATCTATTCCTTTAATCACAAATTAACAAACTGATGATAAAAGCTGTGCAGTTATAACAGCTGACAGGTATTTCCTTCTCAATAAGCTGTGGGTTTCACTATCATATATGAGATGCCTGCATCACACCTGCCAAATGTCCATCAATTGTTGAGCCAGATATTGGGAATGTGGTGCTTATTGTAGACTTGTGAATATGACTTTGGCTTCTATAAATTCACATGCAGGGAAGCATTTTAAATAGTTTTTTGTCTTATGTGACTTGAAGTATTGTAAATTGGTAACGCACAAGAATAGTCTAGCTCAGGGGCGGGCAAACTTTTTGGCCTGAGGGCTGCATTGGATTTCGGAAATTGTATGGAGGGCTAGTTAGGGGCAGAGGTCGTGGCCCGGCCCCCACCTCCTGTCTGGCCCCCCGGGACTCCTGTCCCATCCAACCCCCCCTCCTCCCCCCCCTTCCCTGACCGCCCGCGGATCCCCGCCGCCCCATCCAACCTCTCCTCTCATTCCTGACGGCCCCCCCCTGGGACCCCTGCCCCCATTCAACCCCCTATTTCCCTCCCCCGACTGCCCTGCCCCCGATCACCCCGAACTCCCCTGCCCTCTATCCAACCCCCAACCCCCCCCTTACCATGCTGCCTGGAGCACTGATGGCTGGAGGCGCTACAGCCGCGCCGCCCGGCTGGAGCCAGGCCACACAGCACAGAGACCGGGTCAGGCCGGGCTGTGCAGCTGCGCTGCCCCAGGAGCTCAGAGCCCCGCCGCCCAGAGCATTGCCTCGGCGACGGAACGAGCGAACTGAGGCTGCAGGGGAGGGAGGACAGCGGAGGGGGGCGGGGACGAGCCTCCCAGGCCAGGAGCTCGGGGGCCGGGCAGGACGGTCCCATGGGCCGGATGTGGCCCGCGGGCCGTAGTTTGCCCACCCCTGGTCTAGCCGATAGTTCAAATACAATTGGAAGACACATCACCACTTCTCCAGCTGGAAGACTGTTCAAATCGGAAATGTAAATGTAAAAGGGAATCCAATTAACTAGTTAACTTTTATAATGTATCCCCTCAAATATATGTGTCTTGTTTTTAGATCATATTTCTTGTGCTATAGAAAAAACATATGGAAGTGTATCTGGTTAAATTATTACAGGAGTATGCAAATAGATTTTTTTTCCAAATGTGCTAATGATTCGCAATAGAACATGTTGTCTTTTTTTCAGTGACATGCACTGAAAACAGAAGGAAGTTGATAGTGAAGAAATTTCACAAATATGAAGAAGAGATTGATATTCACAACGAGTTCTTTCGGCCATATGAATTAAGCAGTTTTGATGACACCTTTTGCTTGGCAATGACCAATTCTATACGGTATGTTTTGTGGTGTTATAAACAATATAATTTAGATTTCACAATTCTAATACATAACCTGAAACTTACTTTAGTGCAGGGGTTCTTAGCCTTTTTGAATCTTGCCCCACTTTAGTATTTGTTTTTACTTGGAGCCATCACCATCCCTTTACAATAGTGGGAAGGATACTGTTATGTAGTGTTGCTAATGCATTTGTTCAGGAGATACCAGGCAAATTACTCAAAATACAAATCAAATGGTAAAAACACACCTTACCTGTATTAGTGCTGCTGATGTTAGTCAGTGAGACATCTGAGTAAGTGGCATTGCAACCTGACATGCAGGGTCACAACACCGCTCAAATTTGGACCGGCTGCCCCTCTATCTGGTGTGATGGAGGGTGGCTGAGCCAGATTTAAGTGAGTGGCATTGCAGCCTGGCACTTGGCCCCCACACTTTTACTATAATTACTGAATTATTAGAAGGTTCACTGCCCTCCTATCCCGAAAATTTGATGTGCCACCCCAGTTGAGAATTTCTGGTTTAGAGCTTTATTCAGCTGGAAAGAGGACATTTTTTAGGTAATGTAGACTACTTCATTTGGATTCATGCAGTTTTGTCTACACAGTGCCATAGTCCAGACTACAGGGTGTGAATTATAGACTGTTCTAACCTGTTGCTCTCCATCAGCCCCATGTAGACACCTAGATTCTGCTGGCGCGAACTAAAAGGTACCTAGTTCATTTTGAGGTAGTCCCATTTAAAACAGGACTACGTTAACATGAACTAGGTACCTTTTGTGCATGCCAGCAATGTCTATGTGGGGCCCGTAGAATGCAGCATGTTAGAGTGCTCTGCAAGCCACACACTCATAGTCTGAACTGCAGCGCCATATGGACAAGCCCATTCTAATTCTAAATTAGGAGAAAAATTTATGTCTCTGTTCAGATATGTTCTGTTTTTATCTCAAGATCATGTGCGCTTGGAGTTGATTAAAACAATCAGCTAGAGTGTTTTCCGGCTGGCAGCCATAACACCTTGGATCATGCCAACTGAGTATTTTAAAAAATATTTTTAGCATGCATGCTTTGGCTAATGGCTTTTGTGGGAATGATATCTAAAATGGCCATTTGAACTAATCTGAGAGTCATGAACACCATCATGAAAATAACATTGTTGGGTCTCCATTAGCCCAACCCTACTTCACAAGTGACAACTCTGTGCATAGTCATGTTTTGTGAGTCTGCGTGGTACAACTGAAGGCTTCTTAAATCTCTTTGGATTTTAATTTTTACATGACAGTTTGTGACCTGTAATCAAAATTTAACCTAGACAATCCTTTTTAATTCATGACAACAATTTTTAAATTCAGAACTAAATGTTACAGGACGTTCAGACTTGTAGATGTGAAGAATTTTCAAAAAACCTGACAAAATATAATTTCAGAAGCATATTTCACATGTTGAGCTTTATTTTATGGCTGATTTCCTTCCCTCTTTCAGAGATTTCATGCCCAAGAATGTTGGAATTGATCCAAGTCCATTTACAGTGCGGAAACCTGATGAAACTGGAAAATCAGCGGTGGGGTAAGATTTGCATATAAAATGAAATTTAAGATAGTGTACTGGCATAATAACATCAACATTGTCGAGTACAATGCAGTTAACAACAAAATGCATAATTACTTAGTTCAAGATGAGCAATGACATGAAGGGGACACACAAGCCATACATGGCTCTTGAGTTGAGGCATAAGGCTAAAACCCAAGTACCTACCTGTACTCAGAGAGTATAAGGGATCCAAGGCCTATTTGCAGTAAATGGAAAGATTCTTACGGACTTCAGTGGACTTTGAATTAGGCCTCAAATATATTTATTACAGTATCAGTAGCATCTTGTATTACTGTGTATTGCCCTGTGTATGCCAGACAAACAATCTACAAAATCACTTATGTGAGAGTATACATTAAAACATAGTTCAGATTAGGCATAGTTTAGAAGAATAGTGAACATTTTCTGGCATGTGCAGCAAACATTAATTTGCATCTAAAGCAACTTTGTAAATAACTGTCTTCTCCCGAAACTAAATCTAAAGAAAATGGTGTTGATGGGTTAAAAAGAAAATATATGGTATCCTTGTGCTAACAACATTCTTTTTAGAAGAAATAGAGATAAGGGAAACTATAGAATAAAAAAGTCCAATATATTCAGAATCACAATGTCGACTGAATTAGTGAATACAGAAAAGAATGCACAAAAATTACAAGGTGCTATAGTTATAGCTAAGGTTGTAGGAAAAAGCAGATATTACATGAGATACACTATATTACAGCATTCCATCAATAATATACCATTTTCTAATAAATATGTACGATCTATAGCATAGTGTATGTGTTTGCAGTATGATTTAAGTATAATAAATATTTAAATGTGTAATAAGTTTCTAAAAAGAAAGTCAGCTGATAGTCATGAGTAGTTTGAGAATGTGACACCAGAAATTAAAGTTAGAATTGCTTTCAGTGTTCTAATATAAAATTAAAAGACCATCTGAAGATCTGGTCTGAATGTTGATCATAAAAAGAGTATCACCATTCTTCAAGTAACTGTGCATGTGCATTCCTTTCTTGGTGGTTTGTGCACGCACTCCACTTACAGTTGTAAGAAATTTTTCCCTCAGTGGTACCCACTGGGATGGCTCAGGTGCCCTCTGTTTCCGTGTGCCACTGCGTGCTGGTATAAATGGCCCAACCACCTACAAGATCCCACAGCTTCCTCTTTCTGCCACGTGACAGTAGTTGGAATTGCTTAGTGCTCTGAGTGTGCTTGTTGTAAATTAGTTGTAGATAGTTTACTAGTTGATTAATACTTAGTTAATAGTGTAGATAGGATAAGTTTCTTTCTCAGTACCCAGTTTGGGGGTTTTCCACTTCTTGGCACCAAGGGATGCCTTGGTCACCGAGCTTCAAACCCTGTATCTTTTGCACTAGGCCAATGACAATGAGTGACTCTCATTCAAGCTTCTTAAAATGTTTAGGGATAGCCCATACTCAGGATTGTTATCAGATTTGTAAATACTTTAAGCCTAGGACAGGAAAGACAGAGAAACCAGGTTAAAGTTTTTGCTCAAGAAAGTGTCCCTGAGACCTCTGTCAGAGCCTGGCCATTCAAACTCAGCTCCTAGTGCCTCAGCATCGATTGGGGTGTGCCTCCTATGTTGCCTGAGATTCAGTATCATGTACCTTCCCCAATAAGCAGACTGTCAAGAGAGGAAGGTCTCCAGCACTGAAGTCCTCTAGGCATGGGAATAAGTAAAGTGCAGCCAAAACCAAGCACTCCTTTTCTCTGCAGAAGCCAGCCCCCTTGACTCCGGCACCAAGGCAGGTACCTTTGAGTCCAGTGCCTGAAGGAGTGCCTTCTACATCTCAATACCAACTACGCTGGAGGCTTTTGCAGTAGCAAGAGGTCTGGTGAGCCTTTCGGTATAGGTATCTCTGGTGCAGAAGATTGTGCTATGGGCATCAGCAGCATCGGTGCAGCACTCAGTACCAAGACAACTTTTTACTTCAGTCTTCACGCACAATACCATTGAAGGAGAAGCCTACAATGTTGGCTGTACTACATCCTACTCTGACACAGCACTGGTCTTTGGCACCATCAGGAGCAGCTCCCCCTTGGTCAGCTAACGGAGATTCATCATCCTCTGAATCAGAGATTGGCTGCTACATTTCCCAGCCTTGTAGCTGGTCTTACTACCCTGATAGGGACCTTCTGGCAGGAGTACCATCAGGCATATGGCTGGGTGGTTGGGGTGTCATTGGGGCCCACCACTAGTCCAGTAGCCTTTTTGGAACCCAGGGGGGTCCCCTTCCCCCATTTCCAATTTGTATATGTGGCATTCCTGCTCTGTGTCTTCAGAGAGGAATGGGGAGTCTACTGAACAGGCACCACCTGATATGGCAATCATATTTCTGAAGGGCCTAGATAGGCTGTATCCTCAGATAAGCCCTCCCCCACCCCCCACCCCACCCCACCCCGGGACTTGAACCTAGTTCTATGAAAGCTCATGAGGGCTCAGTTTGAGCCTCTAGCACATACTGCATCTATCACTGAAGGTGGCTTTCTTAGTAGCTATCACTTCAGCCTGGAGTGTGGCTGAACTTCGTGCTCGGACATCTAAACCACCTTATATAATCTTCTTTAAGGACAAAATATACTTGCACCCTCATCTCAGATTTCTCTCTAGAGTCTCATTTTCATAGAGACCTGTCAGTTTACTAACCTACATTTTACGCAAAACCACATGCCAATAGAGAGAAGCAACACCTCCACTCTTAGATGTTAGGAGAGCTTTGGTATTTTAGGACAGGACTAAACAGTTCAGTTTGTCAACTCAACTCTTTGTGGCCATTGCAGACAGACTGAAGGACCTCCCAATGTCTTCACAAAGAATTTTCTTGGATAACTTCTTACATTCGTGTATGTTACAGTTTGGCAGGCATTTCCCTGCTGAGCAAAGTGATGGTACATTCCACAAGATTGCAAGGGTTCTCCATGGCATTCTTTGCACAAGTTCCTATCCAAGTAATTTGTAGAATGGTGACTTGATCTTCAGTCCACACCTTTGCATCCTGTTATTGCCATCACTCAGTACTCTAGAGATGATGCTAAATTTGGACGAGTTGTACACCAGTCTGTGTACATGAACTCTGCCTCCTTCTACTGTACCGCTTGTGACTCACCAAAAGTGGAATGCACATGTGCAATCACGCGAAGAAGAAAAATGGTTATTAACTTCTGTAACTGTTCTTCAAAATGTGATGTACATGTCCATTCCACAACCCGCCCTCCTATCCCTCTGCATTGGAGTTGTCCAGCAAGAAGAAACTGAGGAGGCTTGGGGATGGCTGGGCCCTTTATACCAGCATGCAGTGGTGTGCGGCAACAGAGGGTACTCAAGCCACCCTGAGGGATACCACTGAGGGGGAAAATTTCTGATGACTTTTTGAGAGGTGTGCACACACCACCAGGAGTGGAATGGCCAAAGAACAACAGTTATGGAAGGTTAGTAACCTTTTGGGTTTTTTGTAGTCCTAAAAAAGCCATTGGTGTAGATAATTTGCCATATCAGTAATGCTATGACTGCATGATGTTACATTAACTTTTGAGGTATCTGCTTTTCTATGGAAATTTTTAGAAACGATATAATATATTATATTTAAAAATATTGAACCTGCAACATAGTTGTACTTTCATAAAAGTTCAGGAATGGTGTTTACGTTTTTTTCTTTCTTCAGCAGCAAGTAAAAGCTGAATAGAGGTGATTATTGTGGATGTATTTCTAAAAATTACCTGAGTTTGATATTTTATGTTGTAAATTCTTTCTTCCAAAGTCTACAAAGCATTGGGTGAATTGAGCTACTGTATGTGATTTTTGTTTTGTATGATGGTGCAACAGTAGCTGTGCCATAGTTAAGGTTGTATTAAAGTACCGTTTTAACAGGAGCATTAACCCTTTATTTTGTAAAAATCTCATAGAAATGGCAAAAACTAAAGCATAGAATATAGATTTAGAGTACAATTTAATTTCTCTTTGAAATAATTTTTAAAATGTGTAAGAATTACTCTTTGGTTTTTGTCCCTATTGGATTGTATCACTTTCTTTTGTACTCCTTTTGCAAGAAATCTTAACATCTGGGACCTTTCCTCTGTCCATGTTGTGGCTTCTCATGTGCCAATTCTTAGAATATCAGTTATCTGTTAGTGTGTGCCTGTATAGCATTTTAACCACAACAGAAAATATGTGCTCCAAGCTAAACCCATCAAATATGATTTAATGAGAAGTCTGCACAAATGCTAATGATGGAGAAAGATTGATCCAAATAGCCCTGTAGTCTAGGAGAAGGTTCCTTGATCTGAGAAAGGGGAGACCAGAAGTTCAAATCTCCCCTCTTCTAAGTTCTGTTTAAATTTCCATGCAATTTACTATCCTTATTATTGATTGAAGCAATGAACCCCAACTTAGAAGACAGAAGAGCTGCTGAACAGTATGTACCCTAAACTTAATCAAACTTGTATTCTAACAAAACTTTAACAAGGATCTTGTATGCTTTTGTTTCTGTTATATCAACAGATGAGCAATCTGACTGTCTCACATCCCATGCATTTGGGAAGTTATTCTGTCTTCACACGGCTGAGGTCACTGTAAAGGTTTTGTGTTAGAGTGCTAGTTTGATGAACGTGAGGTTTGTATTGCTTTTTGGTATCTATTGGAGATGGAAGAGAAAAGGCCTTTTGGAGTGTTGTAGTGTGGTACAGTATACAATGCTATCAATATGAAGGTGGAAAGGAATGTACAAGTCATTCCCTTAACTTCTTATTTCCATTATTTTAAATTTTTGAAAGGAGGGGGTATGTCCTGCCACAATCTTAACTGCCTCTAAATATAGTTTGTTTGCTAATATTATAGAAAAGTTATTGGAAATAAGACTAAATAGAATGAAATAATTCATTGGGAGTCAGTCAGAGCTGTGGATAGTCACTGTCTTTGAAAATCAGGCCATTTATTTAGTTGTCTGGCTTCTAAGTATTCAAGTTTGAAAATGTTGACCTTGGGGCCTTCACATTCATATCATTCCCATTATCAGAACTTCAAATATTCTAATCTTTAAGGACATGTTAATTGGCAAAGATAGGAGAGACTGGAAATTGAGGTCTTGACTTACGATATAAAGCATAAGGATGAAAGGGGAAAAATAATTTCCTGTTCTTTCAAAATAAGGGCCCGATGGGTTGCATAATCTAGAAGATTTTGCACATTTGCTCTTTCCAATTTTTGTATTAGGCAGTTCCAAGCCTAATTTGATTTTCTCGCCTCTCTAAGGTAGTATATGTCAGTGTCCTCAAACAAAGAATACATTGTTCAGACATTTCTGTGAGGTCTCATGCTTTTGGCATGGAACACAACTATAGAGCTGCACACAATTAATATGTTTTATTTTCTAAAGGAACAGTGGCTACTGGTTAAAAAAGGCACTTTACTGTACCTTCATTTGATGCAATAGACTTTAACATTTCATTGAGGCATGTCTGAACTGTGAATTGATTTGCCAATCTCCTCCTTGAATTTTTTGTAATGTTACTTATTAAATCGTTTGACTCTGTATCTAAATATTGATTTGTTTCAAACAGCAGGACAACTTGTTCTGTTTATTTACGAGGATGCATTCTAAGATCTCTGGTCTTCCCAGTTTAAATATCCTCATGAGCTTGTGTACTTGAACTCTTTGTTTTAAAACACTGGATGAAATAGAGTATCCTTTTTTGTACTTCTGTTTTCAGTCTCAAAAATCCATTTGCAAAACACATCATTATTGTATTTTTCCAAGGGGAAAATTACTAGTGGTAGCTATCTACGAGAGGTTATCAGGATGTTTACGCTCTACATAGAAATCCCAAGAAGTGATAGTGTGCCTAGCCTGCTATGAGTGACAGACCAGAGTAATTGTATGTTTTTTCCAAAGTGTAGCACTAAATCACCAAGGGTATTACAACAGATCCATGCTTTTGGTTCCATATTTCCAGGGCATTACCGTGTCAGGATGTCCTGAACTTAGTTTAGAGTCATTAAACTGCCTCATGAGTAAGTGAAACAGCCTTTACCAACTTCCAATCTATAAGTACCAGCAAATGCTTCTGTTGTTTCTTCCACTTTCTTCATCTGACAGATCTGCACTGAATAACTCCTTCAGCTACCATCCTCTTTGTTCAGTCTTCTGCAGTGCCATTGAGAACCAGGGAGAGTCCCTAAACATTCATACCTTAAAGCTGAATTAAATGGATACCTGATGATTTCCTGGGTCACTTAAAGCTGACATAGACACCTCTGTTGGTGCCACAATTGAGTGTGTGGCTGGGGAAAATGGGGCATGACTGGAGCACTGCTACGCTCCAGTGGTCCCCTGCTAACCACTTGACCCTTTGAGGGCTGTTGTAGCCAGCGGAACTTAGAACAGCTGCAAAACTGCTCTAAATTGCTTTTTGAGATTGGACCTGTGCTCAGTAGTCCAGGGATAAGGAAGCCACAGTAATGGCTTACAGACTCCTTTACACCCACCTCTTTTTCCCAGACTGTTGCATACACCAAGTGGACAGACCCAAGAATCCAATCCCTTAATGTTTTATTCCCTATCCTGGAAAGATCCCTTATAAAGTGGCTTCAGATTTCTATATGGAAACAATAAGGAGAAGTTGACATGATCGGAGGAAATGGAGAGGAAGATGTGTTTATCAGCAGTGTTCTTTATAAATTGAAATGAGGGAGACACTAGCCATGGCAGGAAATGACCAAAGCTTTTCAAGGATTGTAGCATGAGAAAGTGTGTAGTTAGGAAAAAGTGGATATTGATGGTTAAAAAGGAAGAAATAAAAGACTGGAAAAGGGGGAGAAGGCGAGAAGTCATGGATGACACCAAGGTCGTGAGCCTAGGAACAGGAGAGAGAGCGGAGGTGTCAATGGTGTTGAGGACACAAGGTGATGGAGAGGGAGAAGGAGGAAAGATGATAAACTCAGTTTTGGAGAGACTGGCTCTAAGACAGCTATAGAACATCCAAAAGAAAATGTCATACAGTTAAAGATGTGAGCATGGAGTGCCTAAAGGGAGTTCTCTGATTTGGAGACCAGGGAGAAGGTGGCACTGTTGGGGAGCAGGAAAGTCATTAACACTATCCAGCAGTTTTATGGCTTTGTTTTTAAACTTTCAAGACCTGGGAAGAGAATTTAGGTAGAGAGCCAAAGATAGAGAAGAACTGACAAAGTTTGGTGATGCAAGGATCAATCACGAAAGATACATAAAGTTGTTTAGAAAAAGAAAAAGCAGGGATGAAAAAAGAGACTGAACAGAAAATGGAGGAAGGCTGGCATAGTCATGGAAATGACTTCAGACATTCAGCAGTATGAGAAGAGGTACAGATATAGTGAATACCCAGGGAAAAGAAAAAATAGGGGATTCAAAGGACGGGCAGAGCCCTCAACAATAACAGAAGACGTTCAGAAGGTAGAATTTCTCCTTGCACCCTATGCCAGATGAGATGGAAACCAAAATTCAGGAATATACGTATGGTATATTTAAAAGTATTTTGTGTTCATTTAATAAATGTGTGCACTGTCTTTCTTCTTTGAATATATAGGAACAAAAGTAATAGAGAAGAAACTGTGCTGCAGCGCAAAACAGCTGCTAGTGCCCCTCCTCCCCCAAGTGAGGAAGCAGTGTCAAGTAGTTCTGAGGATGATTCTGGGACTGACAAAGAAGATGAGGGAGCTGTTTCTCAGCGTTCCACTCCAGTGAAGATGACAGATACAGGCGATAATATAAAAATAACAGAGGTGAGAAAATTGCACTGGCACACATGAAGGGAGACCATCAACTTAAAATACACATTTCTTATGAAAATATTTTGCCTACTGTTACTTGTAACACCTAATGTTCCTGACATTAAAAGGGAAAATTATTTTCTCCAGTTTATTTGCTTTACGCATTTGACATCATTTAGTGAATCTGATTATACACAATTGTCATTTTCCCTGTTTGTTGGCGCCTCTCACAAAACATTAGGAAAGAAAATAACATTTTAAAAAAAATAGAAAATGTGATTCTAAAGCCATAAAAACTGGAAAGGGATTCGTGGGCAGGAATAGTATCAAACACTACTTTTAATTCAGGTTTTGAAATTGACTAGATTTCAAGTTGAAAGTGTCCCTTTGAGGACTTTATTGGTATCTGAGTTCTGAATTGCCAAGTAGTAACTTAATAGTCTGAGGTGTTGAAAAATGGTTTAATAAAACTAAATTATCTAAACTGCACATTCTGATTTTATCAGATAATATTAGTTTTACAGATATGTAAAGTAAGAAAAATGCAGGTTGGGAACTTATTAGAGTTTGATTTAAGGATATTTACTTTATATATTCTGACGTGATGTTTCCAGTTTGTGTTTTAACAGTTATAAAGCTTTAACTTTTTGAATCTAAATATCTACTGTCATTAAATAATTATTGTCTGATCCCACCATAATTTCCGGCAATTGACTTCCTGTATAACACAGGCCATAGAACCTCACCCAGCAAGTTCTGCATCAAGCCCATAATTTCTGGTTGAGTTAGAGTATGTGATTTAGAAAGATATCCAGTCTTGATTTAAATAATGGAGAACCCAGAAACATTTTGTGCCAGCCAAGGGAGCAGAATTTTTATTCACACATCTCCCCAAACTCCTTAGTAGCTCAAGCTGCCACTTATAAGAGCAAGCAACATCAACTAAAGTCTACCCCTTCTAATAAAGAAGCCAAGCCCAAACACTTAAACCTATTTTTGAGGAAGGTTTTTACTTCAACCAGTATGCAATTTTGTACAGCCAACTGTCAGACATTATTGTCCAAGTACCATTTTGTTAGTTATTCTAAATTCACAGAATTTACTCACAAACTTCCTTAGGAGGACAGGCACCGTGGGTAAATTGATTGCCAGATCATCCCTCCAAGCTTTGCTGCAGCAGTCACAGCCTCCAGATCGATGATAACAGCTGTTGTCACACATTAAGTGTCATGGCTTCATTTCTCCAGATTCCTCAGGGAAGACCAATCTGCAGTGGAGGATTTGCCCTTTGAAGGGAACAATCTCTTCAGTGAGAAGATGAATGATTTGTTACACTCGTTGAAGGATGCTGGGCTCGCTGGACATCAACATTCCAGCTCCAAAGAAGAAATACCACAGACCACACACATACAGGCACAACCAGTACTACAATTATTTTACCACCCAGAGCGGTTTTGAACCACCATGGAGGATGCAATGGATCAAGTACGATGTTCCCACCTCTTCCCTCCTTCCAACCCCAGCCTTTTACTAAAATACGTTTTTGACAGGACCTTTGAGAGCTGTGAAACACTCCAGATGCTGCATTCATCCATCCAGAACTCTGATACCCAATTTGGTGGCCATCTATCTCATTTCTCCAAAAGCCTGGCAGAGGATAATGACAGACAAATGGGTTCTCAACATCATTCATACCACTATACCATAGAATGCCTCTTTCCCATCCCTCTTCAGGGACCACTCTGATGAAAGGATGTTCATTTAAGAAGTAAACTCCTTTCTTCATTAGGGTGCTGTAGTGCTGAGGCTGCCTCCAATACTGGGGAAAGTTTTTACTCAAAATATTTCCTCCTCCTGCAAAAAGGGAGGATGAAGACCCATCTTAGAATGCAAACAGCTCAATGTCTTTATCTGTAGATTGATATTCAGAATGGCCACCTTGGCATCAGTAATTTCTTCACTGAATAAAGATGACTGATTCACAACTCTTGATATGAAAGATGCCTGCTTCCACATAGACATCCACCCCTCACATAGAAAGTGTCTTAGACTCACTGTAAGTCTGAACTAGTGTCAACACAAGGTGCTCCCCTTTAGCCTTGCACCAGCCCCAAGGCTATTTACAAAGGTACTATCAGTAGTGGTTGCTCTTTTCCAAGGCCACGGACCATCAGTTTTTCCTTACTTTGACTAGCTACTGATTGAGAGATCTCATCAGGTGGTACTGACAGCAACCTCATTCTTGCTCCATCTTCTACATTCACTGGGACTCTGTATAAATATAAAATCCATTTTAGGTCTCATGCAAACTATAGAGTTTATCAGGGCAATACTGGAATCTATCAGTGCCACAGTATATCTTCCTCAGGCCAGACACCAATCCATAAAGGAAGTTGTCATTTAACTCAGACTGAGTCCATGGGCTTCAGTCTGTTCATATCTCAGCCTTCTTGGTTACATGGTTTCCTGTACATGTGAGACCCTTTGCAAGGTTTTTACTTTGTTGCCTGCAAGCTTGGCTTCAGATGGTATACACACCAAATAAGTTACTCACTCCCACATAGAGCATGAGCTTCTTTAGCCTGGTGGGAGACTAGGGAACAAGTGTGTGTGTGGGGAGTTCCCTTTCATTCCGCCCATGTATGAGGAGATACTGATCATGGACACCACCTTGTTAGAGTGGAGTGCCCATCTAGATGAACATACAGCACAGGATGTGGATTCCGCAGGAGTCCATCATGCCCAGAAACCTCCTAGAAATTTGAACAGTCCATGAGGCCTGCTAACAATTCCTACCACTCATACAGACCTGGCATATTCAAGTGATGTCACACAACATGGCAACAGCTTTCTACATCAACAAATGAGGGGGAGCACAATCACCCCTTTCTGGATAGAGGCTGTCAATTTTTGGAGCTGGTATATTTGTCACCCAATCACTGTGTCATGGTCTACAATCACCCAGGGATTCGTGACAACTAGCAGACATAGTCAGCCAGGTACTCCTCTAAGGACCACAAATGGGATATTCATTATTCCATGGTACAGATCATATTTCATCAATGGGCATCTCCATCCTGGGACATGTTTGAGAAGAGAACAGAAAATGAATGATCTACCATTCCAAGGGCGACGAGGTCAGGACTCCAGAGGGGAAACACTTCATTTCCCTTGGTCAGGACACCTAATGCTCATCCTCCCTTCTGTTGCACCATACCTTGCTGTCTGAGGAACATCAAGCAAGATGAAATGGTGATCATCCTGATTGCTCCCAGATGGCCCAGGCAATTCTGGTTTCCCATTATTCTACAAATGTCAACATGTCTGCACATCAGTACCCAATTCTTTCTGGATGTATTGACAAGGGCAAGGTCAGGTATCCCATTCTGGCTTCACTTCATCAGATGGCTTGGTATTTGTATCAAACCTAGAAAGAACATGTTCAGAAGCTATTCAGGCCATCCTTAACAATAGTAGCAAGGAATCGGCTTTCTACTATTGTTGTCTACACAGCTAAGTGGACAAGGTTTTTTCTGTCTTGTCTCAACATTGCCAGATAAACCCAAAGGACTCTGAAATCAATACTATATTGGTATATCGTCTTTCCTTGAAGACCTTGGGTAAGGGTACACTTAGCAGCTATCAGGGCCTGTCATCCTCCTATTGATAACTACTCCATCTTCACTCATCCTGTGACAGTACATTTCCTGCAAGGCCTAGTCAGAACCTTTCCTTCTGTGATTAAAACCTCCTGTGACATGGGACCTCAGCCTGATCCTCTCAATGTTAACAAGAGCTCTGTTTGAAACCCCTACCTTCGTGCACTATAACGCATTTGACTATGAAGGTCATCTTTCTAGTTGCCATCACCTCAGCTACAAGAGTAGGTGAACTACAGACCCTTATGGCTGATCCACCATACACAATTTTCCATAAGGATGAGGTTTCTCCAAGACTACATCCAAAATTTACCCCATGTAATCTCTGATTTCCATCTGACTCAGACAGTTCACATATCTTTTTTCCTAAACTGCATGCCACCAGTTGTTCCATCTTACAACGTGGAAGCTCCATGGTTAAATCCGTTGGAGCTTTCCTGTTCAGACCGGGTTAGACAGGTCCTCCTTGGCAGTAGGAAACCCTCTACGAGAGCCACGTACCTTGCCAAGTGGAAGAAATTTTCAGTCTGGTCAGCGCAGCGCCATTCACCCCCTACGCTGGCTGCAGTGCCGCACATTCTGGACTACCTCCTCCATCTGAAGCAGGAGGATCTCCCGTTGTCTTCTATACGGGTGCACTTAGCCGCCATCTCGGCCTTCCACCCAGGCATGCAGGGCCGCTCGGTATTTGCTAACCCCATGGTCAGCTGATTCCTAAAGGGGCTCGATAGGTTATACCCTCACATCCATCAATCGATTCCTGCCTGGGACCTCAACTTGGTCCTTTCTAGGCTCATGGGACCCCCTTTTGAGCCTTTAGCAACATGCTTCTTGCTCTACCTCTCTTACAAGGTCGCATTCCTGGTAGCAATAACCTCGGCCAGGAGGGTGTCCGAGCTCAGGGCCTTGACATCAGACACTCCCTACACCGGGTTCTATAAGGACAAGGTTCAGCTCAGACCTCACCCTGCTTTCCTCCCAAAGGTTGTCTCTCACAGTTCCACATCAACCAGAACATCTTCCTCCTGGTTTTCTACCCTAAACCTCATTCCAGCGGCAGGGAGCAGAGACTCCATTCTCTGGATGTCCGCAGGGCGCTGGCCTTTTATATAGAGAGAATGAAACCGTTCAGAAAGTCGGTCCAGTTGTTCGTAGCAGTCGCGGACAGGATGAAAGGTCAGCCGGTTTCATCCCAATGCATCTTGTCATGGATCGTGTCCTGTATCCGCGAGTGCTACAACCTAGCAGGTGTTCCCGCACCTCCGATCACTGCGCACTCTACCAGGGCACAGGCTTCATCTACAGCATTCCTGGCTCAGGTTCCCACCCAGGAAATCTGCAAGGAAGCGACGTGGTCCTCCATACACACTTTCGCCGCACATTGTGCAATTACCCAGCAGGCCAGAGACGATGCGGCCTTCGGAAGAGCAGTACTCCAATCAGTGGACAGCTCCGACCCCACTTCCTGATCTTGGCTTGGGAGTCACCTGATTGGAATGGACATGAACAAGCACTAGAAGAAGTAAAAACGGTTACTCACGTCTCGTAACTGTTGTTCTTTGAGATGTGTTGTTCATGTCCATTCCAATACCAACCCTCCTACTCCTCTGCTGGAGTAGCCGGCAAGAAGGAACTGAAGGGGTGGCGGGTTGGCAGGCCTCTATATTGAGTGCCATGAAGGCATGACTTCCAGGGGCGCCCAGGCCTGCCTGACGGATGCTGCTAAGGGAAAAATCTCCCAGCCATTCTGCACGTGTACACGCACACACCTGATTGGAATGGACATGAACAACACGTCTCAAAGAACAAGAGTTACGAGAAGTGAGTAACCGTTTTTTCCTTGCTTTACCTGGCCTTTTAAGTGTAAAACTCTGGCTGGTAGCATCCCACAGGATCTCCCGGGTAATCTTCTGATCAAATCGGGATCACTGTTTTTGCCCCCCAACTGCATTGCCCAATCCTGATCAAGTGAGGTCAGGCTGACTTTTGGTCCACACTTGAGACCCTCCATTGGGTACTGGTTCTTTGTCAAGTCCATGAGTCTGTGTTTCCCAAGTATGTATATAATAGGGGAATAACAGGAGACAATGACTCCACCAAAGTGATCTCAACTACCTCTGTCTGTGTGAACAGTCAAGACTCTGAAATAGCTTCTTGACCAGTGGTTCTCAAACTTTTGTACTGGTGACCCCTTTTACATAGCAAGCCTCTGAGTGCGACCCCCCCCCCATAAATTAAAAACACTTTTTTGTATATTTAGCACCATTATAAATGCTGGAGGCAAAGCGGGGTTTAGGGTGGAGGCTGACAGCTCGCGACCCCCCTATGTAATAACCTCGCAACCCCTTGAGGGGTCCCGACCCCCAGTTTGAGAACCCCTATTCTTGACTATTAGAGCCTGGTTACTTTCCTGGTAGTAACTTATGAACCATTGTCCTCTGACTCAGAAAAGTTGTTTTCTCTCATTCATGCATCTCGTGCTTACATTTTCTCAAGGCTTCCAGGACCTCATGGCCAAAGTAAGAAATTACAGAACTGTCACTCTGCTGGGACACTGGCAAACAGTGTGTATGGTTATTTTACTCTATCAAAGCTCAAAGTCAAGCTACTTGTTAAATCTATTAACATAAACTTTAATTTGTTGTATTTTTAGTATGTTTATGTTTAATGCCTACATGATTATAGGCGAAAATATCCTACACTTGGCTAAAAGTGTGTTGCTTGATAACAGTGAAGATTAAAATTACTTCTTTTCCAGAACAATTTCAACAATATATCAGTGAACTCAAGATTGTTTTATAGACTGATTGACTTCTCATATATGAATGTTAGCCATATATACAAGGCGTAAATTTTTCCAAGCCCAGTTTGTGTTATTTGACGCAATAATTCTGAAATACTGTGATGTTAATTTTGGGGCTGTGTCTCAGAATAATGGAGAGTAAGTGTCTTAGACCAATGGAAAAGAAGGGGTTTTTACAGTGGTTGTAGCAAGGAACCAGGAGTCACGACTCTTGAGCACTATCACCAACTCTTGTTCATGAGGTGCTGTGCAATCTGGGCAAGTGATTTCATTTCATTTTGTCCATCTATAAAATGGATATAATCCTCCCCTCCCTCTTACTGAGCCTGAATACATTTTTGTAAAACATTTTGAAATGCTTTAATGAAAGGTGTATGTAAATGCAAAATATTACTTAAGACATTTTAAGCTGTATTGGTTTATAATCAGCAATAAATTAGTTTATTCTCATTGTTAATAACAATATTGAGTCATATTTTGCTTTCTTAGTACCCTTATGTCTATTGAAACATACTGAGAATTTAATTATTAATTTGTGTAACTTTACTACCAAGACCACAGTGCTGTGAATGATTGCCCACGGGCCCCAGTATGCCCACTCACAGTCCATTGCAAAACTTGGGCCTTTGTTAGTATTTGTGACCTCCATTATAAACCTCAAAAGCACAAAACTATCTTTGGAGCATATTTTATATATAAAGGTAATAATTATGCTGCTTTTTTTTGTGCAGAGATCAAATGTAAAAGAATATGTTAGACACCAAACCTGTGTATATTCACTAGTTGATCTTGGTTTAGAATAGATTACACAATGCAGTTAGTTTCCATAACTGAGTTAATTGGAGCATCAGATATGGGCTTTTGAGAGAGTATTTTGGAATTAACATTTCAGCAATAGCCATTATTTGTCATGGGTCCCATCATGCAGCTATCCAAAGAGAGGCTATAATGCAGGGTTTTGAAACATGAGGGCTGAGCTAATAATATAGTAGGAAATAATTTATGCAGTTAGCTATGACTGAAAAGGATTAAAAAATATCTAATTCAAGAAACTCTTATTTTTGAGAACCTGTGAACCACAGGAATGTAACAGAAGTATATTTTGTTTCAACTTCCATAAAGAACAGAGTTTTTAAATTTTATTTTCTGTTTGCAGAAATGCCTATCATTTGAATAGTACCTATACTAAAAAGGAACGCTAATGTACCAGTGTAGATACAAAGTTTTCTAAACTAGAAAAACGGACGACTTTGACATTGATTGAAGTGTCAGTTAGTTGTCAATGTAGTTTATAATTTTTAAAATATCTCTATTTTCTGCACATACTTCGGGTGCATTCTTGAGTAAATAATGTTATTACAGGACAATCAAATATTTGTGTGTTTTGGGCTTTGAGTTATGAGGTAGCAATGGTAACAAAGTCAGAAGAAATAAAGTAAACTTACCTAAGCACTATCTATTCTACAAATAAATAAATCCTTATATCTGGCATATCTGCATCTAGTAAATCCTTAGTACAGTGTAGAACTAATTATTTTTATATTAAAGCTAATTAAATGTAGCTAGCATTCATAAAGATAGACTTCTAGTTTTAATTGTGAACATTTTAATGCACGTATTTGGTATATGTTGATAATGCTTTATACAGTTAGTATGTAATACCTGTTTTCATTCTGCCCCTCTTTTTACACGGCCTTGGTCTCATCTCACCCCATAGTGATTTTTGGTTTTCTTTGGTTTTTATTTTATTTTTTAAGTATCATCAAAATTGAATCTTTGTTTAAGTTATGGAAATGTGGAAAAAAACTAAAAATTGTTGAACCAAGATGATTCAAATGTCAGAAGCTGGGAACTTGCCAGCAAGTTAAAGTAGTATGGGCTGGATGAATGGACTATAAGGTGGATAGAAAGCTGGCTAGATCATCGGGCTCAACAGGAAGTGATCACTGGCTCCATGTCCAGTTGGCAGCTGGTATCAAGCGGAGTGCCCCAAGGGTCAGTCCTGGGGCCGGTTTTGTTCAGTATCTTCCTTAAAGATGTGGAGGATGGCGTGGATTGCACCCTCAGCAAGTTTGCAGATGACACTAACCTGGGAGGAGTGGTAGATATGCTGGAGGGTAGGGACCTAGACAAATTAGAGGATTGGGCCAAAAGAAAGCTGATGAGGTTCAACAAGGGCAAGTTCAGAGTCCTGCACTTAGGACGGAAGAATCCCATGCACTGCTACAGAGTGGCTAGGCAGCAGTTCTGCAGAAAAGGACCTAGGGGTTACAGTGGATGAGAAGCTGCATATGAGTCAACAGTGTGCCCTTGTTGCCAAGAAGGCTAATGCCATTTTGGGCTGTATAAGTAGGAGCATTGCCAGCAGATCGAGGGACGTGATCATTCCCCTCTAATCCACATTGGTGAGGCCTCATCTGGAGTACTGTGTCCAGTTTTGGGCCCCACACTACAAGAAAGATGTGGAAAAATTGGAAAGAGTCTAGCGGAGGGCAAAAAAAATGACTAGGGGGCTGGAGCACATGACTTAGGAGGAGAGGCCGAGGGAACTGGGCTTATTTAGTCTGCAGAAAAGAAGAATGAGGGGGGATTTGATAGCTGCTTTCAACTACCTGAAAGGGGATTCCAAAGAGAATGGATCTAGACCAGGCGTGGCCAACCTGAGCCTGAGAAGGAGCCAAAATTTACCAATGTGCATTGCCAAAGGGCCACAGTAACACGTCAGCTACCCCTCCAACCCCTATTGTCTCCCACCAGCCAGCAGCATCGCCGATCAGCACCTAACCTTCCATCCCTGCGCCTCCCGCCCGCCACGATCAGCTGTTTTGGGGTGTGCAGGAGGCTTGGCAGATGGGGAGGAGCCAGGGTGCGGCAGAATCAGGGGTAGGGGCGGGGCCTGGGGCAGAGCCAGGGATTGAGCAGTGAGCACCCTGTAAGACATTGGAAAGTTGGCCTCTGTAGCTCCAGCCCCAGAGTTGACGTCTATGCAAGGAGCCACATATTAACCTATGAAGAGCCGCATGTGGCTCCGGAGCCACAGGTTGGCCTCCCCTGATCTAGACTGTTTTCAGTGGTACCAGATGATTGAACAAGGAGTAATGGTCTCAATTTGCGGGGGGGGAGAGTTAGGTTGAATATTAAGAAAAACTTTTTCAGTTGGAGGGTGGTGAAGCACTGGAATGGGTTATCTAGGGAGGTGGTGGAATCTCGATCCTTAGAGGTTTTTAAGGTCAGGCTTGACAAACCCCTGGCTGGGATGATTTAGTTGGGGATTGGTCCTACTTTGAGCAGGGGGTTGGACTAGATGACCTCCTGAGGTCCCTTCCAGCCCTGATATTCTATGATTCTAACTTCAAACATGTCTTGTTTTTATAAATTTTGCTGTGAATAAAAAAAGCTGAATTTGAAGAAAATTAATTACATTTAATGTTATGAACGTTTAAAGTTAGCAACTTTGAGCATGCATATTTAGACAGTTTCTCAACATTAACATTTTAAGGATGTCACCTTCCATTGGCTATGGTGATGCTTGTAAATACTACAGGCTTAATAAGAGCTGTAAAGTAGGGTTAATGTTTATCTAGGTCACATGTTGTGAAGTTTACTTAATTAAAGTTTACAAAATATGTTGATCTTTAGAGGGGAGGTGCTAAAGAAGTCAAATTATTCTTCTTATAATTGCAAAAATTAATCACACTTTCTTAAATCTTACGGTAACACAAAGCAGACAGACTATCTGTAATAACAAAAATTGTTTTAGTGTTGTTCTTGTTGTAATATTTTTTAAAAGACTTTTCTGAAAAATAGTAAATGAGAACTGTTTGGATTTGACACTTCCTCTGTTATCTGCTAATGTGATTTTTATACCTAATTTATACCTTTATGTAGGCTGGTGGCAGATTCACCAGCTGGGTAGTCCAAAAAATATCTAAATGATTGAGTCAGGTTCCAAATCCCTTTCCTCAGGACAGGTTTTGTTAACAATGGACAATACAGAAGACTTGATGTAATACAAAACACTTGGAAAGAAATACTTTCCTTGCCAGGACACATCCAACTCTCCCTAGTCCATCTCTGATTCTGGGTCTTTCACTACTAAGGATAGGTTGTCTCTGTTTTATAGCAGGCACTGCTTGCAACCTGCAGTCACATGACCCTTGTCAGTTTTAAGGGGTTTAAAACACACATCAGCACCCTGTTCCACTGGACCTGTATATTTCATGAACATGTAACTTTTTAAAACTATAATGGAAATTAAAATAATTTTAGTCTGAAGAAAATTAGGGGTTTTCTTTACGTAGTATAGACCAAAAAGATTAAAGATAAATGGTGAAAGGTTTTTGTAAATGACTTGTATAATGTTTTCTTTCCTAAACTAAAAATAAATAAAATATCATAAAAGCATACAACTTGTAATATATCCACAAATATGAATTACTTATACAAATCTTTTTATATTGTATTATTTTATATTAGCAATAAAAGAAATCTCAGGTTCTTTCCAGATTGATGGATTATACCATATGCTAGCATATTGTGTCTATTACAGTAACATTTTCCTTTCTTAGTGAACAAATAAAATGAAGAATACATCTAAAAAAATTCTTCTTACAAGATTCAGTATAAGCCTAGAAAGGTTGGCAGGAAGTACAGGAGAGGCTTTTTTTTATTAGTTTTATTTGCATTGATTAAAATGCGCTTTTTTTTCTGATCTAGAAAGAATTCAGTTATATCCAATAAACTTTTGTTTGGAAATTAGCATAGTATTCTATTTCTGAAAGACTTACTTTGGTTGTATTTTCCTCCCCCCAGAACATAGTTCAGTCCATGAAAGATATATATGGGATTAACCTCTCAGATGTTCCTTCAGATGATGACCTCACAATATATACAAGGTAAGAACATTCTCAGTCATAATCAGTAAATGATGATTGGAGCTAGTTAAATACTCTGTAAGAAATTGCTCCTTTTTCTTCAGAATTTATTTAAACATTGTTCTGGTATGGCACTAGCACTAGAGGTAACTTGAAGCTGGTAGTATTTTACTATTCTGTGTCTTTAAAATGAAACTCTTCATCTCTCGTACGTGTGCACGCAATTCTCTTATCTTCAATGTGGAGCTGTGCAGATGCCTCCAAGTGCAGAATTTGATAGTTAAATCAAATGGACTTGTAGTGAAATATCAGTTAACATTTTTCCAAGAACAAGGGACAAACTCAAATTAATAGTGGCTCTTTAATTTACAAGTACATAGTTTGCAGTTTTTCACATTTATTCTCAAATGTTGAATTACACTAATTTATAAAATGTCAACATTCAGAGTTCTGCAACTTCCGAGAATATTTTTTTTAAATAATTTAAATTTCTCATCCGTTAAACAGTCTTTGCTATAAAATGCAAGTACAATTACATAAATTAACCTTTTTTTGGTAAGAAAACTATTTTGTTTCTGTCTTCTGCATAGAGGCACAAGTGTTAGCTATAACCTCTTATACAAAATTTTGTTTGGCTGTGACTGTTCCAGGAAAAATGTTTCTGGTTGGTATTCAACCTTTTTCTTCAAATATTTACGCCTTTTTTGCTATATGCCAGGTCATTCAGAAGCTGCTTAGGCATTTTCTGTCTCATCAGAGGCAACTATCTTAAGGTTTAAGATTGCTGGTTTTCATCTGAGACTGGAACCAATTATTAAATCTGGCATACAGGCTACTAGTGGAAAAGTGGGGGGAAATGACCAAACTAGGAGGGTAACTCATAATAACAGTGGCACGAAGATTTTAAATGATAACTTTCTTGTACAAATACTTCATAGTTTTAATAGGAGATGGTTGAAACCAAATTGACTGGGACTCCAATATCATGGTTTGATGAAATAGTAACTATATAGTTTACTCTGTATCACCATTATAAGGAAGTACTTTGGATCCAATTCGCAAAAGCATTTAAGCATATATTTAAGTTTTGTCATGAATAGAGATGGACTTAAGCACTTACTTAACTTTAAGTGCTGTCCTGAGCAGGCTTGGTTTCCTGAACTGGGCCCTTTATGTTAGTAAATTATAGTCAGAAAAGCAAAATAATAGGAAGGCAGTCAGGGAAACTTAGATTGACATTAAAGTCTCTTCTAATTTTTAAAGGCCTGTAATGCTGTTGCTAAGAGAGCAACTGCTTACCCAGTCACATGGTGTGCAAATCAATTACGCTAGTCTGGTAAATCAATGTTTCAAACACCTGCTTAGACTTTTGAATTAATTAATGGAGCACTGGGCAATAGAAAACTACACCTCATAATGAAAACTTAGACATACATGTTTTTCAAGTGAATAACTACAAGCCATGCGTTGAAATGCAGCTGTGCAGCTTTCGATTTGCTTTACGATGTGTAATGACTGGCTAATTACATTACTTATTATGTTGTGAACCATCTCTGAATTGTGAGGGGAAATTTAATTCACCATAGTCTCTCTCTTCATGTGATATGTTCTTAGTTTAGTTTAGTTTAAAAAGAATCGGTCCTAATATTATTTGACTATATGCAAATTATAGACTATTTTTTTTAAAAAGCCTCTTTTTAGGAAATCAAGTATAAGATCATGACTTAAATTTACTGAGGCTGGGGCAGGGAGAATGCTGTTGCTAAAGAGCTCAAGTCTGCCATATGCAATGGAGTTACTGAGTTCCCTCCCATTTTCCCTACATAGCCCCTAGCCTGGTTCATCCTTCTCAGCTCTTCTACTGATTTCCCTTTCATCTGCTGCCTGGAGGGAACCCAATATGTGTGTTTCTGTCCTCAGTTCCTTTTCACAAGCTTTTTGTGGGAGCAGAGGAAATCCTCTACTCTGAGAGTATAGACTGGATAGAGGAGGAAGACACATTGCATATCCTTCTGATGGCAGATCAAAGGGTTGTCCAATTAAATAGCTGAAACCAGTGAAATGGGAGGGCAGCTTTTCACAGCTATGCAACTCAAGTAGGAGAGAGGTCAGGATCAGACTTATCTTCATGGAACTTGAGCCAACTTCCCATCTATTTAGCTTGCTTCTTTCTACAACTGCCCTACCACCCAATTCCAATAGTGACACCTAGGTGTGCTCCTCTTTCTCTCTCCTCCTAGAGGTCTTCTATGGGGAGTTCATGCTGTTGGAAAGAGCAGTTAACTCTATCTCCTCTTGCTGATGGCCCCATCTGCTGCCTGTGAAATAGTGAGCAAAACCTACCAGTGGGCAAGACCTCCTAGCTAAAGTGAAAGGGGCCCAAAATGTACCCAAACTAAAGTTTTAAAAGCAAAAAAAAAAAAAAAAAAAACTAGACCAAGTTAAGTGTATTAATCATCATGACTCTCACTTTTGTGTTAAGTGAGGTCAGTGTTCCAGCTGTCCTTTAATGTACTCAGTGTGACTTACTGAAACTGCATGACTCTTCAAATTGTACAGAACTGTCATTTTCATTAATTCACTGAAGTTATTGCAAATAGTTCTTGCTCTCTTTATGACTTATACTTTTATCCACTGCTACTCCATAGGTTTGTTCAGTTGGGGCAGAATCAACATAAACAAGACAAGAGCAGCCAGCAGCTTTGTTCAAAACATCGTCTAGATGGGGTTATAAATATGTAAGTACTGTTTATTTTTTCATTTTTATTTTTTTATTTTAGTTCAGTTCCTGCTGTGGGTTCCCTCTTGTGAGGGAATTCTTTGAAGTCGGACACTGTACCTTAAAAATCATTGAATAAATGTCTGATATCAAAATATCATGAATGCCACAAATATTTTCTAACTATTCTTTCATCAACATCCATTACTTTTATTGGATACAGGGCTCAAACCCCAAACATAGTGGGTAGCTGTGACATGGGTGGATTGTACCCACCGAAACAGGTATCTAGCAGTCTCTTTTTCTCACTCAAGTGACACTTGTATAGTATATCCCGCAAATAAAATCTCATTTAATTTAAATGAATTTGCAGCTTTCTGTGAAAGTTGTATTTTAGAATTTTTAATTAATATCCTATATCTGCCCACCAGTATTCCAATTAGGAGTGTTCAAATCAGAATCTTTTTTTCAAATATATTCTTTTGGATCTGAAAATTGTTTGTTTGGTCCAGAATAATATTAGTATGTTTTAAACTATTAACTGAAAGTAAATGTTAATATATCAGTTGCTAGAACTAATAGTTTTTATAAACCTTTGAGAGAGATGCGGTTAGATGAAAATATGTAGGATGTAATAAATTGATACTGGACTTTATTAATCATTAGAAGTGTATGAAAAAATATAGAACAGTGGATACCTAGATATGATACTTATCTGATGGTTAGAGCAGCATAAGTAAATAATTGAAAAGAAATTATCTGAAATAAAATAACATATACCATTAATTGAAGGTATCTGAACTGAAGGGTAACAAGGTGGTCTGAAATATTAAGATCCCAATTCTGCAACTGATTCCAGGTCTGCAGGGCTTGGTGCCCAGGCAGTCAGCTGCAGGATTGGTACCTTAAATTGAACTTGCAGAACAATATGTTCCAAAATAGTAAAGTTATTCCCCATAATGACTCCATGCCAAAAATCAATCGGGAAAGATTTGAAGAGAAGCCAGGAACCTTGCAAAAATGACAGTTAATCAGAATTTTGAAAAACCTGTAATTTAAAACAATCTAAGGTAAAATGGACCAAGTTGAGTTTTTATCTCCACAGGCCTAAGCTCCTTTCAAAGCTGCCTAGACTCTCCAGTAGTTGTATCAGTTTTGTTATATAAGAACATAAGAACAGCCATACTAGGTCAGACCAAAGGTCCATCTAGCCCAGTATTCTGTCCTCCTACAGTGGCGAATGCCAGGTGCCCCAGAGGGAATTGAACAGAACAGATAATCATCAAGTGATCCATCCCCTGTCACCCATTCCTAGCTGCTGGCAAACAGAGGCTAGCGACACCTTCCCTGTCCATCCTGGCTAATAGCCATTGGTGGACCTATCCTCCATGAACTTATCTAGTTCTTTTTTAACCCTGTTAGTCTTGGCCTTCACAACATCCGCTGGTAAGGAGTTCCACAGGTTGACTGTGCATTGTGTGAAAAAATACTTCCTTTTGTTTGTTGTTAATCTGCTGCCTATTAATGTCATTTGGTGACCCCCCCTAGTTTGTGTGTTATGAGAAGGAGTAAATAACACTTCCTTATTTACTTTCTCCACATTAAACATGATTTTATAGACCTCTATCATATCCCCCCTTAATAGTCTTTTCCAAGCAGAAAAGTCCCAGTCTTATTAATCTCTCTTCATTTGGCAGCTTTTCCATACCCCTAATCATTTTTGTTGCCCTTTTCTGAACCTTTTCCAATTCCAATATATCTTTTTTGAGATGGGGCAGCCACAACTGCACACAGTATTCAAGATGTGGGCGTACCATGGATTTATATAGAGGCAATATGATATTTTCTGTCTTATTATCTATCCCTTTCTTAATGAGTCCCAACATTCTATTCACTTTTTTGACTGCCGCTGCACATTGAGTGGATGTTTTCAGAGAGCTATCCACAATAACTCCAAGCTCTTTGAGTGGTAACAGCTAATTTAGACCCCATCATTTCATATGTATAGTTGGGATTATGTTTTCCAATGTGCATTACTTTGCATTTATCAACATTGATAAAGTGATGTTTTCAAAAGATTCTTAAACTACAGATTAATTTTAAATGCTTCCAACTTATTTTCAAAAGGGTAATATGCAGTTTGTTAGAATACTTCATTTAAACAGTTTCATTTAAAAATATATTAATTATTTTCTGTCACGCTGTCTGGAGTGGCTCACGACTGAGTGCCTTCCTCAGGGCAGAGTGTCAAAAACAGGGCAGATACCTCAAACTGGAGGTACGTTCTATCATTAGATTTTACCAAGCCAGTAACAAATGTGAGCTCCTGGATCACTGTAACAATCTTACCATGGAGTCACAGTCAGTCCCTTTGGACTCTCCAGTCTATCTTGTCACCTAGACAAACTGGACTTAGTGGTAAATGGTCACATACACCAAAAATCACACCACATTCAGGTTGCTTCCAGTCCCACCAGACCAGTCACTTACCCCAGTTCACTTGGTACCCTAAGTCTTGCACCAAAGACAACACCCCTAGCCAATCCTGTAATAAATTATGTAAAGGTTTAGTAACTAGGAAAGAGAAATAGTTATATTGGTTAAAGCAAGCAAACCTAGATATACAAATGAGTTACCATCTAAATCCTAAGAGTGACAGAGTTGTAGAGACCTGTCAATTCAAATTCTCTTTCAGGGGGACCCAGGTGATAAGCCCTCGGGATCTCTGACTTCAGTGTGGTTTCTCTGGACCTGTGAGAGTTCACACAGCAAAGGGATGAAAAATCTTCACATTAACTATTTTTATTTAACTCTTCGAGCATTCAAAGGAATGGGACGAGGCCTTCTGCACATACTTCACCATGGGTGCAATAAGGTCATTCTGTGTATTGCGATGATTCTTGATGGCCCCTCTGATTTTGATAGTTTTTGGGATGGGGGTGACGGGACACTCTTCCCATCTGGCTTCACAAGTTTAGAGCAAACATTTTTAAAGTTATAAAGCAAAAATTTACATATTTCTTTATAGCATAGAATACAGGCATTACAAGTGAGGTTAATGCATGCAGCAACTTACAAGTATTTCATCAAGTCTAAACACTAAATAATTCTTGTAAGACTAATACCTATTTTGAACTGGTCTGGTTTCCAGCTGTGAGTTTGTCAGTTTTTAACTAATGCCTGCAGTCTTGGCAGGAGCTGACACTTGATCTGCTAGCATCACGCTTTTTTTCTTAAAAATAAAGAAAACTTATGCTGACAGCCCACCTTTGTATTAAAAACCTTTCCTCATATAGCCACTTGCTGATTTACCTTGATGCTAAAAAAAATTTCTTTTGGACATTCTTGCCTTCAGAAGATAATGCAGAACTCTGGTGAAGTGGGAGACCCTTCTAAACTTTGAAATAAAACTAGCTAGAGATACTAAACTCAGTTTCAGAGAATTGTCTTTGATATTGCAAAAGTTAAAAATTAAGTGGGAGGAAAGAAATTGCAAGGGAAATGAAATCTGTTCAAAAATAACAAAATTGCTGTTTGTAGTGGGGTGCATTCACCTCTCGTGAGCGCCCTATGGTTGAGTGTATGCGGACCTGCACTTTCTCTCCTTGTAGCCCTCACTAGGCTTAGGTCCTGTAGTCTATCAATGGTCTCAGCCCTACTGTCAAGCCGTATTCCAGGGCTTCCCCCTAGAGGCAATGTCCTCGCCATCTCTAGGCGTTTCAGGCCTCAGCTCTCGTGCTGGGACACTAAAGAGTTCAGTTCCCCTTCTGGGGTGCCTCAAAGTCCAGGCCACTTTCCCCAGTGGCTAATAGGAGGTGGGGGGGACATAGGCCTGCCCACTAGTCCAGGTCCCAGCCCATCAAAGCCATGCCGCTGCTCTAATTCCCTGTGCCACTTTCCTGCGGCCTGCATAGAATCATAGAAGATTAGGGTTGGAAGAGACCTCAGGAGGTCATGTAGTCCAACCCCCTGCTCAAAGCAGGACCAACCCCAACTAAATCATTCCAGCCAGGGCTTTATCAAATCAGGCCTTAAAAACCTCTACATATTGAGATTCCACCACCTCCCTAGGTAACCCATTCCAGTGCTTCACCACCCTCCTAGTGAAATAGTTTTTCCTAATATCCAACCTAGACCTCCCCCACTGCAACTTGAGACCATTGCTGCTCCTTCTGTCATCTGCCACCACTGAGAACAGCCCAGCTCCATCCTCTTTGGAACCCCCCTTCAGGTAGTTGAAGGTTGCTATCAAATCCCCCCTCACTCTTCCCTTCTGCAGACTAAATAAACCCTGTTCCCTCAGCCTCTCCTCATAAGTCATGTGCCCCAACCCACTAATCATTTTCATTGACCTCCGCTGGACTCTCTCCAATTTGTCCACGTCTTTTCTGTAGTGGGGGCCCAAAACTGGACACGGTACTCCAGATGTGGCCTCACCAGTGCCAAATAGAGGAGAATAATCACTTCCCATGATCTGCTGGCAATCCTCCTACTAATGCAGCCGAATATGCCATTAGCCGCCTTGGCAACAAGGGCACACTGTTGACTCATATCCAGCTTCTCATCCACTGTAATCCCCAGATCCTTTTCTGCAGAACTGCCACTTAGCCAGTCAGTCCCCAGTCTGTCGCAGTGCATGGGATTCTTCTGCCCTAAGTGCAGGATGCTGCACTTGTCCTTGTTGAACCTCATCAGATATGGCCAATCCTCCAATTTGTCTAGGTCACTTTGGACTCTGTCCCTACCTTCCAGCATATCTACCTGTCCCCCCAGCCTAATGTCATCTGCAAACTTGCTGAGGGTGCAATCCATCTCATCATCCAGATCATTAATGAAGACGTTGAACAAAACCAGCCCCAGGACAGACCCCTGGGACACTCCGCTTGATGCCAGCTGCCAACTAGACATTGAGCCGTTGATCACTAACGGCTCTGCAGTCACATCAACCAACTCCCTAAGCACTCTCATGCATTAGATCCAGCCCCATGGACTTGTGCATGTCCAACTTTTCTAAATAGTCCTTAACCTGTTCTTTCACCACTGAGGGCTGCTCACCTCCTCCCCATACTTTACTGCCCAGTGCAGCAGTCTAGGAGCTGACCTTGTCTGTGAAGACCGATGCAAAAAAACCATTGAGTACTTAAGCTTTTTCCACATCATCTGTCACTAGGTTGTTACCCTTCACATCCCTTGCTAGTGCAACTCCAATTGTGCTTTAGCCTCTCTGATTACACCCCTGTATGCTCAAGCAATATTTTTATACTCCTCCCTGCGCCATCTTCACCCTTACTTCACGACCTTGTCCTGATGGAGTCTTAGCAACCAACCCAGAGCTCCTTCTCACTCTCTCCAGCACTGCCCTGTCCGAGATCCTGCAGCTCCCTCAGCCAGCCACACACCATCCATACACCATCCAACACAGTGCAGTTGCGAAAAAAGCTAATATCATTCTGGGCTATATTAACAGGAGTGTTGAATGTAAGACACAGAACGTAATTGTCCTGTTCTACTCGGCACTGGTGAGGCCTTAGTTGGAGTACTGTGTCCAATTCTGGGTGCCACACTTCAGGAAAGATGTGGATAAATTAGAGAGAGCCCAGAGGAGAGCAACAGAAGTGATAAAAGGCTTACAAACCTGACTTATGAGGAAAGGTTAAAAAAACTAGGCATGTTTATTCTTAAGAAAAGAAGACAGAGGGGATCTGATAAGTCTTCAGATATGTTAAGGGCTGTTATAAAGAGGACTGTGATCAATTATTCTCCATGTCCACTGAAGATAAGACAAGAAGTAATGGGCTTAATCTGCAACAAGAGCGATTTAGCTTAGATATTAGGAAAAACTTTGTAACTATAAGGGTAGTTAAGTTCTAGAATAGGCTTCCAAGGGAGGTTGTGGAATCCCCATCATTGATTGTTTTTAAGAACAGGTTGGACAAACACCTGTCAGTGATAGTCTAGGTTTACTTGGTCCTGCCTCAGCACAGGGTGCTGGACTTGATGACCTCTTGAGAGCCCTCCCAGCCCTACATTTCTATGATTCTATAAGAAGAAGGCTGAAATTTTACAGTAGACTATTGTTAGGCAAGAAGATTTTCCCCCCGCAAGAATTAGGCAAGCACAGACAATACTGAAGGGGGTTTATTTACGGTACTGGGAAGACTGACAAGCAGCTTTAAAGATATGGTGCTACAGTGGCCAGTTATATACATTTTTTTATTAATTTATTTGCATTTATTTGTGCATACAGAGACAGACATTGTTACAAGTTAAGAGAGAACCCTGAACAAAGATAAAAATAAGAACAGTATGTACATCTAGAGGTCATTTTAATTGCATTAAACATTTATGACTACCTTGTGGGGGAAGGAGGCAGGGTGGGGTTACAGGTTTGTATAACAGAGTTCCCCCCACTTGTAAAATGGGGTGCAGCCCCCTGGTGTATCTTGAGATGAAGAACTGGAGCTTGCCTTTAAATTTAGGAAGAGCCTTGTGCAGTGGCTGGCTTGCTGACAGCAAGATTTTACATTTGAAGTATTGTTGCTCCTTTTCGGCCTGAGTGGCTTGTCAAAGTTTGGGACCCGGGGGATGTTCCAGGTGGAAGTAGAAATTGATGGAGTCTGGGATTTCTTTGATGCAGTCATATTTATTTACAAAGAATGTACAAAGCCCTATGTCTCTGAATGCAGAAAGAACCAAGAACAAAAAGGAACAGTTTCTGAGCTTACAGTCCCCAAATCTCTTTAGCCAACACCAGACCCAGAAGCTCTCTCTAGCTTTTTCCAGGGTCATGCTGTGCTTACAGGCTCCTCTTGGCTCTCTTGCCTCTTCTCCCCCCCCCCTCCCCCCTCTCTGTTCTTGTCTGTCCTCAGTTTTTGTGTGTTCTCTTCCCCCTTCCCCTCCACCACACCCCTACCCAAAACATTACTGAGCCAAAAGCTAGTTCACCTACACCTTTTTTCTTAAGTGGGAGCTTTTGCTTATAATTATGTTAATTGAAGGGTGAGTTCACACATGTCAATCTCAGTGGAGTTTTAACTCGACCCATAACAAGGTTTCACTCATCACAGAATAATATTTTGTCCAAAATGGTATTCAGCTTTGTTGTATGCTATCAGTGAAGTTATGACCAATAAACTATGGGTCACTTATTTCATAAGACTTGAATGATATGAAGACCTAATATTGTTGTATTTATTAACTCACATCTAAGTGACTAGTAAAGCACTTGTCTGAAGTATTTTGTTAAAGTATCTTTAAGTAGACCAACAAAAAACCAGTGCATGAACTTGTGTATATAAATGTTTTTTTTAAATATATAAATGGGTTTTTAGAATACTAAATATTCAGTAAGGATGACAGTAGTTGCAAAGGCTATGTTTTGGTGAGAATGAAATTTGAAATATTTGGAAACTTTAGGACACTGTAAAAAATTAAAATGACTACAAACCATCCTCTTAAGTATTGCTACCACAAGTATTCAAAAAATGTGAGGCCCCAAAAGTCTTGATGCTGGCTTAAAAATCATGAGCTTTTAAAAATAGCACATTTTGTATTCTGTTCTTTTACTTTCAAGCTTTTCTTTGCAACCATGAGAGCTAGAAATAAGGTTTTTGTTTTTGAAGGAAAGTTGAGATTGTCATGTGATTACTTGACTCCAGGAGCTGGGGCTTTGAGAAAGCCCAAATATCTCAGGACTCACAAGAGCTGGCAGCACTGCGGCATACAACACTTGAGAAAGAGATTTATCTTTTGGCCTCTGAAGATTGCTCTGGAAAAGAATGATCACAGTTCAAGAAAACTTTGAGGCCACTGAGATTACAAAAGAACATGCCACATGGCAACAGTTGCTTTCAGCTGCAGTGCTTAAGCGAGAGTGCCCCTTTGGTATATAAGAGAAGGGGCTGCTGAGATGGTATTCTCCATGAAAAGATAACTGAGCAAATAATTAAGCAATCAATGTGCAAACACCTAGAAGATAAGATGATAATTAACCACATGGATTAATCAAGAACAAATCATGTCAGACCAACCTAATAGCTTTCTTTGAGAGGATAACAAGCCTTGTGGATAAGGAGGAAGAGATAGATGTGGTGTATCTTGACTTTAGTAAGGCTTTTTATACTGTCTCACATGACCGTCTCATAAACAAACTAGGGAAATACAACCTAGTTGGAGCTACTATGAGGTGGGTACATAAGTGGTTGGAAAGCAGTTCCCAGAGAGTTATCAATGGTTCATAGTCATGCTGGATTGGCATATCAAGTGGGGTTCTGCACAGATCAGTTCTGGTTCTGTTAATATCTTCATTGATGATTTAGATAATGGCATAGGGAATAACTTAGGTTTGCGGACGATACCAAGCTTGGAGGGGATTGCAAGTGCTTTGGAGGATAGGATTAAAATTCAAAATGATCTGGACAAACTGGAGAAATGGTCTGAAATAAGTAGCATGAAAATCAATAAGGACAAATGCAAAGTACTCCACTTAGGAAAGAACAATCAGTTGCACACACAAAAAATGGGAAATGACTGCGTAGGAAGGTGTACTTCAGAAAGGGATCTGGGGGTCATAGTGGATCACAGGCTAAATATGAGTCATTCCATTCTTTCAGAGAATAAAGCGTGTTCCCTATACTATGGAGCTCTGAAAAGAGTAGGTTAATATGAGAGTATTCCCCCATGCATGGTAGCTTCTCCTGGAAAGAGGCAGAGAATTCTCCTACTCTCCACATATGTTCTGGACAACAGGACTAGGAAAGCCCTCAGAGCAGCCTTTCCATCCTCCCTTCTCTCAAGACCCTAGAGTTGAGCCTATCAGACCTCCCCTAACCTGAAGTAAGGGGGGCATTTTTGTAATAAATATTTAAGCCCTTAGGTAGTATCACTTTAAGCAAATAGTCTTTTATTTTCTGTGTGTTTTCTCTGCTGCACCTTTTTTACAATAAATCTCATTTTATCCAACTTTCATTGAATTTAATTTTTCTTTTGAGGGAAATGTTGACTGTATCTGTTCTTGAGAAGTTATTTCTCTTCACTTCCAGAAGAAGGTAGTTTCCTTTTTGTATTCTACTGTTGAGTTGCAGGTTTGAGACAGGAGGGAGTTTTGTGCAGAGGATATTAACCTCGTAGAGCATACAGTTGAAATAGCAAGAGCATCCAAGTGTCAGATTTTATTAGGTTTATAAGCAACAGATTGTGAGAGAGATGGCTCTCAAAAGTCTGTAATTGCAGTGATCTTAACTGACTTGAAGTAAAATAAAGCTGATGTGTCGTTAGACCATAAAAATATTCTCAGAGAGATGAAGTTCTAATATAGTGCCATAATCAAAGCAATTCTGAAGACGTTCTTTTTTTCTTGCATCCAAATGGAAATACTCACAAACCAGTACTTGACAGTGTTTGGGAAGTTGGAAAATGAGGGTAATATGAATTATTTTGAAAGGCAAATATGGTATTTAGAGTAACTTAAGATGAGAGAAATGATCAACCTTCTTTCTACAAATGGAGTCTTCTGCAAAGACATGCAATATGTAATTAAGAATCGTATTTTAAAGGTAAAATACTTTAGACTCAAACTCTTGGATTAGTCTCACATCTCTAATAGGAGGGTTAGACATACCCAATGTGGAATTCTGATATGTAGTGTGACAAAGTTCCTCCTCTATCTTGGTGGGTCCTGCGCTTATTGGCGGATTTTCTTGGCGCAGAGATTCACCATGTGGGTTGGGGAACAGCCCAGAGACCTTCCCCTCTGGAAGAACCCACAGTCCAGGTCAATTGGGAGGTTTGGGGGAACCCGGGCCCGCCCTCTACTCCGGGTTCCAGCCCAGGGCCCTGTGGACTGCAGCTGTCTATAGTGCCTCCTGTAACAACTGCATGACAGCTACAACTCCCTGGGCTACTTCCCCATGGCCTCCTCCAAACACATTCTTTATTCTCACCACAGGACCTTCCTCCTGGTGTCTGATAACGCTTGTGCTCCTCAGTCCTCCAGCAGCACACCCTCTCACTCTCAGCTCCTTGCGCCTCTTGCTCCCAGCTCCTCACACTCTCACCACAAACTGAAGTGAGCTCCTTTTTAAAACCCAGGTGCCCTGATTAGCCTGCCTTAATTGATTCTAGCAGCTTCTTCTTAACTGGCTCCAGGTATCCTAATTAGCCTGCCTGCCTTAACTGGTTCTAGCAGGTTCCTGATTACTCTAGTACAGCCCCTGCTCTAGTCTAGGGTTACCATACGTCCTCTTTTTCCCGGACATGTCCGGCTTTTCGGCACTCAAACCCCCGTCCGGGGGGAATTGCCAAAAAGCCGAACGTGTCCGGGAAAATGGTGGCTCTGTTTAAGAGCCGAGCTGCCCGAGCGCTATGGGCTTCAGGCAGCCCCCTTGCCTCCGGACCCCAGCCGCCGG